>NW_022589760.1:4911779-5093464 GCF_004348235.1 Phoca vitulina
TTTTTTTTTTTTTTTTTTTTTTTGGTGATTTTCTCATTCTTACTATTGGGTTTCTCTTAATTTTTTTCCTGGACTGTATTTGCTCTCTATTTCCCTGTAACCATGTTTTGCCCTCATTCAATTTCTTTACTGGCCCCATGAGCATTCTATCCAGGGCTTCTTTTCCTTATTTGGGGAGTTTAATTTTTTCATAGACCTTGTGCTGCTGTTTTCATCATTCAAGTAAAGGGGAGAATGGGGAGAGAGCTTAAAGACAAAGGTTTGTGTTTGTGCCCTCTGGAAAGACTGGACTGAGAATCAAGAGACTTGAGTTCTAGTCCCCACTATCATTAATTCGCTGTATGATGTAGAATAAAATACTTCACTTTCTCTGGGCCTAGGTTTTGCCCTCTGGAAAATGAAAGATTTCGGCCAGATGATCTCTAAGAGCCTTTCTGGCTCTAACATTCTCCATCTATAATTTTGTCAGCAATCACACAGGATGACAGCTATGTAGGGAAGTTCAAATACACATAGCCTTTGCCTGTATACATCAGTCTGTGAGTAGACCTTTTTGGTCCATAATATGTCAACTCATTGTGAATTCCTTTGCTGTTGGTCCTTTGGAATGTTTATATGCAATGTAAGATTTTAGAAGAAAGGGACCATTTCCTACTCCTCTAAGTATTCCCAGTACTTAGAATAGTGCCGGGTACTTAGCAGGTAATAAATGTTCCTTCTGCTTTGAATTTCCCTCATCTTTTTTGTTAAAGAGTTTATTTATTTATTTGACAGAGAGAGAGAGAGAGAGAAAGAGAGAGAGCACAAGCAGGGGGAGTGGCAGGCAGAGGGAGGGAGAGAAGCAGGCTCCCTGCTGAGCAAGGAGCCCCATGTGAGCTCAATCCCAGGACCCTGGGATCATGACCTGAGTTGAAGGCAAACACTTAACCAATTGAGCCACCTAGGCTCCCCTGTATTTCTCTCATCTTATAGCATTTTCTGTCCATAAATGTCTGTATTATAGAAGCTAATCACATTTAACTTAAACTATTCAATGTCTATGATTTCTGTCTACTTAGTTACCAGTAATATCCAGTTCTTTGGAATATAATCTTTTCCTATAATGTGGCAGGGCTGATAGGAACAACATTATTTTCAGAAAGAGACAGACTCATAAGAGAATCAATGTTCACCTCCTAAATAATTCACTAAAACTTACTGTGAGAACTCTGTACTGGTATACTACTTATATTACTAGAATTTTTGTTCCTACTTGAAATTGTGACTTTCAGAGTACAAAGCTTAAGAACCTATGACTTTTGGAAATGCATTTGAAAAAGCAGCTATAGAAATAATAAAAAAGTTTTAATAACATGTTTCTGATGCTCAAATTCCAGAAGTAAGCCTAAAGTGTAAAATAAAAATTACTGTCACAGGGATGTCCACTCTGCCCAATGTTATTTAACATAGTACTGGAAGTCCTAGTCACAGCAATCAGACAACAACAACAATAACAAAATAAAAGCATCCAAATTGGCAAGGCAGAAGTCAAACTTCCACTATTTGCAGATGACATGATAGTCCATGTAGAAAACCTTAAAGATTCCACCAAAAAACTGCTAGAATAAATGAATTTAGAAAAGTCACAAGATACAAAATCAACATACAGAAATCTCTTGCATTTCTGTACACCAATAATGAAGCAGCAGAAAGGAAAATTAAGGAATCAATCCCATTTACAATTACACCAAAAACATTAAGATACTTAGGAATAAATCTAACCAAAGAGGTGAAAGACCTGTAGTCTGAAAACTATAGAACACTGATGAAGGAAACTGAAGATGACACAAAGAAATGGAAAAACATTCCATGTCATGGATTGGAAGAACAAATATTGTTAAAATGTCTGTACTACCCAAAGCAATCCTCACATTTAATGCAATCTCTATCAAAATACCAACAGCATTTTTTACAGAGCTAGAATAAACAATCCTAAAATTGATATGGAACCCTAATAGCCAAAGAAACCTTGAAAACGAAAAGCAAAGCTGGAGGCATCACAATTCCAGACTTCAAGTTACATTACAAAGCTACAGAGATTAAGACAGTATAGTACCGGCACAAAAAGAGACACATAGATCAATAAAACAGAATAGAAAACCCGTAAGTGAATCCACAATTAGATGGTGAATTAATCTTCAACAAAGCAAAAAAGAATATCCATGGAAAAAAGTCTCTTCAACAAATGGTGTTGGGAAAACTGGACAGCAACATGCAAAAGAATGAAACTGGACCACTTTCTTATACCACACACAAAAATAAATTCAAAATGGATGAAAGACCTAAATGTGACACAGGAAGCCATCAAAATCCTGGAGAAGAACACAGGCAGTAAGCTCTCTGACATTGGCCGTAGCAACTTCTTTCTAGGTATGTCTCCTGAGGCAAGGGAAACAAAAGCAAAAATAAACTACTGGGACTTCATCAAAATAAAAAGCTTCTGTGCAGTGAAGGAAACAATCAATAAAACTAAAAGGCAACCTATGGAATGGGAGACAACATTTGCAAATGACATACCTGATAAACGGTTAGTATCTAAAACATAGAAAGAACTTATAAACCTCAACACCCCAAAACTGAATAATCCAATTAAAAAATGGACAGAAGACATGAATAGACATTTTTCCAAAGAAGACATACAGATGGCCAACAGACACATGAAAAGATGCTCAACATCACTGATCGTCAAGGAAATAGAAATCAACACTACAATGAGATATCACCTCACACCTGTGAGAATGGCTAAAATTAACAATACAAGACACAACAGGTATTGACAAAGATGTGGAGAAAGTGAAACCTTCTTGCACTGTTGGTGGGAATGCAAACTGCTACAGCCACTGTGGAAAAGAGTATGGTGGTTTCTCAGAAAGTTAAAAATAGAACTACCCTATGATCCAGTACTTGCACCCTACTCGGTATTTACCCAAAGAATAAAAAGATATTAATTCAAAGGGACACATGCATCCTGATATTTATAGCAGCATTATCTACAACAGCCAAAATATGGAAACAGCCCAAGTGTCCACTGTTTGATGAATGGATAAAGAAGAGGTGATATATATAATGGAATATTACTCAGACATAAAAAGAATGAAATCTTGCTATTTACAAAGACACAGATAGAGCTGAAGAATATTATGCTAAGTGAAATAAGTCAGAGAAAGACAAATACCATATGATTTCACTCATACGTGGAATTTAAGAAACAATACCAATGATCATAGAGGAAAAAAGGAAAGATGCAAACCAAGAAATGAACTCTTAACTATAGAGAACAAACTGAGTGTTGCTGAAGGGGAGGTGGGTGGGAGGATGGGTTAAACAGGTGATGGGATTAAGGAGTGCACTTGTGATGAGCACCGAGTGTTGAAAATGGAAGTACTGAATCACTATATTGCATATCTGTAACTATTATTATACTATAGGTTAACTAACTGGAATTTAAATTAAAACTTAAAGGGAAAAAATTCCTGTCACAACTTATACTTATCATCAATAACAGAATTTTAGTAAGGGAACTCTAGTAAAAAAAGTTCTCAGATTCATACTTTGATCTTATAAAAACAGGTAAAGAAAATCTGTAGACCAGTTACAGATCTCAAATTAAAATACTGGTATTTGTTTAGACCACTTTGTTTAAAAAATATGCTTTCTTTGCATCTTACATTTTACATTTCTAACACTTACGATGATTAATTGTAAAGGACACATGTAAGACTATAATGCAGCTAAATGATGCATTTGTAATTCATGTGAAACAACATAATTAGTTCTCTAAGGGTTCATCAATATATTATTCTACTAAACAGAATACCTGAAAGTCCCACTTGAGTTTTAAATGCAATATGAAGCCTTCATTTTAAGCATGGCTTCCTCTGTATAATATTCTCATAATTATTTTCCAGCAACAAGAAATATTAGGTTGATTATTTTTATTCTAGCTGTTAGCTTCTCATGCTGCAAAGAAAGCAAATTCACAAATTCATTTATTTTAATATAAAACTGACATATTTTGGGAGCTATGCTTAAAATTAAAAAAAGAAGAAACGATCTAAATTAAAAAAATTTGTTCTAAGAGGTGAAAAGTTAAACTAAAATAATTATTTTTAAAGCCCACATTTACTAAAAGCCATTACTCCATACCCTTCAAAAATACCTCTATCACAATAATATATATAAAAAATAGAAGTCAGCTTTAAGCACAAGATTTGATTCAGGAAAATAAATTACCATCTTTCAGTATATAACATTTTAGTATATATTAAGAAAAAAGCCCATATTCTTCATTTTAAACATGTCCCTATGTACAAGACAAACTCCTTAACAGATACTTGTCTTTAAAAATATCAGCATATGTTGGCTAAACTTTTAGATATGAGTTAAGTCGTATAAGTTACACATCTCATGAAAGTGCTTTTTCTTGCAACTACTGTGCGCTAATTTTTTCTAGAAATTCTAAAACTTGAAGAATACATAGTATTTTTGAAAAGAGGCTGACTGAGATCATTCAGTGACTTTTCCTTTGAGACTTCCAGGTAGTCTGATTTTTAGCCACTATTCTCAGTTTATTTAGAAACTCCATGACCCCAAAGAATAGTATTTACCTTTGTACAGCAGTCGGTCAATGTGTCTCGCTTTATACAAGGAGAACCCAAATTAGCAGGCTAGCAGATATAAAGCCAGGGGAAAGCAGTCACTTAAGTATTCACAAAAGAACTGATGAAACTTTCATTCCTGATGCTGGATTTGGGGGAAGGTGCTCAGTGGGGGAGTCTATGCTAAATTAGTTTCAGACAACAGCAGCCTATAGTATTTCCTGCACATTTGCTGTCTTCTTTATTGAGGACTGGAAAATAGAGGGTTGGAGTAAAAATCAAAGGAAAGGAGGAGATAGAAAAGTGGATTCAAGAAGACCTGGTATATGTACAGGAGACAAAAGGGGAGGATTTAAGAACACATGTCTCAGGATCCCTAGTAGGCACCTACAAGGAGTAAGACTTACATATATCACCAAAGAACCAATGCAGGTTATTTAAGTTCCTTGGAAACTGGTCAATACTTCATCCTATTCTTTTGGGACATATATATTGAAAGGCTGCTGTGGAATCCAAGTGTACTTACAGACATTGTTACCTCAGTCTCCAATATGTATAACAAGTGTACTGAAATAATAGAAAGATACTGTGTAAAAAAGAACTTTTTATTATTTTTTAAGATTTTATTTATTTATTTGAGAGAGAGAGAGAGAGCGTGCACTAGCAGGGGGGAGGGGCAGAGGGAGAGGGAGAAGCAGACTCCCCACTGAGTGGAGAGCCAAACTTGGGGCTCCACCTCAGGACCTTGTGATCATGACCCGAGCCAAAGGCAGACGCTTAACCAACTGAGCCACCCAGGTGCCCGAGAAATTTTTATTATTTTAAAACTTAGCTCTTTCTTAGGATATCTAAGCTTTAGGATCATCAGTTTTGCCCTTCATGTGTGCTCTAGGGACAATACTGGAGACTTGAATTCCATCTTCCATAGCATAACTAAGAGTTTGGTTTAGTAGCAAAGACCAAACTGGTCCCATTATGAAAATCTTCATATGAAGTTTCTAATGCACTGACACATATAACTAGACACTTTGTTGTCCTCCTAAGCCAGCTTGCTCTTGTTCATAGTTTCAAAGGAGTCCCATTGAGGCTGAGTTTGGGACCACAGTAATCTTTTTTTTTTTAAGATTTTATTTATTTATGAGAGAGAGGGGCGGGCAGAGAGGGAGAGAGGGCACAGGGGGAGGAGCAGAGGGAGAGGGATAAGCAGACTCCATGCTGAGTGCAGAGCCCCATATGGAGCTCGATTCCAGGACTCTGAGACCATGACCTGAGCCAAAACCAAGAATCAGATGCTCAACTGATTGAGCCACCCAGGCACCCTGGGACCACAGTAATCTTGAAACATATAGGAAAAGATTAGTTGTCTTTGGTACTGGGGTCTTAGAAGGTAAAAGGGCCCCAAGAGAACAGCTTGTAAATCATACTAGTTGTGTTGGACTATAACAGCTGTGGAACCAATGAGCAGTACCCAGAGTTTTGGCAAGAAAGAGTTCTCAGAGACATTTGTTTTACCCAACTTTATTTTATCCAGTATTTTTACCCAACCCTTTTTATACAAGACATGTAGCAACATCTGATAAAACAAATGTTCAGTGGAAACACACTGGGAAATGTGGTCCTAACAAACAACTGTCTCACATCTCCTATCTACAGACTTGGAGTAAACCTATCCCTGAATGCTATGGAGATCACCTGGGAGCATTCTCCTTACATAACCACCACACCGTGCCCAGCTAGTTGGCAGGAGAATAATGGGAATTTGGTAAGAATTTTCTTCCATGCTAATCACAACGTGGGACTTAACTCTATCAACATAATGGAGACTAAAAGATAGCCATGTTCAAGAATATACAATGGGGAAAAGACAGTTTGTTCAACAAATGGTGCTGGAAAAACTGGAGAGCTATGCACAAAAGAATGAGACCTGACCACTTCCTTATTTCATATACAAAAATAAACTCAAAATAAACTCAAATATAACACCTGAAACCATAAAAATCCTAGAAGAGAGCACAGGCAGTAATTTCTCTGACATCAGCCACAGCAACAGTTTTCCAGAAATGTCTCAAGGCAAGAGAAACAAAAGCAAAAATAAACTATTAGGACCACATCAAAATTAAAAAACTTTTGTACAGCAAAAGAAACAGTTAAAAAAACTAAAAGGCAGCCTACAGGATGGGAGAAAATATTTGCAAATGATATATCTGATAAAGGGTTAATATCTAAAATATATAAAGAACTCCTATAACTCAATACCAGAACAACAATCTGATTAAAACACAGACAGCAAAACTGAATAGACATTTTTCCAAAGAAGACGTACACATGGCCAATACACACATGAGAAGATGCTCAACATCACTGCTCATCACATGCACATCAAAATCACAGTGAGATACCACCTTACACCTGTCAGAATGGCTAAAATAAAAAACACAAGAAATAGGGCGCCTGGGTGGCTCAGTTGGTTAAGCGACTGCCTTCGGCTCAGGTCATGATCCTGGAGTCCCTGGATCGAGTCCTGCATCGGGCTCCCTGCTCGGCAGGGAGTCTGCTTCTCCCTCTGACCCTCCCCCCTCTCATGTGCTTGCTCTCTCATTCTCTCTCTCTCTCAAATAAATAAATAAATAAATAAATCTTTAAAAAAAAAAAAAAAAAACACAAGAAATAACCCGTGTTCGTGAGGATGTGGAGAAAAAGGAACCCTCATGCACTGTTGATGGGAATTTAAATTGGTAACAGCCACTATGAAAAACAGTATGGAGGTTCCTCAAAAAATTAAAAATAGAACTACCATATGATTCAATAATTCCAGTACTGGGTATTTACCCAGACAAAACAAAAACATTAATTTGAAAAGATATATGCACCCCTATGTTTACTGCAGCATTATTTACAACAGCCAAGATATGGAAGTAACATAAGTGTTCATTGACAGACTAATGGATATGGAAGATGTGGTGTGTATATACATACATACACATCTATATCTATATATACATATAATATACATATAACACATATAATGGAATATCACACAGCAATAAAAAGGGATAAGATTGTGCCATTTGTGACAATATGGATGGAACCTAGAGGGTATTAGACTGAGAAAGACAAATACCATATGATTTCACTCATATGTAGAATCTTTTTTTTTAAAAATCATTTATCAATTTATTTTATTTATTTATTTTTTTGATGCAGTGATCCACGATTCATTGTTTTCATCCAATCCCCAGTGTTCCATGCAGTACGTGCCCTCCTTAATATCCATCACCGGGCTAACCCATCCCCCCCACCCCCCCTCCCCTCTAAAACCTTCAGTTTTATGTAGAATCCAAATGAGTGAACAAACAAAAAAAACAAAATCAGACCTGTAAAAACAGAGAACTGATGGCTGCCAGAGGGAAAGGGGAAAAGGAGATGGGAAAATGGGTGAAGAGGATGGGTGGTATAGGCTTCCAGTTATGGAATGAGTAAGTCACAGGAATAAAAAGCACAGCACAGGGAATATAGTCAATGATATTGTAATAGTGTATGATGACAGATGGTAGCTACACTTATGGTGAGCACAGCATAACATAGAGAAGTTGAGTCACTATATTATATATTTGAAACTAATATAACATTGGATGTCAATTGTACACAAGTAAAAAAACAAAATTAAGAGTATTAAATAAAACATTCAATCTTTCAAATAAATATTTAAAATTTGTCTATAAAATGGTTAAAATGATGAATTTTATGTCATATGAATTTTACTGCAATAAACTTTTCATGGATGAAAAAAGATTGCCATATTGATTCAGCACTATGATTAAAGCTATCTTACCCTCCCAATAACAACAACAAAAAAACAGTCAACAAAATAAAAGATTGCCATATTGATTCATCACTGTGTTTAAAGCTATCTTACCCTCCTAATAACAACAACAACAAAAAAACAGTCAACAGCTAGAGATTTTTCATTAATGTATACAATTCTGTGCTTAACTCTCCCTGGCCATGCCATTTTCAGCACCTCACAGATGAAATACAAGATTTGTTTTATGCACTGACACTACTTCCATAGATACAGTTCATGTACAAGTAATAAAAAAAGAAGTGTTTCAGAAGACAAAAGAAACCACTGAACTGATCCCAGAATATAAGTGGGGATTAACAGAAACAGATCTCCCTGATCTACCAGTATGGGAACTCTCCCCTTGGATCCACTTTCTTATATATATCAGATCCTTGACCCAAACCACACTCTGGACTAGTGACTAGCCTCCTCCTCACTTATAGATGGATATTCGGCTATCTATTCGCTAGACCCTACTTTCTGGTCTCCCAGATTTATGACCTGGCTCCTAGCCTTTAGTGTTTACCCTACCCTATAGATCAATCCTTAGGGACCTTCTCTAGAGGCTCGCTTGACCTCCTGATCCCATGATGATCTCAGATATATGGCAGACACCTTGTTTCACCTTTTCTAAAATGTACATTTTTTCACATAACATCTCTGAGACTGGGATGCATCTAAATAATCACTAGGGTGCTATGGTTTAATTGTAGCATTTCTTCCTTTCTTAATGGTTCACAAACTAATTTATATCTTACAGTTGATATCATCTTAGATTCAATAATATATGATAGGAGCGAACATCTAGTACCTCAAATCCCCTGATGTGATGGCTCAAAATACAGAATATTCTGTGCAAGATTCCTATAGATTGCACTGCCCTCTTTTGAGATAACTTAGAGTCCCCTTCTAAAAAGGAACTAACTATATATATGTGTATACACATATATAACTATATATATTATATATTATATATGGAGAGTGTATATATAGAGAGCATATATATATATACACTTATATACATATACACTTACTGTATAACATATATATATTTAACACATATATATGGAGAGTGTATATATATACACTTACATATATATTATATGTGTGTGTGTATATATATGTGTGTATGTAGATATACTCTCCATACATATAAGTTATATATATAGTTATATATAAATATAATATATATACACATATATATTATATATATAGTTACACACACACACACACACACACACACACACACTTAGTATCACATAACCCTTACCTCAGTAGATTAAATAATGAGTAAGTACCAAAGAGAAATATCTAGACTATCAGGAGAACACTTTCCAGCTGGAACCCTTTATTCTCAACAACAACAATAAATTCATGCAGAAAGGGATATAAATGGTAGGCAGCAGCAGAAGCTAAGAGAGAGAGGATGTTAAGCAAAAGTGACATGACAATAGAAGCCATGAATAAGCAGACACGTTGATGTAGATAGGAGAACAGAGTACACTTATTGTTAGGGAGTACAAAAAAGAATTAGATGGAAAACCAAGAATAGAGCAGCTGAGTCACCATAATGGCACAGCATGAGAATAGACAGATTAGTAAGGTACAAGTGGAGTTAGGCAGAACAGACACCTGCTCCTAAAGGAAGACTACCAGCAGAGTGTTCATTGTGTCACCATATAGATATGCTGCGATAGACAGACTGCGAGAGCCACTGTTGTAATTAGGATATTCTAGTTTTGATGAGGTATGTCTGGTCAGCCACTGTGTATTTCTTCTCCATTTTTCCTTAACACTATCTCACCTAAGAAAACCTCAGTAAGCCCCTGTTCCTTATAACAGAAAAAGCCCTTTATACGATATTAAACAGCTGCAAGAAAGCGAAAGATAATGTACAAAGAGAATGTGGTAATAGTTACAAAGTGGCTAAGCCAGAGAAAGGAGGAGAAGATTAGCATGGATGAGCTCAAAAAAATGAGGGAGGGTGGACAGGCCTCAGGTGGAGGGCCAACTCTGTTCTATTTCTTCTTTTCACTGTCTGAAAGAGCATTACCATATATGATAGTTTCTTCTCAGAGTATTTTATTGCGCCCGGGCCAAATCTTAAACTTTGGCTCTCGTTCTCCTCCTCAGCAATAACACTCAGAGCAGAGCGTGCTAAGCTCCCCTCCCTTCCTCAAATCACATTGGACAAATCAAACTCGGGCTTCTTTCTGGCCAACAGATCTAATAATGTTCCCACAATTATGTGAATGAATTCTGTTAAGCCAACATTTATTAGGGTGCCGTCTCCCTGTCCAACATACCTTAAACGGACTCAACCTCTTCAGATTGAGGACTGAAAGAAATTACAACTCAAAGTTGTATTTTTCTATTTTGGAGTTTTTAAATATGAAAAAGTATCAGTTTTTAAATTTCATTTATGAAATATAAAATTATGAGAATTATTTTTTCTCTAGAGAAAACTATTAATCAAAAATTTCTCCTAATTCATGGTCACAAGGAACTACTTACCCCACAGAATGTATCAATTTGTAACAGGGTTTTACAAGAGAACTATTTTCATTCATTATACTACCTCCTGTGAAGATTGTAAACTGAAGCATGGCTATGCTTTCTTTTCAATATTTGAATGAATTTAAGACACAAAATAATAGTAATTCAAATCAATTTGTTACTCTTAATCTTTGTAAAGGTATAATTCTATTACTGTCTTTAGTATCTGAATTCTAGCAATAACCCTCTGGAATAGTTTCTGCCCTTAAATTCAATGCTTTTCTTACACTTCTTCAGTTTTGAAAAAACCAAAGCTTGTTTCATTTGGGTATCTTTGTTGCTGTTTCTATGGCTTGACAATATGGAGTGAGCTGTAATTCTCTTACATTTTAGCTACCTAATAGGCAATGATTTCCTAACAACAGAATAACACTCTACAGGACTGGTCATCACTATGGATATTACTGTGTAAGGGAAGGAATAAAATGAAACAAAATAGTAATCTTGACTCAGATATGTATTTGTCACCAGGACAAGAACAAGTTCAAACTGTTTATTTAGTATGTGACAGCAATCCTTTAAAAACATGCTCTCAAAGACTTTTATCACCTCTTTCTTACCCTGTCATCACTAATACATTTTTAGTCACTTTCTATGATCTTCCTTTTCATCAAATTTATTAATAAAACTTAATTGGGGAAATTCTTGATTCTTATCCTTTAGGCTGGTGGCTTATAAGGAGTATTTGGTTTTATATTAGGTCTCGAACTGCCTGTAAGAATCCCGTCAGTTACCTGGGTATCACTAAACACTTTTTTGCTTTAACAGTGCTGAAGTGGAAAGGGAATTACAGATGGCCTTTTGTAATTTAGTCATTCAAGGGGAAATGCATAGATCAACCTGCATTAAATTGTATTGCTCACTTAAGTAAAGGAAACTGACCATTTAAATAATAGTCTGCTGTTTCTGAGAGTAAAGAAAAAAAAATGCCTACTGGCACTGGGATAGGTACATATGTAGTCTGTGAGTAGGCCAGGCTAAATAGTATGTGTGTGTATGTATATATATATATATATAAATCACTAGAAGAATAAAATCAGGCTCTGCAAATAACTTCCAGGCAATACTTGGAATGGCCACAAGGAATGTACCAAGAAATGGCTAGGAAGTTTTCCTGCAGCCTAGATAATTTTATAAGCCAATGGCAACATACATACTGTTTAGGTAACAAATAAGCTCTAAATTGAGTTTGGCTTCATTTCTTAAAACTCTCATTTTCTCTAGCTCTAGAATCCAAAAAGGACCCAGAGAACACTGGTGCAAAGAAGGGCATATTCAAACCAAATGTTACTCTCTTGGTCTAAAGTAACCTCAGAGGATACAGTTTTAGGCAACTAAAACTACAGGTGTACTGTAAGTTCCATAATTGGCTCTCAAAAGCTATTATTCAATGGTCAAAACTACTCATTTGCTTAAAGTGTTATATTACATTGCAGCAAAATGATAATTGTGAAAGACATTGGCATTTCCATTAACTTTCTGTTTTAAGTTACTCATTATCTCGTGTATTTTTTTTTTTTTTTTTAGAAAAGAAACATAAATTAGATGCAGTTTATTTTTCTCGAAAAGAAATGTTGACCTCTATTCAGAGCCTGGTAATAGCATTATTTATCCTTTTCTTCCTGTACACACAGAGGAAGGGAAGGGAGGGCTACTGGGGTTAGGGAGTGTTATAAAGACCTTTTTGTAGAAGTGTTTTTTGCACCTTCAATTACCTCATGGCAGGTGCAATGACCAATTTGTGCTCTCTTGAGGACAAAAGTGGCAATTTGTATTTACAAATATATAACTGTATCAGTAAAAATAAGGCCATGCTGAAAATCTGCCTTGAGATGTTTAAAGGACACTGAGTTTTGACTCAAATTTACACATAAGTCAATGCCGAATGATAAATTTCAAGCTTCAAAAGTTCAGACATTGATCAGGGAATTGGAACTTCAAAGCCACAAAGCTGAAAGCTTTTGGAGCAAGGAATATTCAAAAAAAGCTATATAAAAATGCATCAATGAAATCTGGTGACCTCAAGCAAAAATCAACAAGGCACAAACAAAGATATGATGAATGAGGAATTCTAACTTCATCTATCTCTTGGACTTCCTGGAAAATGAGAATGCAATCACTGTCAAAAGTTGATACCTTTCAGTCCACTTGAAAAGATTTGAAATAATACCATACATTTGTGTAGAACTTGGTTTACATGTGGTTACTACATACATTATCACATTTCCTTCTCACTTCAAGGCTCTGAAGTGGGGCAAATATGATTTATCCTCATTTTATACATGGAGGTGCTGAAAGTAAGAGGTTTATCTGAAGTAACAAGAGTATTATAGACTGCATGTTTGTGTCCCCCACCCAAATTCACATGTTGAAATCTAATACCGAATGTGATAGTATTTGGAGGTGGGACCTTTGAGCAGTAATTAGGTCATAAGGGTGGAGCCCTCAAAAATGGGATTAACGTCCTTATAAAAAGAGACATGAGGGAGATAATCTCTCTCTCTCTTCAGTCACACAGCAAGATGGGTAGCTGTCTACAAGCCAGGAAGTAAGCCCTCACTAGACATGGGATCTACTGGTACCTCGACCTTGCTTGGACTTCTTAGCCTCCAGAACTTTGAGAAATAAATGTTTGTTGTTCAAGCTAGTCAGTCTGTGGTATTTTTGTTATATCAGCCCAAATTGACTAAGATACAGAGCTAGGAAGCATTGAAATTAGATATAAAAAAAAATCTAGTGGTCTTTTCTCTATTCCAGGCTATGAGGACAAAGACTCTCCCTGTTCAGCCACGATAATATTTGATTATCTTTGGTTATGAGACAGGTGTTGCTGTTGGTCATATTGTGAACTGCTTCTGGTATTTATAGAATCACATTTATATCCTAGGTGTTTTTCCCTCCCTCATTCAGTAAGTTCAGTACCTTAATGCTTTCTAATTACATTCACATATGAATAATGTGCATATCTAGTTGCCTACATACAGTTAATAAGAAGATTATACTCTATGAGAGTAAGAATGTGCCATTATTTTAGTCTAAGATATTTTTGTTTCCCAATTGGGTAAGATGAAGTAATAGGAATGGTTAATCTTATAAACTCTTTGAGGCATGAAAAGTATTACACAGGTTAATATAGCATTGAGTAGAACCTAATATTTACTTTAAATGGAGGCAATATGAATGACTCATAGTAAAGAATCTATTTCTAAATCATGAAAGATAAACAATATCAACAGTACTAAATCTCAGTATTGTAATTACTGGCTACTATGCTAAGTGTTTTATATTATCATATTTAATCCTCAGAACAATCCTATTAAATAAACATTGTTATGTACATTTGATGGGTGAGGAAATTGAGTTTCAGAGAGGCTAGGTAATGTGCCCAAGTTTATACAACTAATAATGGTGGAAAATGGATCAGAATCCAGTTTATCTGATTAACCATCATGTCTCTGGTGTTCCAACTCCAGTAGTACACAGAAGAATAATGTGCAGCACTTGTTAAAATGTAGATTCCTGGACACCATTTACTGTGATTCGGTAGATCTGGGGTGGGGTTTGAGAATCTAAATTTTAATAAGCTTCCCAGGTAATTCGCATGCTGATGGTTTTTTTAATAGACTTTAAGAAATAATGCCATACATTATACTGTCACAGCTAACATTGCTTTCTTCTATTAATTTCATATGAGTCTTTTTAAAACAAGTCCTATACTTGAGGTTGTTTTTCTTTTTTAAAAAAAACTCATAACGCTCAATGTCTCACTGTAATTGAGAAAACTTATCAGGAGAACAGAAATTGTGATGTGATGTGGTGTGAGGGTATTGATATTTGCATAATGGCTGCATATGTATAAAACAGATCTGGTCTGATTCAATGAGGCCAGACAACAGGCTTTCTCTGTTGGTTTAAGTAAAGGCATGTACATAGGTAAGTAGGAGAAGAGAGAAAGGAGAAATGAAGGTAGAGGAGAGACAGGCAAGAAAAGAGAGAAAGAGAACTAAGTAAAGGACTGAGCTATTTTAAAACATAAATAACTACATTTCTCTCAAAAGACAAACAGGTTCTGATTAAAATTTGTGTTTTGACAGCCATATCTTTTATCTGGTTTTGTTTAGGCCCTTAAATTGATGACAGGGCACACAATCCAACTGGCAGTTGTGATTAAGAGGTTAAGCAGTGAATTCAGTACTTAAAAAAAAAAAAAAATCTCTCTCACTCTCTTTTTTTCCCTCCTCCAACTGGCACTTTAGTCTCCTAACTTATTCATATCAGCAGGAAGCAATGGCTGAACACCACCCTCCACTCACAAATCTAAGGACAAGCTTCATTATTACCTTTTGCTTCATGGAAATAAATTCAATGACGTTTAGATAATCCAAGCACATATACAGCTTTTCGGTCTCAATTATTGTTTTCTTTTTCTCCTTCTGAACTATTAATCTAGTTTGAAAAGCTTAAAAAATTAAAAGCTTTTTTAGAAAAAGGAATCACTTTTGTCCCTATACAAAAAGAACAGCAAAAAAAATAAAAAAATTAAAAAAAGGTACTCTCAAGGACTGAGTCCGTTAAAAATCAGATTATTTCCACCACGCTCCCTTATTATTCACCTGTCAGTAAAATATGTCCTTTTATTGTCTCTGTTTGAATGCCTATTTTTATCTGACTAGAGCTATATGGTCATTTTTGTATTTATTACTAAGTTCTTTAGGTTTCCTCCCCATTCTACTCTTCCTACCCCAGAGCATGTTTTTCTGTTCTTAAAAACTGGGCCACATGCCTCTGAGGAGAAAGTAGTGCATTATTTCATTCCCACCTTTTCTTCTTTTTTAGCATCTCTGAGGCCTGCTATGCCCAGAAGTGCTTCCACTCAAGCTGGACCATCAAATCAATTATCACAGCAGTCTGCTTTCTAAGTATGAATGGCAATGAATGACAACAGGCAAGGCAAACTTTCAGCTTTGATTTGTCATTGGTAATGTAAATCTTTTTTTTTTTTTGTCCCCTCCCCTCCTCCTTTTCTATCTCTCAATTTCTCCCAGTCTTTCCCTCTCAAACTCTCCCTCTCTCATAGATGTTTGAAAGAGTCCAGCCTTTTGGCCAAATTCTCCCCCCTGCTGTCTGCAGCTGCATTGTATCAACTCTTCAAATAAAAGCTTCACCTTTGTAAGTCAAAGTCACAAGAAAAAAATGGTACTGGGAGCCATTATTGTTATAAAATCTCTTCCTGCTAACCTCTGAGCCTAATTATTACTGCATCTGAAGAAGCACAACAACGTTGTCTCCTTATTCATTTGGGCTGTTTAAAATTCTTGCCCACTCCAGTATTTGAAATTTCAATTGTTTTGAGCTTAATGTTGCTCATTTCATATCATGTTCTTGGTTATGTGAAATACTTTAATTTTTAAAATGTTATTATATCCTAGCTGCTTAAAAAGATTGAGAATGCCATAGAGAGAGAGACTGGTTTAAACAAACTATAACTAGCTTTCATAATGCTGTATGTGGTCATTAATTCATCACTTTTGTGAGGAGGTCTGCAATTTCTAGTAAACTATAGTTTCTTCTCTAAAACTGGCAGCAATTCTTTTCATTGGCCAATGATACCATACTTTTATGAATTACATTTATAAATATTGCTTTTAAAAATGAGCCCAAAGCAGTAACATAACTTGAAAATAACAGGCAAGAAAATAAATTATGACAATCACTATTAACCAGAAATTCTGTGCCAGAGTCTTAGAATATAAAATGTCTTGTTTTTTTTTTTTTTTCAAATAATGATGAGTTCTATAAGGCTATGCCTAGAATTAGTTAATTGTTGAATTAAGTTGTCAATTCTGTTATAATCTGTCCACCATAATTGAAAAATACTCATCACAACGTACTTTATGATGTGCATACACTGCTCTTTGTGTATTACAGATACAGGGTAGAAATACAAAACAGCATGAATTATAATTCCCATCCTCTAAGAGCAATCTAGTTGAGGAAATGAGTCACACAGATATAAAAACAAAACTATAATGAAGGGTACTATTTGCTAAGCATCAAGGGAATTACATAGCATAAATTATGTAATTATGGAAAGCAGATTACTTCAAAATAGGGTGGTCAATGGTGCCTTCATGAGGTAGAAGAGATCTGAGCTATGCATGGTGGAGGAATGGATGAGGTTTTCATAGGTAGAGAGTGGGAGAGAGATTATTCCTAATGGGCAAATAAACAGATTAAATGGATATATTCACTGTTCATTCTTTGAAAATTATTTTCAAGCTCAAAAATCTTCAGTATCTAACTGTATAAATGGTTAACTAAAAACAGACAAAGGAAACCTGCATAAGGTAGAAAAAGGTATATCAATAAATGGACAATAAATAACTCTAAGGAATAATCTTTCTGCAGCTTACCTTTAGGCTTGTGGTTATTAAATGTTGGGTCAAAGGTGGCTTTCAAGGGACCAGTAATAGTTACAACAAATAGGATACTAGTTTAGGCTGATTAGAGTTTTTATAAGATAGTTCCTAATCTCTTACAGAATTCTGGGTTGCTTCAAAAGAAATCACAGTGGTCAGTTTTCATCTCGATTTATAAAGATGTCCTAGGCTGAAGGTAGATATCCTACAGTGGTTGCAATCTATGACTGATCAAGTCGAGCCATATACCTGGGGGACTTTCCTTAGGTTGGTGTCCAAACCTTCTGTATTAGTTTCCTATGGCTATCGTAATGAATTACCACAAACTGGGTGGCTTAAAACAACAGAAATGTATTCTCTCACAGCTCTGGAGCCTAGAAGTATGAAATAAATGCTGGTAATATTTGGTTCTTTCTGGAGGCTCTGAAGGAGAATCTGTTTGGTGCCTGTTTCCTAGCTTCTGCTGGTTGCCATCAGTCCATTGGTATCCCTTGACTTGCAGCTGCATCACTGCAATCTCTGCTTCCATCATCACATGTCATTCTCCCTGTGGGTCTCTTGATCCCTGTGTCTCCATATGGTCTTATAAAGATACCAATCATTGGTTTTAGGGCTCACCCTAATTCAATGTGATCTTATCTCAACTTTATTACATCTACAAAGACCCTATTTTCAAATAAGGTCATGTTCACAGGTACCAGGGAATTAGGACATCAACATATCTTTCTTGAGGGGGTGGGAGGGACACAGTTCAACCCACAATCCTTTTATAGTCAATTATTGGAGTATTATTCCTCTAAATGGGGTTACGTAATCTCATCCCAATGATTCATTTCCCACTATGTTTTTACTATTGAAACATGCAAGCTCATATGACATCTATACCTAATAAATAACCTGACTTGCAGTTAAAACAGAATGTCCAATTTCTAATCTAGTTTAGTACATGTTAGAGCTGTCTTCAAAAAATCTATACTCTACTTCACATAGCAGGAGCAAGGCAGTGAACTCAAAGTTACATTAGGCCCTGCTGGAGGGATTAAAAATGTTTAAAAAAATTGGCTCTTACTCTCTTATAGTTTATAGCTTTGAGGTTTCACAGCATAGAATGTTCGCAATGGAAAGGATCATAAAGATCATTTATTCTAAACCACTCATTTTATAGATGAGGCCTTTGGGGCTCAGAGAGGTTAACTAACTTGCCCAGGGCTCACAAAGTTAATTGGGGAAATAGAACATGCAAAGGAAACAAACAAAGGGCACAATTTTAAAGAAAACCTGCAGCTGCTGGTATTTTGCTTTCATTTATGAGGTATACACAGAATGTTGATGATGTACCTACCATTGAGAGATTAGATCAAAGTTTAACAATCAAGGACAATTCTGGAATAGATACCAAGGTTTTCCCTCCTCTTCTTTTCCCTGATCTCCGAAGCCTCCCAGAAAGCAAAATGATTTCCTGGCCTTTCTTTTTCTGAGGAATGGGTTTAGCTCAAGTTCCAGTTGTCTGGGGTAGACAGCACCTATCCAGTAGAAAGGTAAGACATACTCTCTGCCTCTTGTAATTCTCTGATGACCACAAACTAATCAGAGAGAAGTAGCCCCCAATGAGGGTGGAGGCCAAAAGTAAGGACTCAGGAATTATAGATTTGCCATAGATGAGAGAACTGTGATACATGGTTCATTCTTTCCTGTTTTAGAAAAGGAAATATGCAGTATTACCGATTTTGAAGGAAAAAGAAAGGGTGCATTGCCTTTCTCAAATACAACCAATCATTGGAATAGCTTGTAAGTCACTTTGTAAGTCAAAATTCTCCTTTCTCTTTTTACAGAAAAAGTTTGATATTTTAAAAATGGCTACCAGAATGGAATTAAAAACAACTAATCATGAGATTCAAAGAACAATGCGGCCCCATGGCATTCTATCATAATCTAACTTAGATTTAACAAAACAAGAACACTGGGGGAAAAAGATAGGAAATTACAGGAAGGAACCAAGAATTTCCTTATCTTGTTATTTTTTAACCAGCATTAAGTCATCATCAAGTGAGCCTAGTTTCTTTGAATTAATAGAACTAGCATTTAATCTGACTTGCCTAATATAGGGATAAACTTGCTTCTTGCCCATAAAATGTACAAGATTTAAAATTAAAGTAGAAAAGCACCACTTTCCAAGCCTACTATTTGGGGACGCACTGAAAAATTAACTATGTTTCTACTAATTTATTCAATATTTCATTCAAAATATTCTTTACATAATTACATTTCTTAGAGCTAACTCTAAGAACTACAATTTCAAATTAGGTGATTTCAGATATACCCATATGCTTACATGTGAATTAACACAAATTTTAGCATCATCAGCTTGAAAACAGAGATGCAGAGAAACCAAATAATGCGTTATAGACAAACAAATTTACATAATCAGAGATTCAAAGACATAGTAGAATGTCACATTTTCTTTGGGATTTTGAAAAAAGAGTAAAATTTGACAAATAATGCATTGTAATTACCATCTCCATCAGTTTATAATTGTGGAATAGAAATTTTGGCTTTACTAGCAATAAGCATTATGAAATGAATGCTTTAAATGTATGCACACTGCACTTCTTTGGGGATTGTTACACAACTGTGGCAACACCAAAAGAGTCTCATGAAATGTTTCTCCTTGTAAGGAAGTTATGATGCGAGCTAGCTTTGGAAAATCCCACAAATAAATAACTATAAGAGTCACTCTTCCACTTATCACCAAATTATGCCTAGATTGCTGAGTTTTTGTCATTTATGATGTAGCTGTGATGAGGAACTCCTCAGTGTTGTTTCACTGGAAACTTCATGAAGGTCTATAACTGGAAAAGTACCCAATTACCTAGGCATTAAATCTACATTCTTTAATAGTCTCCACACCTCACTTCAGGGTTCAAACACACACAGAAATCATTGTGAGATTTCAATAAGACATTTGTAGGAAAATATAATTTCACATGATACTTGAAGTCAATTTAGTAATTATTTGATTCACCTTCTATAGAGATGATTCACTTGCCTAACTTTTCCTTTTTAGCGCAATGGATTATTTAATCTGAAAAAGATATAGTTTTTTAAAATAGTACTACTCATTCAGTTAAAAAATTGTATGGCTCAGATTTTTTTTAAGTCATATCTCACAGTACAACTTCTGTACAAAAGTACTTTTTAAATTCTTAAATATTGGTTGAATTTCAGACTTTCAGTCCTCAGACATAGGAGACATACAATTTACTTAAGATTAGGCAAGATGAAGACATGGTGACAGAAAGGAACTTTAGCTTGGAGTGGTTATAACTTTGCTATTTCACTTCTATCACAAGCCTAAGCTGAACTTGGCCAGTTTATGCAAATCCTTGGCTAAATGGAATGGCTTAAGTATAAATATATACCTTTACAATATTAATGTGTTAAACCACTACTTTTCTTGGCTCCATGTGAATAGTATAGCTACATTATATAGCCAAATCAAAACACCATAGTGAATTACAGGTATATATTTCATTAATGAAACCAAAATTTGAACAAGACTTTTTCAATCTTTATGTTAATGTGATATGAATTATCTCTAATGGACTGAAATTGATAAGAAAATATGAACATTTCACTTAGAATGAAAGGAAATTTGTCTTAAGTATTAATGTGTTGGGTTCTAACAACACAAAGTAAAGCTGCAACTGAGCTGAATTTTACATGTAATATGGTGCATGCGGGTGGATTCTAACATCTTCCCGATAACTCATGTACAGCGTCTTATTTTTTTTAAAATGGGTCATGTTGTTCACTTTAGGCTTACAATACTAATGTTATTTTGTAATCAATTTGGGAAGCCCTACAACCTTTCCTGAAATGACCCAAGAGATGCAGCTTGACAACTCTATTTACTTAGCTAGCATGGTAGTCAGAATCTAAAACTTGCATTTCGGGCGCCTGGGTGGCTCAGATGGTTAAGCGTCTGCCTTCGGCTCAGGTCATGATCCCAGAGTCCTGGGATCGAGTCCCGCATCGGGCTCCTTGCTCAGCAGGGAGCCTACTTCTCCCTCTCCCTCTTCTTGTTCTCTCTCCGTCTCTCTCGCAAATGAATAAATAAAAATCTTTAAAAAAAAAAAAAAGATTGTCTTAAAAAAAAAAAAATAAAAAAATAAAACTTGCATTTCAAGTGGCTTATCACCAAGGTAGCACTGACAACAAGCCATTTTCTTGGCAAACGACTGATTGATGGTTCATTCTTAACACTCTTGGAGAAACACATTAATAAGATAACCCATGGCTTTTTTCACTCTGTAATATCTACAGATGATCTCTATTTCAGATGACTCTAAGTAGCTAAATGCGAATAAGAAGGAACACCTTTCTGGCTCATTAAGGCAATTGCTCAAGCTGTCATTAGCATTACCTCTCTGAAAATGCAGTACAGGATGCAGTAGGCCTTGTCTGCTGCAGAAACTAATGGCACAGAGCTACCTTTTGACAGCAGGACTAAATTTACATACTTTACATATTCAGTGAGTAAAAGAATAATTTACATTAATCAAATAAGCTATGTTTAGAGGATTCCCCCCTCCCTCATTTGCAATATACCTATACACGTTGTAGTCCTAATCACTGACAACTGCATACTAAATGAATTAATTGTGCCAAAGCAGATAGGGGCCTTTTATACTTATTTAACCCTACTCGTTTTCTATAGGGCAATAATAAATTATGCCTCAAAAGATAAATAGCAAGTAATGCCTGAGAGGATGAGATGCTCTGGTTTTCATCCTCAGACCTGCTAGGCTGACTATCTCTCAGATAAGGTTGAAGCCAGGATTATGCCTTGAAAAGCTGACAAACCACAGATTTTTATCACTAAATCAAATCCACTTGGTTTAAACTTTGTGAACTTTAATTATCTCCTACTTAATTAAAAGAACTAGATTAAACCAAAAGTGGAGAGGGTAGGGGTTCTGGCAAAGGAGACTGAGGGAGTTTTGGGGGATGAGGAGACTTCATTTTCACAAACCAATTTTCTCATTTTTAATAAAGCAAGGTTTACATATAGAAGAGATTACAGGAATCATTGAGCTGTACAATACTTGTGGTTATCCAGTCCATCCCAGAATGATAATCATCTACCCTGTTCTTAAGAATCTCCACAGGAAGAGGTTTTGCACATGTTGAGAAGGCTTCAAACTGCTAAGGGCACTACAGTTTAGCACAGATGGAGAAAATAGAAATTTTTGTATCTCATCAGATAGAAGACAAGAATTACCTATGCTCTAAGGTTGCTTTTATTATTATTTTTCTTTATTTATGGTCAGATTACATAATTATCAGTCCTTTGAGAGTACCGATTGTTTCATAATGGAATAGTCATCAGATATTGAATTATTTAACCAATAAGTACTCATTGTTGGTCTAGTCCAACAGTTGGCAAACTTTCTCTGTAAAGGGTCAGGTAGTGTTCCGTGCTTTGTGGGCCACAGGGTCTCTGTCACAAGTACTCAGCTCTGCTGTAGTAGTACCAAAGCAGCCACAGATAATATATAAATGAATGAACATGACTATGTTCTAGAAAACTTTACTTATGGAAAGTTAAATTTCATTTAATTTTCACATCACAAAATATTCTTGTGATTGTTTTCAATCATTACAAAATGTAAAAATCATTCTTAGAATTTGGGCCAGATTTGGCCTGTAAGCCACAGTTTGTCATCTCTTGGTCTAGTCTACGCTTAGGTCATTATGAAGGGGAGAGAAAATAGTGTAAAAAACATGGGAACTTTTCATAATTGTTGGAGAGACAAGGTCAAAAACATTAAAAATTTGACAAATAATATAATAAAGGGCTAAAGTGTATGGGACAGCCCATGGGGGCTAAAGGAGTATGGGTAGGGGGGACATGACTCTGTGATAGCTAGAATAGCCAGAACAGGACTCATTTATCAACTAATTGTACCTGGAAGAACTAGTTGGATTTATTCAGGTGAAGAAGAGAAGGAAAGATAACTCCAGGTAAGAGAAATAATATGAACCAAGATAGAAAAACAGCAGTAAATAAGCAGGATGCCTTTGTGGAAAAGTATGAGAAAGGCTAGTCTAAGCTGTATCAGTTGGAGAAATGAATTCATTTATTCAACAGATAATTACTGATCACTTCCTGTGTCAAGCATTATGCTAAATAATAGGGATACTATGATGAATAAGACATAATTCTTGCCTTCCAATTGCTCACAGTCTTGTTAAAAGGACAAACAAGCAACCAGTTACAATCTAGGATAGGATACTTAAACTGAAGAGTAAAGCTACCTGAAAACAACTGTGATAATTTTTTAATTTATATCAATTTTCAACATTCCATTCATTCACATTTAAGGTAGAGATCTGTGATTTAAAGTATTAAGGGAATCCAGGGTCGCCTGGATGGCTCAGTTGGTTATGCGTCCGACTCTTGATTTTGGCTCAGGTCATGATCTCGGGGTCGTGAAATTGAGCCCCACGGCAGGCTCCAAGCTCAGCTCGGAGTCTGCTTGAGATTCTCCCTCTCCCTCTGCCCCTTCCCCCAGCTCACGCTTGCTCTCTCTCAAAAAAAATCATAAAGTATTATCCAAATCCAAAATAAAAAATATTTTGAATCTAAACGCAAAATAAAAATCTTGTGACCCACTCAAGTCCTGCTCATTTAAAAGTTCAGACTTAACTGCCTTTCCTAGAGAAATGGCAAAATCACATTAACTTCCTCTAAGTAATTTCCAGGGACTCTTTGAAGATTATTACTTTTAAAAGGATTATTATTTTATTGGCTTGATTCACTGGAACTGGGCATTATGTCATTGGCCCTAACAATGCGCATTCACCTATCTATAAGCCTTTTAAGGTAGGGTAAACTGCCATGGAAAAACCTGAACTGTTTTTCACCAGAGATCTTTAAGAAAAGGATTTATATCTACCTGCATGAGATGGCTCAGGATCAATAATGCCTAGAGCACAGCATGAACTTTCAACTCTCTGATTTGAAAACTCTTAAAAGTATTCCAAGAAATATTTCCACAAGTTAATCACTCATTCTTTTAAAATGTGGTGATGTTACTAGTCTTATCTGAGGCAAGAACTAAAAATTCAGCTACAAGTGTTTCTAAGAGTGTGACAGAAGAAAATCTGAGTCATCTCATAAATCTTTTGCATGAGCCCCCAAGTGAAAGGCAACATTGCAAGGAAAAACAGAGCATGCGGTTTGAAATTAGACAAACTGGTGTTCAGATTCTGATTCAACTGCTCACTGGCTGTGACCTTTGCCAACCAACTTAACTTCTCAAATCTTCCATTCTTCTATAAACTTGAGAAAACAAAACCTGATGTTCAGGAATGTTGAGAAGATGTAGTGATATGGTTATATATGGCACCTTGTGCAGTGCCTAGGCAGAAAGGAAGAGGACTGGTTGAAATGAGTATCTTGTTTCTACTGGAAACTTAGGCATCTGACTTTCTTAAAAAGTCATGTTATACCATCATCCAATCTTGTTTAAAACAGCACTCAGGCCATTTATGTGGCTGATCTTGGATTAGCCCATGTTGCACAAGGATGATTTACTATTGCAGAAAAGAAGAAATAAACAGAAGAATTCTTTGAAATGTGCAAACAGATAAATAGGTATTACACTAAACCCAGAACACTGAATAAGACAAAATCACTGAGTAGCACCTTTTTAATATTGGTTCAGGATAAATATTAGACTACAGAGTATACACATATAACATTTTTATTTCATTGGTTATTATACAGGCCATGATGAATGTGTCACACAATAAATGAATGAACTGGTTATTGCCAGCATTCCATCCCAAGCTGCATTTTTGCTTCTTTCTTTGGAAAGAACTAAGTTAATGAATAAATGCTACTTTTTATGATACGAATGCCCTTTGCTATTAGAATCTATTGAATTCAGCAATGAATACATATTCATGAATGTGCACTCTTCTCAAAACAGGGATTTAGACAGTCTACTCCATTAAACATAAGTTTATTTTTCTTCCAGGTGTCAGCCAGGGAATCAACATTTTGGGCAGTGGCCCTTTCATGATGTTTGTCCTAATGGATGCCCCCTGGAAATAAAATCAACTTATGTTTAATGGAATAGATTTTCTAAATCTCTATTTTGAGAAGGGTATTTTTTCGCAAATTAATTTAATTTAATTTTATTTTTAAAGATTTTATTTATTTGACAGAGAGAGACACAGCAAGAGAGGGAACACAAGCAGGGGGAGTGGGAGAGGGAGAAGCAGGCTTCCCGCCAAGGAGGGAGCCCGATGCGGGGCTCAATCCCAGGACCCTGGGGTCATGACCTGAGCCAAAGGCAGACGATTAACGACTGAGCCACCCAGGCGCCCCTCACAAATTAATTTTAAATATTAGACGTGAACAAAGATTCATAAATACAACTCTAGCTTAATTTGGTGCTGATTAAAAGAGAGTTAAAAACTATATAATTTACATTATATATTCACATTATATTGGTGATGCTAATAATTAGAGCCTGCCATGCCATCATCAACCTGTCATTTTCTTAGCTGAACTATTTGTTTTGTTAATCCTATCAAGGTTTCTGGCATATTTGATGAGGTGAACTGTGCCATCTGTCAGTCTGTTCAAGTTACAACAGGTATAGACAACATACTACCTTTGCTGTGATTTGTCACATGGATATAGTATCAGTATCACAATCATCTATATAGTTAATAAATTAACATGTAGGGGCGCCTGGGTGGCTCAGTCATTAAGTGTCTGCCTTCGGCTCAGGTCATGATCCCAGAGTCCTGGGATTGAGCCCCGCATCAGGCTCCCTGCTCCACGGGAAGCCTGCTTCTCCCTTTCCCATTCCCCCTGCTTGTGTTCCCTCTCTCACTGTGTCTCTGTCAAATAAATAAATAAAATCTTTAAAAAAAATAAAATAAAATAAATTAACTAACATGTAGTGTTAAGTAAAATGTGCACACAAAACGTACTAAATTGCAGGGGTGCCTGGCTGGCTCAGTCAATAGAGCATGCAACTCTTGTTCTCAGGGTTGTGAGTTCGGGCCCCACGTTGGGTGTAGAGATTACTTAAATTAAAAAAATCTTTAAAAAAACTCACACTTTCTTGGTTTCCTTTACAATAATCCATTTAAAAAAAAAGTCCTTTGAAATATTATATTTACCTCAACAGATATACCGAAATCAAACTTAACGCAGGCTTGCTAAATATAAAATAATACATACTTGACAATATGGAAGAAATATAAGAAATGATTTTCTCAAATTTTGTTAGACCAAGAGGGATGGGGAGTGGGGTGGTAAAGGCTGTAGGTATATAAGCTAGATTCACACAGTTTCTGTTCTTGGTGTTAAGTTCAACAGACAACTGAGAATGTTCTATGTGTGTCACTGTGGTAACATACCAGGGCTAATGAATATGACACAAGTCCCTATCCCCTTAGAGTTTTGTGTACTTTGAGAACCATTCTATCCTATTCACCCTAGATGATGACGATAATTACAAAGAGGACAGCAGCAGCCATGCTCATAAGTGACAGTGGTCAGTGGCTGACATTAGGAACATTCTAATGGCCTAGTATTCTACTCCCTGGAGTGGACAATGTAATGGCAGTAGGGATACAATGTGGAAAACTCCTAAGTGGGGAACTTTTGCTTCTATTTTTTTTAAAAAAGTATTCCCCTGCCCACTTGCTCTGATTGACAGCTCTTACAGACTGACCTAATGAACCTTCAGCTTGGGAGCCTTCACTCATTCCCTGATAAGCAGTGAACTCAAGTTTTACTGTGCGCATCTGACTAAAGTGGCATGGACTCCACATACCACCACAAACATTTATTGAAGGCCAATCCCAGCAGGAATGTTGCCAAGCTGATTTTTCAGCTTGTATAGTCCCTTAACAAATCAGCTCAAATCACATTGTTCTAGGTTTAGATTAAGCATCTAATTGTGGACCCCCATATTAAATACATGGTCTCTGCTAGGATTTTCCGAAGGGATAAATTATGGTATCTGAAAACATCAAACAGACACAAGTTTTATACACACACACACACACACACATATATATATAAATTATCTGCTTATTCCCTTGTAGACTATGAAATATATGTTAAAGTTATTTTCAACTTAAAAAATTCTACTATTCATCTTAGAGTTATTTTATTTTTCTTTTCTCCCTAGCCATTAAAGCCAGCTTATAAATGTAGAACAGAGAAGATGAGACATAGGGCCAGGACAGGAATGAGTCAGGACTGTGATTAACACCAAAAATATGTCCTGTACAAAGGGAGCTCCTGGATCACATTTATTTTATTTTTTTAAGATTTATTTATTTGGGGGGGGTAGAGAGAGCGTGCATGTGCGTGAGTGGGGGGAGGGGGAGAGGGAGAGATAGAGAATCTCAAGCAGACTCTCCACTGAGCACAGAGCCAATGCAGGGCTCCATCTCACCACCCTGAGTTCATGACTTGAGCTAAAACAAAGAGTCAGATGCTCAACCGAATGAGCCACCCACGTACCCTTCTGGGTCACATTTAGAAGGATTCTTCTATACTGTATCTTAAGACCTAAAGTATAATTCCACAGGAAAAGTGTAGAAAATGGTATACTAGTTTATTAGAAAGAAGGAAGACCGTGTATTGGTTTTAAATCTTTGTGTGACAATAACAAAAATAAATTAGTGTAACTATTAGCAGATTTTTAGAAATAACAAGTGACTTACCTTGGAATTAAATAAGAAACATGGGGCTTTAGATTATGGAAACTCTGATTAACATTTGAAACTTCTGAAATCACTTTTATGATGGACTTTTCATATCAGTTATTCTTGAATTAAGTAAAACATTTATTGTTCTAAGTCTTAGAAAAAGGGTGTGTTCACGAGATTATACTGCTTAGACAGAAAGCTAATTTTAGCTTTAAAATTGTCTTCATCTTAGAAATTAAAATGACTAATCTAGATAGACTAATTTAAAGAGAGAAATTAAGATATTTTCATCTACAAAAAGAAAAAAAATATATACAGTACTTTTCTCAAATCACTTCTTGAATAAAGCATGATTCTGAACTTGTCAGCAAAAATATATTCATACATACCTATACACACACACACACATATTCAAGCTACATAGCCATCACAATAAGACAGTGTCTAACACCAACATGAAACCAAGCAAATACCAACAGATTTGGTAAATCTACTTGGTTGGCTTTTGCCTGTACTTGTAGCACTGATTCTGCACAACTATGGGGAAACAACAACAACAAATAAAGATTAATGAAATTGGCTGGTTCGGGGAGAGATCTATGGCAGGGTGGTGTTCCCAGTCTTCTAAAGGCTCTAAATTCACCTACTTAGTTTTCGGTGTGTCCATAGCATTTCAATCTTATTTTTTCTGTGTGGGCATAAGAAAAGAAAAGTATACTGATCATGGGTTATAGTAGTTTAAGTAAATGGGAGATAGAAAAAAAAAAAAAAGAAAATTCTTTTTCTTTTTAACATTTCAGGAAAGAACCCAACCAAATTATTTTTAAGTCACATAACTGGCTAACTAGCTTGAACTGGGCATGTGTATTTTTTATACTTTCTTATAATCTTGATACTATAAGTAATGTGAATGACTTTTTAAAATAACCTACATGTATTGGCAAATGAGATCTAGCCTCATCAGTGTGGTTGCTGTGGGAGTTATTGAGTCATTGCTTGATTCTGTCATTGTGTGAGCCATTTGTGAAATGCCTCTGGAATATATTTAGAGTCAGTCTCACATTCTTTTCAATAGTTTCAATGACAGCAGATCTTTGATCTTTTATAGTAGACCTGAGTTTTGGAAAATAAGATGAGTATTTCAGAGCTGAATAGAATAAATAAACTGGGTAATTAAGCCACGTAATATTAAAGTTTGGTTAAAAACTACAAAGACTATGATACTGAATTTCTTCTTTAGCTCAAATCATGGCACTTTGAAGAACATTTATTTGGATAAATAAATTCTTGTTGGATTGGTAGTAAGAGCAATATATTCATTAAAATATAAATAAATGCATAAATGTGTGTGTGTATGTGTGTGTCCAGAATTGTAAGGCTGGACAGGGTCATTCATTTTTTTTTAAAGATTTTATTTGTTTATTTGAGAGAGAGTAAAAGTGAGAGAGATCACAGAGGGAGAGGAACAAGCAGACTCGCCACTGAGCAGAGAGCCCGATGTGGGGCTCGATCCTAGGACCCTGAGAGCACGACCTGAGCTGAAGGCAGACGCTTAACTGACTGAGCCACCCAGGCACCCCAGGATCATTCATTTTACAGGTAAGGAAATGGAGGGGCAGCACCTAATATACTCTTGGTATATGGCAAGTGCTTATTAAATGGAAAAATATCTATGTAGCCAAAACGATGATCTATGGAGAAATACACAATATATTTTAAACAGTGTTGTAGTACTAGAATTAGGGGTATAGCAAACATCTGTCCATTTGCTTGCCCTTCCCATATTTCATTCTCAGAGAATATGCTGTTCCATATAGTTCCTGGAAGAGGTAGCAATCCTATGAACCATGTGATCTTATTGCCCTGGTTGATTGAAACAGGTTGGACACCCAACCCATGGGAACAAATCCATAGCCTAGGCTGTGCCAGTTAGATTCTGTCACAAGAATTTGGTCAAAGATACCAGAGTCACATAAAGATTAGCACTTGAAGTAAGGGTCATGCTTTATCACAGCTATGGCAGTCATGTTTAAACAAAGGAAACCAATAGAGAAAAAGAGGAGACAGAGATGAATGAGAATATGGAAGGACACAGAAAGCAACTTATATTTCAAACTATTTTCAGTTTTGTTTCCATTCCAAGGCACTCTATGATCTGACTGCTGTTTCCTGTCCTTGGATGCCCAAAAGGTTGCCTACCATGTCCTTGAATAAATTCCACTTAGTTCAAGCCAGTTTAATTTCTATTCCTTATAACCAAAGAAGCCTAAACACAATGTGTTATTGGGCTTCTATTTCCCCCTTTAGCATTTTAATAAAAAAAATTAGAAAAATAATTTTTAAAATGTTCATGGAATGGCTGAATGCCCAGGGAAATTAAGTGATTTCCTCTAAGTCATTCACATAGTGGCAGGTCAAGGACTAGAAACCAGATTTTCTAACTCAGCATATAGCACCTATCAGTAGAACATGCTGGTTCAGAGCACAGACCCTGGAGATACATGACCTTGGAAATGTTACTTAACCTCTTCGTGCCTCATTTTCCCCCTCTAAAAAAGGAATAATAGTACTTAACCCATCCAATAGGATTGTTGTGAGAATTAAATTAGTTATCATATAACATAAACAGTAACAGCTGATTGAACATGGGTAGGAATCTGACCTAAAGGGCAGCCATTCTAGGCCCTAATGCAAAAAAGAGGGGGGCACCAAATAACATTCCTGTCACAGAAATGTGGAATTGGGACCAAGAGTCTTTGTCAGGAGCCAGAAGGGGCAGTTAGACCAGGATAAGCAGAGTCTCCCTCCAAGCACAGGACAAGCAAAGTACTCTTTAAAAAAGGCCCATGAACTTGTGCTGTGTGGCATCCCAGAGACAGCTTGAATGTAGAATGAAGATCCCATTTCCAGGGATCTAGGTCTAGATGTAGGATATTTCCTGTCCTGAATTCCCTTGAGCCTCTCTGTATCTCTTCAATAAATGCTCAATTTATATAGCTTCCAGTTATAAAATAAATAAGACGCAAGGATGTAATATACAGCATAGGGAATATAGTCAATAATGTAACAAGTTTATATGATGACATATAGTAACTAGACTTACCTTAGTGACCATTTTGTAATGTATATAAATATCAAATCACTGTTATACACCTGAAATTAATACAATATTGTATGTCAATTACTCTTCAATATAAAAAATAGCTTTTTGTTCCTTGCAATCAACAAAGACATAATTAAGTAAAATACTTATTAATATTACCTCAAGTTTTAGTATGAAAAGAAAAACTAATTACATATACAGGGCATAGGCAGTAGGGAATGGCCCATACGCTTCCCATCTCAAGCATATTTCTCTAGTGTTTTCATACTGTTTTCCAGCATCGTCAATACAATACCCTCATTTCTCTCTTTCTGGGTAAAAGTGCTTTATCACCATCTTATCACCAGGAACTACATGACACAGGTCTTAAGAATGAGTAATTAATCATTCTATATCCATTTAGCATCATTGGATTAATTTTGTTTAACATGACAGATAATAGTTTAAGCCTACATTCTTCCAATGAAAATGTGAAAATGTTCTTTACTGATGTCCTTTACCCTTAGAAGGCTAACCAAACTTGAAAGCATGTTCTATGATTATTACCCTGAAAATATTTTTTAAAACAGCAAAACAGCAACCTGAGCACAAACCAGAAGAAAAATAAGACTACTGCAAACTGTAAACAAGTTCAGATGATTTATAGGAAGAGAATTCTACAAAGCTCCCTTAATGTCAGGATATAAACAGTTTTTAGTGCTATTTAGTTAAATGATAATTATAAAACTCATTGAACTGAATGAGAATTAGGATTGTCAGACAAATGCTTGTAAGGGGTTAATTAATTCATATGAACCACAGAGCTCAGCTGAAAATGGGCTCATTATTCTAAACCACCAATTTATCTGCTTCTTACTACTGTTCTCCTTTCTCCATCACATTTGCCCTGTTACACCCTCACCCCCAGTAGCAAATGTCAGGAGGTAGAAATATTTAAAAGGAAATGTGAGCTAAGGGCATTTTGCAAGGGTACATCAGGGGTACAAAGATGTCTGCTGGAACACTGAAATGAAAAGATCATTTATTAGCACACCATGGCTCATAACATTCCAAAGGGCCCAATACTTTCATTATGTACACAAACATACCCCCCCCCCTCCTATTCAAATGCCTCATTACAGCTAAGCCTGGAGCTTTTTTCTTAAAAGCTTTCCTCTGAAATTATTAATAATCTGAAGTTCCCTACAGGCCAACGGTATTATTACAGTCAAAATGCATCAATATGTATATATACTTACATACTCTCTTTTACATTATTTTAAATAACAAAGTATTTAGTGGAAACAGTAAAGAATTTATAAGCTATATACGGAAAAGCCTAGAGGAAGATGGCAATATCCCAGACTCTAAGGAAACAGCTCTTGAAGCTTATTAGGTGGGTCTAGGAGACTGTAATAGGATTATGAGTTTTGGTTTAGCCTGTCCATCATTTCAAAATCCCCATAACTAAAGGGAATATCTTCATAGGGGTCTGAGTTTAATATTGAAGCTGCTTTATTTAATTCTTCCTATTTTATAATGCTTGAGTGCTAATTAGTTCCATCTACTTTCTTCAGGCTTGTCAATAAGGCAACTTGGAAGCCAAGAACCTACTGAATTATGGATTAACCAGTTCTGTAACAGCGTGTTCAAGCAACCTAGTTAGCTATTCCAAAGTGTAATATGATTATGGGCACAGGAAAGCATAAAATACTCTTTTGTTATCTTCTGCTTAAAAGCAGAAAAATAAACCCCTATAAGTAAACTGTTTATTTCTGATGTGTTAATGAACATTTTAGATATGAAAACTAAAATAAATAATATTTACTTTTGTGTGTGTCAAACATAGCCTATTAGATTCACAATATCCACAATATCTGCTACAAAAAATGGCAAACTAATTTTAAATTTTTTTTGAACACAGATATAAATTTTAAAGATGGAAAAGACTGAGATTGAGCCTGACTAGCATGAGTCACCTCTACCTTCACTTTTATTGAACCTGCATCCCAACCTCCCTGAGCCTTCCCATCACTTTCCTACTTTTGGCATTTCAATGGACTCCTTTCTCCTACAGCTAGACTCTAGAATCAGCCCCTTAGGGTCACAAATTCTGGAGTTAGAAGGAACGTTAGAGATAAACTGATGTAGCTCTCTCATTTCATAAGGGAATTAATAGATCCAGAGGTCAGGTGACCTACCTCATAGGTGATAGCAGAGTTGGAAAATGATTCCACGTTTCCTGATTCCCTGCTCAAGGCACCTTCACTTCTACTTACCATCATAACCATCCCACTAAACCATGTCCAGACTTGTTGGCCTCACTAGGCTGCTGAGCTACCCCTCCCCCAGACATTACTTTCCTTAGCCTCAGGGAGGGAATCAAGTACGAACAAAACTTAACTTGCCTATGTCTTATGTGCTCCCTGGCTTACTCCTCAAGCGTGTCCAAACTCCTCCTGCCTCCACAGGCTTCCAATTCTACTTTCCTTTAGTCATTCCTAAAAGATGATCTTGCCTTCTAATTTGTAAGAATGAGTCTGTGTCCCGAGGTTCATCATCTGCTTTCACCTAGACATCAATTATTTTCTATCCTGTCTATCTCTTTGGTAGAAACACTGCTCCTTTTTCTCCACCCCTGAAAGTTAATGCTCCTGTGTTTCTTCCCTTCCTATGAACACCTTCAATCTCTCCCTCTTAACTGTTGCCTTCTTTAAACCAAAACTAATAAAATTAATTGGTAATGATTAATAATAGCAGTAATAACAACTAGTTAGTACATACAAAGTGCTTATGATGTACTAGGCACCATTTCAGGCACTTTGCAAGTATTAGTTCATTTAATCCTCAGAATAACCTATAAGGTAGGTATTTCTATTATGCTCATTTTACAAAAAAGGAGATTGAAATAGAGAGAGGTTGAGTAACTTGTCCAAGATGCACAACTAAGAAGTGGTAGTGCCAGGATTTTAACCCAGACAGCTTAGCTCCAGAATCTGTGTTCCTAATCATCACACTGCTTTTTTTATATATATCTATACCATCACTTATTAGCTTATTATTTTGGACAACTTACTCAACTTCTCATGAGACTCAGTTCTCTTACATGTAAAATAAGAATAATATTGCTAATCTTAAAGGATTGACATGAAGATTAAGTGAACTAGAAAATATGTAATCCACCATGCCTGGTATATTAAATGTCAGTTTAAAAAAATACTAGACAGCAGTACAAAAGAATAAGGAAGATAACTATGCACTCATATAAAAATGTGCAAAATACTTTGTTAAATAACCAAAACAAGGTGGCAAAAAAATAAATGCCAGTTAATATAATGATAATAATGACGATAATAATAACAACCAAGCCTAGCTTTTATTAACCAAATATTCAGGGATAACTCTCCTAGAGGGAGATAAACTTTACTATGTGTTCAAAAAACCCTTACCAAACACTGTTCTAGTACTTTACCAATGTAGTTAACATTAGTTAAATTTAGTCCCCAAAACAACCATGAGGTGAATCCTACTATTATTTCCATGTTACATATATGAAAACAGAGACAGAGAGGTGATTAACTTCCCCAAGGTCACAAAGCTAGTAAGTGGCAGACCAAGATTTGGACCCAACCAGTTTAACTCCAGAGTGTGTGCTAGGCAGGCTCTCAGTATAATAGTTTGTTGTAGGAGGACAAACTTGTAACACCCATGTCATGGGAGAATAGCACAGATGCATATAGCCACAGTACGTATGAAAAAGTATAGTCTAGTGTATGTTCCCCAAACTTGTCAACTCAAGAAAACTTTCTGGAGTTTATAAAAATAAAAACAAAAACAAAACCAGAATCGTGGGCCCAATCCCAAACCTACTAAGTCAGACTCTGGGAATGGAGACCAGTAGAAGTTAACAGAGGAGTAAATCAGAACCACTTAGGTAGCTTTTTCAAAATACCCATGCCTAGAACCCATCCCCAGATAGTCTGCTTTAGCATATCCGTGGTGGTTCCTAGGTCTCACTTGTTACCTTTGGGGGATGCTAGGGAACCAACAAATCATTTTGAAAACTGATAAACAAAGAGAAAGAATCAAGCATTCACCCTGTCTTTTCTATCTGAAATATACCTGAATGTAACCAAATAGCTGCTGAGGGGACATTTCTTTTCAAAGAGGTATTACAAATAATTTTTTAAAAAGAGGGAATGATAAGATATCATTCTCTTGGATTAATGGATCTAGGTAATGATCATCAGTGGCTGCTGATACACTACGAGTCAACTAGCCATCATGTGCTCCATTATAAAACAACACACCAACAACAATAAGGATGTCTTGCTTAAAAATATGGAACCCAGGGTGCCTGGGTGGCTCAGTTGGTTAAGCAACTGCCTTCGGCTCAGGTCATGTTTCTGGAGTCCCGGGATCGAGTCCCACATCGGGCTCCCTGCTCAGCAGGGGGTCTGCTTCTCCCTCTGACCCTTCCCCTCTCATGCTCTCTGTCTCCCATTCTCTCTCTCAGATAAATAAATAAAATCTTTAAAAAAAAAAAAATGGAACCCAAATCTGATCTAGTTTCTTTTTTTCTTTTTTTATTTTATTTTATTTTTTTTAAAGATTTTATTTATTTATTTGACAGAGAGAGAGACAGTGAGAGAGGGAACACAAGCAGGGGGAGTGGGAGAGGGAGAAGCAGGCTTCCCACCGAGCAGGGAGCCCGATGCAGGGCTCGATCCCAGGACCCTGGGATCGTGACCTGAGCCGAAGGCAGATGCTTAACGACTGAGCCACCCAGGTGCCCCTCTGATCTAGTTTCTATATCTAAGTTTATAGAATATATATGGGGTGGGGGATAGGTAAAGATATATGTAAATGATACCACTGGGATACAATAATAAAAATATAAACTCTATCAGACAAATGGCCTGGTTGCTTCAACAATAACAATGGAAAATTGTAATTAAAAAAAAAAAAGATGAAGAGGTATAGTAGCTAGCCTCCAAGATGACCACTTCAATTATCCCCAACCCTTGGTATTCATGCTCTGGTGTAGTTTTCTTCTACATTGTTTCTGGGTTGGTCTGTGTGACCAAAAGAATATGACAGATGTGTTGTTATGTCATTTCCAAGGCTAGTACACAGAAAGAACTGTGGCTTCCTCTTTGCTCTTTGTCTCTCTCTCTTAGATCACTCGCTCTTGGGGAAGCCAGCGGCCATATTGTAAGAGACTCAAAAAGCCCTCCAGAGAGGCTCATATGGTGGAGAAGTGAACTGGAAAGCAGATTCAAGACCACAGATGCAGCCCTGGACAACTTCCTGACCACTACCTGAAGAGAGACAATGAGACAGAATCATTCAGCTGAGCTGCTCTCAAATTCCTGACACAGAAACCTGAAGGTAATAATATTTGTAATTTTAAGCCAGTAAGTTTTGAGGGTAATTTTTTATGTAGCAATTGATAACTAATACAAGACAGATATCATAGTTTAAAATAGAGACTTAAGAGAACAACAATAATAAATAGATCTTATTCAGTTCCTGATTCAAACTGGAGCTGGGAGGCAGGTAGGGGCACATCAGACCATGAAATGTGAACACTGGATATTTTTTAGTAAGGAATCATTTTTTATGAGATATGATAGTATTATTTGGTTATGCTAGAAATAATCCTTATATTTTATGAATACATACAGAATTATTTACAGATGAAAAAAATGTAATGTATGTCTAGGACTTACTTGAAAATATCCAAGGGTGGGAGTATAGCTAGAACAAGATTGACCAGGAATTGGTCACTGTTGAAGCTAGATGCTGGGTTAATTATATTATTCTATTTTGTATATATTTGAAAATTTCACAATAAAGAGTAAGAGGAAAAAAGGACTGACTAACCATCAAGGCCTCACAACAGATTAAACAAAACAAAACAAAAAATGAAGCAATTCCAATTAAACCAACCACTCAGGAGAGGCAAGTTCTCAATAACCATATAAGGTTCATCTATGGGTGTCATTGCATACAAATTCATATATTGTATATACACATAGATATATACATATCTCTTCTTTGGTGTGGCCATGTCATTTCTCCCCAGCTAGACATACGACAGTAGCTTGGAGATATATTTTCGTTTATTTATTACTTGGTTTATTTATCACTGAACTTTGCTTTTAAAGTACAAGAAAGACCTCAGCATTTCTGTAGGAAAAAGAAATCAATTTAAAGCAAGACATTAAGAAGAAAAGAAACAGAGGATAACTCATGATTCTGAAGGGTATAAGAGGAGTGAGATGAGGAGTATAACGTGGGCCTCAGGAAGGGGCACTGAAAGAAAATGAAGGAACTTGGAACATAAGGTAATTTACTGAGCCTGTAGGGTGTAAGTTTTAGTTTGAGGGGTTAGAGAGAATAGAATAAATCTGGAACAACTACCAAGGCATGTGATTTGGTGAACAACAGATAAGGAGATTGCTAAGCAGTAATGAAGACTCAAATAATGCTACAAGCATACTTTATACATAACAGATGAATATAGAATACTTTAGATTCTTCCACAAGGAAATGAATTCACTTCTGCCATTTATTTTGTTTTGTTGTTATTGTGTGATTTTATCTTTAAGAGGAGAGGACTGAGTAGCAACTGTGCTTCAACTGTAATACAACTAGCAGGGAGATATGATTCTAAATACTGTATTCCCTATGTTATATACTTTTTCTCAGGAAGCTTTCAAAATAGCTTGAATAATTTATGATTTGATTTTAATAATCTGCAACAGTTGGGAAATATGTAAATATTTCTTCTCTTACTTTGTGCAAGTCCAAAAAAGCAAGGGTCAATCAACAAAGGCAATATCAAACAAAAAAACCTCACATTTGAGGAAAATAAGATATATTTTAACATCTAACTGGGCCATTTACAGAAGAATAAAGACAATCACTTAAACATTTGTTTCCATGGGCATTTGAGAATAATGCCTCAATAAATAGCTATGGACACTTAGGAGAGGAAGCTTAGATATAATAATATTGCATAATTTAATAGGACATATAGCTATAGAGCAATTTCATTTTAAAATAGAAAAACCTAAAATAAGATTTCCACTATCCAGAAACCTCAGAGAATGAGTTGATCTGGATAGTTGAGGATTTATAAATTTTAAATACCAAAACTTTTTATCTTAGTCGTTTTTTATCTTAGTCATTTGTATAGAAATGTTTCACAAATATACATTTTGCTGCACATACAAAAAGAAAATCTACAGAAAATACATTGTTGCTGATTCACATAATTATCACTAACATCAAATATTGTGCTGTTCTCTAAATCCACCAAGGTCCTCAGGGCATAGTTGAAGTGTGTCTATTTTTTCTTTAAATATAGCAGAACTACTCTTTGTTTAAAGTTCCTTTTCATCTTAAAAAATGTTTTAAATACTATTTATTTATTCTGATGATATAATCGGCACATGGTCATGAAAGAGTATTATGAAAAGTTGGAAGTAAGTAAAAAGCACCCATAGTACTGTGATATAGCTACAAGGACTGAATATTTTGAGGCATTTCATTCTGATTTTTTCAACAACTACATACATATCTTTTATTTAGCTGACACCAATTGTAATTAGTTTTGAATCCTATGTTAATTCTTTGTAAGATGTTATCCGCTTTGATGATTAGTTCATCTCCTCCACTGGAATCAGCATATTAGCGATCACTCTTTATTGCTGGGAGTGGGTCTCAACATACCTACCACCTCAATATTATTGTGTTGTTTCATATTTATTGGGGGTGAATAAAAACCTAGAAAACCAGGATGACAATAGAGTAGGAGGATCCTAGGCTTGTCTCGTCCCATGAACACAACTAGATAACTATCAAATCATGCTAAATATCCCAGAAATCAACCTGAAGACTGACAAAACAAACTCCACAACTAAAAGGAGAGAAGAGGCCACATGGAAGAAGGAATACAGACATAACTGGCTTTTCTAACAAAAAGAAGGCAGAGACTTACATAAAATGCCAAGATGGAGGAATTTACCCCAGATGAAAGAAGATAAGCCCACAGCCAGAGATCTAAGTGAAACAGATGTAAGTAACATGCCTGATGGAAAATTTAAAGCAACAATCATAAGGATACTCACTGGGCTTGAGAAAAGAAGAGAAGACATCAGTGAGACCCTTACCACAGAGATAAAAGAAATAAAAAAAAATCAATCAGAGATGAGGAATGCAATAAACAAGATAGGAAACAGGTTTGATGTAATGAATAACAGGCTGGAAGAAGCAAAGGAATGAATTAGTGACCTTGAAGAGAGAATAATGGAAATTACGAAGCTGAACAAAAGAGAGAAAGAAGAATTATGCAACATGAGGACAGACTTAGGGAACTCAGTGACTCCACCAAATGTAAAAAAAAAAGAAAAAAACAACAACAACCAAAAAAAAAAAAAAAAAACAAGAAAAACATTTGTATTACAGGAGTCCCAGAATAAGAGAGAGAAAGGGGTAGAAAACTTATTTGAGGAAGTAATAACTGAAAACTTGCCTAATCTGGGGAAGGAAACAGATATCTAGATCCAGGAGGCATAGAGAACTCCCATCAAAACCAACAAAAACAGGCGAACACCAAGATATATTGTAATTAAATTTGCAAAATATAGTGATAAAGAAAAAATCTTAAAATGAGAAAGACAAAAGAAGTCCCTAACTTATAAGAGAAGACCCATTAGGCTAGCTGCAGATATCTCTACAGAAACTTGGCAAGCCAGAGAGAGTGGCATGACTTATTCAAAGTGCTGAATGGGAAAATTCTGCAACCAACAATACTCTATCCAGCAAGGCTGTCATTTAGAATGGAAGGAGAGATAAAGAGTCTCCCAGACAAACAAAAACAAAAGGAGTTCGTGACCATTAAACCAGCCCTCTAAGAAATATTAAAGGGGACTCCTTGGGTGCAAAGGAGAGACCAAAAGTGACAAAGACAAGAAAGGATCAGAGAAAATCTCCAGAAACAATGACAAAACAAGTAATAAAATGGCAATAAGTACCTATCTATCAATAATTACTCTGAATGTAAATGACTAAACATTTCAATCAAAAGGCATAGGCTGTCAGAATGGAAAAAAAAAGACCCATCTCTATGCTGCCTACAAGAGACTCTTTTTAGACCTAAAGACACCTGCAGATTGAAAATGAGGGGATGGAGAAATATTTATCACACAAATGGATGTCAAAAGAAAGCTGAAATAGCAATACTTACATCAGAGAGACTAGACTTGAAAACAAAGACTGTAAAAAGAGATGAAGAAGGGCTCTATATCATAATAAAGGGGACAATCCAACAAGAAGATCTAACAATTATAACTCTTTATGCACCCAACCTGGGAGCACCCAAATACATAAAACAATAACAAACATAAAGGAACTCATTGATAATAATAGAATAGTAGGGGACTTTAACATCCCACTTATATCAATGGACAGATCATCTAAATAGAAAATAAACAAGGATGGGGCACCTGGGTGGTGCAGTGAATTAAGCATCTGACATTGGTTTCAGCTCAGGTTGTGATCTCAGGGTTGTGAGATCAAGCCCTGTGTCATGCTCTGTGGTAAGTGGATTAAGATCCTCTCTTCCTGCCAAGATGTCCATCGACAGATGAATGGATAAAGAAGATGTGGTATATATATACAATGGAATATTATGCAGCCCTCAAAAGGAATGAGATCTTGCCATTTGCAACGATGTGGATGGAACTGGAGGATGTTATGCTGAGCGAAATAAGTCAATCAGAGAAAGACATGTATCATATGACCTCACTGATATGAGGAATTCTTAATCTCAGGAAACAACCTGAGGGTTGCTGGAGTGGGGGTTGGGGTGGGAGGGATGGGGTGGCTGGGTGATAGACACTGGGGAGGGTATGTGCTATGGTGAGCGCTGTGAATTGTGCAAGACTGTTGAATCACAGATCTGTACCTCTGAAACAAATAATACATTATATGTTAGGAAAAAAAAAAGATAGCAGGAGGGGAAGAATGAAGGTGGCGGAAATCGGATGGGGAGACGAACCATGAGAGACGATGGACTCTGAAAAACAAACTGAGGGTTCTAGAGGGGAGGGGGGTGGGAGGATGGGTTACCCTGGTGATGGGTATTAAAGAGGGCACGTTCTGCATGGAGCACTGGGTGTTATGCACAAACAATGAACCATGGAACACTACATCAAAAACTAATGATGTAATGTATGGTGATTAACAGAACAATAAAAAAGATTCTCTCTTCCTCTGCCCCTCCCCCCACTTGCTCTCTATTTCTCTCAAATGAATAAATAAACCTTAAAAAAAGGAAAGAAACAAGGAAACAATAGCTTTGAATGACACACTTGACCAGACAGAATTAACAGATATTTTCAGAACAGTCCATCCTAAAACAGCAGAATATACAGGTTTTTCAAGTGCACATGGGACATTATCCAGAAGAGATCATATATTAGGTCATAAAACAGCCCTCGACAAATACAAAGAGACTGAAATTATACCATGCACCTTTTCTGACCACAATGCTATGAAACCAGAAGTCAACCACAAGAAAATATTTGGAAAGACCACAAATACATAGAAGTTAAACAACATGCTACTAAACAATGAATAGGTCAACCAGGAAATCACAGAAAAATAAAACGATGCATGGAAACAAATGAAATTGAAAACACAATAATCCAAAATGTTTTGGAAGCAGCAAAAGTGGTCCTAAGAGGGAAGTATATAGCAATACAGGCCTACCTTGAGAAGAAAGAAAAATCTCAAATAAACAACCTAACCTTACACCTAAAGGAGCTAGAAAAAGAACAACAAATGAAGCCTAAAGACAGCAGGAGGAAGGAAATAATGAGTAGAGCAGAAATAAATGATATAGAAATTTAAAAAACAATAGAGCAGATCAATGAAAGCAGGAGCTGTTTCATATAACACAGCTCATTTTACCAAGTCTAATTTTCAGAGGTTTTTATAATTAATATTCATCCTCCAGACCTCTACATACTTTAAAAGAAACCAACCAAGTTTACAGTTCTAAAGCCATTTTTAAAGATATTGTAGGTTAAAAATTGTATATATACTAATCTGTGGTACATACAAATGCCCCCCTATATTTGAACCATTGTAAAAACTGCGCTATATAACATGATTTTATAATATCTTAGAAGATTTTTACCTCTTGATACCCACGTGCAACTTCTATTAACATTGAAGACAGATTTATTTGTGCTCACCAATGGATGGATTGATGTGTATATATATATGTGTGTATATATATACACATATATATATACACACATATATATATATACACACACACACATATATATATATATATGCATGCAATGTTGAACTTGAAGAATAGCACAAAAGTCTGTTTTTTTAAGCCTAAGGTTTACTATCCTTCATCTAGATGCCTCAGCACTCAAGAAACTTGAACTGATATTTGCACAATACATAACAATCACTTGATCCACACACACACAAAAAGCAGCTGCTTTATAGGCTTAACCATGCTACATAATGCTGAGGACAGAACATGATAAATACCATAGCCAATTGAAATTGCGTAAGCAATTTTTGCAAGTACAATGTAAGACATACAGCATCATTCAATGCCAAGTATTTTCACAAGCAATGGTGAGAGGTGCTAATGGAGGGCATAATGGGTCCCTCTAAAGAGCACCATGGGGGGACTCATTCAGATATAGGTCCTCCCATCCTTTGTTCCTCTGACTATAGCCCTCACTCTATGCTTGTCATTTGAGTGGGGATTTAGTCAGATGAAATTCTCTAGGATTATAGTAGGAATTGTTTTGTTAAAAGCCTGGTCACCAACTGAAAATACTACCTTCTCCTACCCGTTCCTAACAATCTTCCTTTTGAATGACCATCAGTTGTTTCACAAGATAAAATACATTTATTTTGTGTAAAGTTGTTTACCTGCTAGTTAACCAGGAAATACTACCAAGTTTTATTACTTTAATTACAAAAATCATAAAATAAAATGCATATGCAATAAAAAGATTATGTAACAAATACCTATTTTCAAATTGCCTTGGGACTGTTTATGGAGTGGTTTGGCCTAAAGCAATTACTAAAACCAGATTTGAATGCTATTATAAATAGGTATAAGCTTTCCTTACATAACCCATATTTATATTATCAATAAAAGCTGAGACTTAAAGCTTGCAGTAACAACTTTGTGGAGAAAGCAGGGCAAATTTATTATCTGTGATCCTTTCTTTATCTCTCCCTATTACATCTGGGATAACTGTGTAGTACTTAGGTGATATGACTAAATCTTATTAGTGGAGGGTTTTCTATCTTAAGCACAAATCTGGCATTTAAAAATCCCAAAGTCAAAAAATTAACATAGAAAATGTCAGGAAATTAAGCAAATTAAAAGATACTGTCAACAGTACGCAGTACTGTCAAAGGACAAATAACCCCAGTTAAACAGTATCAGGAATGGGTAATAGATTTTTGAAAAGTAGATATCAAGGTGAGAGAGACAGTTAATGTCAAAGCATAAAAGATATTTAAAGCACAACAGCTATTATATTATATATATATTTGATGACTATTTTATCATTTGTACAGGAGACACAGCTGGGTACAAATAGCAGTAAAAATTTGAGGTTTTTAAATTACCAGCTTGCACCAGTGCTAACCATGAAGCATAACCAATGCTAGCATAAGTAAGATTCATTTCCAACTTAATGCATTTATATGTTTCAAAATTAGCTTATTTAGGAAAATATAAATGACAAAAACTGTTAATGATATATGATCTTTTCAAAGCAGGCTTATTTCTTTTTATTTTAAAACTTTATTTTTCCTTCCATGAATGTTTAAGTGGCAGTCAGTAATATAAATTATTCACATGAATTCTGTTTCAATTAGCCAAAGAAGAGTCATAAACATGAGAAAACAGAATTTTTAACTTTGTTGGCTTAGAAAGAAAAAGATTTATACCATAAGAAAATATTAGTTCCCTTGTTCGTCTGATGCAGAATCCTGACATTATTAGAGTTAGAAGAATAGAACACTGTGGAGTACGTATTGAATTTCTCGCTTTAATAATGAAGATGTAGTTCTCTGTAATCTGAAATTAATTTAAAGCTAGTGAAAAGAAGTAATATTCTACTATCTCTGTTTTGTTCTCTCCTACTCAAATTTAACAAGTAATAGCAGCTTTCAGGAGGACAGCAGGTACAAAAGATTCAAATTAGATGTCAGAGCTGAATAAGTCAAGTTTGCCTTCTTCTATTATTTGAATGGGACTTAACTAATTTGTTCAATAACCTGTAGTTTTTTTTTTTTTTTGAAAATTATCGTGCTCACTTTGGCAGCACATATACTAAAATTGGAATGTTACAGAGAAGATTAGCATGGCCCCTGTGCAAGAATGACACGCAAATCTGTGAAAATTATTTTCTTCTTAATAAAAGTTAGAGCTCTGGAGAATGAACTTCAAAAGCAGTGACCATTTCATAAATAGTGTGATGTTCAGACTGAAAACAAATAAGACGACAAGTGGATGGGAAAGCAAAGTGGTAGAATCACATAAAAGAAATATATTGGAGGGAGCGGGCTAAACAAGGCAACTCACGGCAAAATCCTTTCACTCTCTGCCCCAAATGCAAGTCAAATCAGAGCTTTTCAGGTGAAGCAATGTAGTCCTATGACAAAGTATCATGAAAAATGTACCAGTGGCTTATTTTCATTTTAGCTGCATTTTTGACATCTTATGTCCTGTAGAGATATTCCCTGGATCACATACACAGGTAACAAATGCACCGTGTGTCATCTCTAAAGTCACGTTACTGTGATTGTATTCATACAGGCTTTGCTTTGCATTGTTTTCCTAATAGGAAAGACTGATTTGTCGTTATTCATTTATACTCTCTTGCCCACTCCCCATCATTCCTACAAGCTGCATAGTCAACCGATGTGAAATAAGTGAACAAAGAAACAATGTGCTTTAGAAAACATGACTGAAGCATTCATATCATTTAGAAGAGAAAAATCCCAGGAATAAAAGAGCTTGGGTCTACCTTAAAGCAGGAACTTCCCTGCAGAGATAAATGGGAAGAAACGAAGGCACATAATGCCACTGCAGCTGCAATATTTCTGAAGTAGGACACTCAGAAAAGGGCACAAGCTATTCATGCTTCTAGAAACATTGCGTTTAATTCCTCTGCCAAAGATTTAGCAGCTTAATGGAAAGGAGCAGCACATGGAGGAAAAAGAAAAATGAAAGAAGAATTAGCACTGCAAGGAAATTTGCTTAAACTAATATTAGAAAGAAAATATTTCAGAAATGGTGCCCTCTAATAATCGCATGCGCTAAGGCTAGAATAAAAGGTCATAGCTAACTGGTATAAAAGCAGGTTTGGACACACAGGAAATAAAATTCTGTGATGCATTCTACCCAACCACTACCCTTTTTACCTTCGACTATGCCAGGACATGTTCCACATGTTACAGAACCCAGGAAAGAAGCCAAAAGAAGCCATACTTCAAAATTGAGCTTCTTTTCCAATTTTTATTTATTTATTTATTTTGAAAGATTACTTATTTCTTTATTTGACAGACACAGAGCACAAGCAGGGGGAGCGGCAGGCAGTGGGAGAGGGAGAAGCAGGCTCCCTGCTGAGCCCAATGCAGGTCTCAATCCCAGGACCCCGGGATCATGACCCGAGCTGTAGGCAGACGCTTAACTGACTGAGCCACCCAGGCGCCCCTCCAATTTTTAAAGAAAACTTTGCCATATTTAACTTTTATAGCCAAATCAACTAGGAGAACAAAACATACTTGATGGTCAAGAATGGAAGTTAAGTAGTAGTTTAAAAAGTCATGCCTAATGCATAATAAAAAAGCTTTCACGTGACTTGATTAAAAATCATGACTGATAGGGGCTCCTGGGTGGCTCAGTTAAGCATCTGTCTTAGGCTCGGGTCATGATCCCAAAGTCCTGGGATCAAGCCCCACATTGGGGACAAATGGGGCTCCCCCCAGGAGCTCCCTGCTCTCTGGGGAGTCTGCTTCTCCCTCTCCCTCTGTTCCTCTCTTATGCTCGTGCTCTCTCAAATAAATAAAATCTTAAAAAAAACCATGACTGATAAAAGATGCTACTTTCTAAGGGCCATGCTTTGGTTTGGAAAAACAGATAAGTGAACACACTGCAGAGTCTCACTTTTACTGGAGTTAGCCTCCAAGTTTAAAAAAAAAAAAAAAGTGAATGAACAGAGCTGCATGTTTTCAAGACCTTACAGATTAGAGAAAAAATAACATATCAGTTAGTTTATAAGACAAGTGCTTTTAAAAAATATTTTGTTTTACATGCCTTAATTATAAAGATTTCTCCTTAGTGTAGAACTTCATTATGACCTATTAGAGTAAAATCTAATACATTATTTGAATGAATTTGGAGAGACAAAATTTTTTTTAAGTACTAAACCTACTAAACCACCTTACTTATCGAAATCCCAAACTTTTTCCTTTTCATTGAATACGTTTATACCTGTCAAGCTGTAATCAACTGCCCATTGTGGTCTGAGGAACTTTTATGAAAAGGTATTTTTCCCTTTAATGCTTTTTTTTTTTCAGAGTGTATACGTTCTGAGAGCAAAAAAAATCATGTAGTCATTTCGCAACTGTCTATACTAATTGATGAAATAATTTTTGTAAGTATACAAAAGGTTCATCATCTGCTTCATGCTTTACTCACTACCAGGAGTACTTATAAATTCCAGCAGTGATGACACTATAATCCTAAAAAGTCTGGGAACCAAGAGTTCATCTAGGAACTTTTCTCTGTCCCTTTGAGATATCCTTCATTGACCCCTCCCTGACACCAAGACCTGAACAATTTTACATAAAGTAAGAAAGAATGTATTCACTAAGTATTGTCAGTCTTGTTTGTTTTCCTAAAAGGGATAGAATGCTGAGACTTAAGTAAGACAGACTTCAAATAATGCTGACACAATTATATTTCCTCGTTTTTTTCTGTCAGTTTTTCTTCCCCACAACTAATATGTGGAATATCAGATTGGGACAATGGCAGTGGGAAACAATGTTGTAAGAGAGAGAAAAAGATAAAACACAATTCTGAAGCAGCAGAAGGGAAGTGAGGAAAGTGGTGTACAAAGGGCCCAGGACCACAAAGCATGGTAAGTAGGAAAAAAGTTAAGAAACTGGAAGCATAATCTATAATGCATAGAATCTGTGTGGACAGCATTCAACTTGACCATAATCCTTTTTCAGTGCTTTGCATCTTCCTCTGCCAGGAAGTTCTAAATGAACCATGCAAAGTGATCAATACTGTTTGTGGCAACTGAAAAAAATTCAAATGGCAAGATGTGATTTTTTTTCCCCATTTCTCTTTTCTAATCTAATTCTACCTGAATTCAACATTGAAAACATCCTCTAATAATTTCCTAGAGACTCATTATGTTGTTTTATTCTAAATTTATTTTCTGTACTGGACCATTATCCCAGTCACTAAGGATGGTCATCCTCTTGGTGCCTTCACATTGTGGATTTTTAGGACTATTAACTAAACTCTTTTTAATGTTCTAAGTACATGAGAGTTCATTTAATTTTTCGACCATAAAATGAAAACTTCATATTAGAAAAATTCTTTAAAAAAGAACTTTTTCTTTTTAATTTAAGCATGTTTGATTCCAACTATCTGTTGATGACAATAAAATCCACAGTTATGTACAAAACAATCATCTTTCATTATCTCTGCCACTTAAAGTACTACTGATACAGACAACTGAAATGATGTCACAAATATGACTAAAATAAACACTAGATTATCCACAAAGTCATATTGCTTATCCCTCCTGATACAAACTTCCCTTCATAGGTTGGCTCCAAATATTTAAAGAAAATCAGTTCATTAACAAGATAGACATGCATACTTTTGATTCATAGTGATAAGTCTGCTAAAAATATAACAGTCATTATAACTTTCAATAAAGATGAAATCCATACACAGTCCTATCAACCTTCCAAACAATATGAAAATCATATCCTTGTTTTTGTGTTTTTTTCATTTCTTTGTGTCTGGTACATACGTTGACTTTCTGAAATCACTGCAGAGTTGTGAATACTGTATGAAATAAAAAAAAAAAAAAAACAACCCTGTTCATTGCCCACAGAGTACTGTATTGCTTGCTATATGCTCCATCTATGCAAGACAAACAATAGAACAGGCAATAACCCTAAGAAATCTCAAGCTAAAACCTTCCCAAGTGAAAAGGGAAAATATCATCCTAGATTCTAAAAGTCCCTTAAACAAACAGTTCAAGTCCTTAGAATACTCATACATACTAGACAAAAACCTTAAACTTCTGAAGATCTGTTCTCCTGAGTAAATCTGTGAGAAAGCTGGAAAAGCAATTAATTACTTACACTTGTTCTAAAGAGATTCACTAACTTCTGTCTACTTCCCGTCTTATAGAGCATATTTACAAAGACTGATGAGAAGATATGTAAAACTTAAACAAAAGGCTTTGTTTTTCTTCTATTTTCTCTAGTAGTATTTAGGAATTTTGCCCTTTAAGCATTAGGGGTAGAACAAATTGCTATTTGGGTTGACAATGACAAAAAGGTGGCAGTCAAATGCAAGCACAATGGATGTAAGAATAAGAGTAATGACATATAGTTATATTTTTTTATATAAACTCAGAATTTTTCTTTACTTGTCAAGCCGAAACATTACTAGTAGAAAGGTCATGTGAAGGTAACACGCATAGGACATTTGAGTTTTCCCATAAAATAAACTCAGCATTAATGGAATTCCATTTACAGTGATGTAGAATGAAATTTCTATTTCTTTCATCTCCTAAATTTCAAACTTGAGAGATAGCTTCACGTACAATATATTGAAAAGGATTTAATTCAGATTCAATTTTTTTGATAATTGTGAAGTATTCAACAAGCAGTTATCAAGAGCATGTACTATACTGAGTTATGTACTAGGTGCTAAAAATAAATCATAATCTTTTAATAGTGAAACACAGTTATAAGCCTTATAGTATTTTAACACTTTGTATCATCTATATCTTTAAGAGGGTTCACATTGAGCATAACCTTACAAGGTTTCCTGGAATAGGTGAAACACTATATTAGGGTCAAGGTTTCATAGCTCATGTTTTTGCAAATGCAAAGAATACCAATCAATAATAGAAAAACTTGAATCTCAAAAGAGTACTATGGAGCTTAAGATACCCACAGCCCTTTTCCTTTCTTCCTTCACCTTCTACTCTTCTCATTTTAATGGACACAAGGAAAAGAATTACCAGGAGTACGGTTGAAGTTGTAATACACGAGAGGTGTGTCCAAAGGTTTCACAAAATTAAAAGATGGGTAGGGAGTACATTTATTTCCAGGTGCATCTAGCCGCCTTTTGCCACTGGGGCAGCAGATGGAATTTGGCTGGACAGTTTACAAATTCTTATCCCTGTTTAGGAACATACACAGTAATACACTCCTGAGTCCATATGAGAGAAATAAGCCCATAATCACAACCACCAATTAAAACAACTATTCCCCATGGGCGCCTGGGTGGCTCAGTTGGTTAAGCGACTGCCTTCGGCTCAGGTCATGATCCTGGAGTCCCTGGATGGAGTCCCGCATCGGGCTCCCTGCTCTGCAGGGAGTCTGCTTCTCCCTCTGACCCTCCCCCCTCTCATGTGCTCTCTCTCATTCTCTCTCTCAAATAAAAAAAAAAAAAATCTTTAAAACAACTCTTCCCCTTTCATTTTGAAAACAGTTAATTTAAACAACTATCCCCCTTTCATTTTGAAAAGAGTTTTTCAGAAAATTTAAGGTACTTATTACAGTCTGATGAATACCTTGTCAGTTAATGTAGTTACAAATCCACAATGTTTGCTCATATTAGAGTGGTCTCATGCACCTGACATATAGGGTCTCTACCATTTATTCCTGAATTGAGGGTTTGTAAATAAGCAGGTGGTTATGTGAGCTTAACTACTAACATTAGCATGTCCATAAATTTTTGATATGGAATTAAAACTACCAAGAAAAATTTATTGCTGCATAGTAATTGCTTATCCGAACTTATCCCACATTCCAGTATATAAAGGAAGCCTGCTAAATTCATATTCTCATTAAAAAATCAACTGAAATTGACCTTATCTCCTACTGGCCTGCAGAGATCACCAATGAAGAAATGTGCAGCAGAGCTGATTATATTGTGTAGGAGAAAAGACAAGCAAAAGTGATTGAAATATCTATAGAGAACATCATCAGTGCTTAGAACAATTTTGCATATAAATAGAGCATAAATGGTCTGTGTTCAATTTGTTCTCTAGTTGTCAAAGAATAATCAAAGATAGACCACATAGTAATCTTCTGTTTCCAGCTTCCCTAATGCAAACCTAGATCTTATACAGTATGTATGTATGTCTGCCCCAAAAGCAAAATTTAATTTCCACAAATAAAAAGAAAACAAAACCCCAAAATTATGTAACTAATATAGGTATATGTTTCATCATAAAATTCACATTTAGTGATGAAAAAAAGAAGATACTAAATTAAATGGTCTTAAAAATTAATAGTATTTTAGAACTCAATGCAATCTGGCTTCTATGCCTTTCTCACTCCAACCCCCTAAACACACTCCTAAAACTAGTTTTGTAAAGTCACCATTGAATTCCTAATAGTTAAATCTGATGGATCCTTTCCAATCCTTATTTTCTTGGTTCTCTTGGCTACATCTGATGCTATTTGGCACTTTCTCTTTGAAAAGTAATACCACAATAGCTTTTTTTTCTCCTCTCACCTCCATAACCAACCTCTTCATGCTCTATTTCATGTGCTCCATCTACCAAGCTAGTCCCATAAATTGGTGGCTCCACTTTTGTGGCACATTAAAATCGCCTGAATAACTTTTTTGTTTTTTATTATGTTATGTTAATGACCATACATTACATCACTAGTTTTTGATGTAGTGTTCCATGATTCATTGTTTGCATATAACACCCAGTGCTCCATGCAGTACGTGCCCTCTTTAATACCCATCACCAGGCTAACCCATCCCCCTCCACCCCTCCCCTCTAGAACCCTAAGTTTGTTTCTCAGAGTCCATAGTCTCTCATGGTTCACCTTCCCCTCCGATTACCCCCCTTCATTTTTCCCTTTCTGCTATCTTTTTTTTTTTTTTTTAACATATAATATATTATTTGTTTCAGAGGTACAGGTCTGTGATTCAACAGTCTTACACAATTCACAGTGCTCACCATAGCACATACCCTCCCCAATGTCTACCACCCAGCCACCCCATCCCTCCTAGCCCCCACCACTCCAGCAACCCTCAGTTTGTTTCCTGAGATTAAGAATTCCTCGTATCAGTGAGGTCATATGATACATGTCTTTCTCTGATTGACTTATTTCGCTCAGCATAATACCCTCCAGTTCCATCCATGTCATTGCAAATGGCAAGATTTCATTCCTTTTGAGGGCTGCATAATATTCCATTGTATATATATACCACATCTTCTTTATCCATTCATCTGTCGATGGACATCTTGGCTCTTTCCATAGTTTGGCTATTGTGGACATTGCTGCTATAAACATCAGGCTGCACGTACCCCTTCGGATCCCTACATTTGTATCTTTGGGGTAAATACCCAGTAGTGCAATTGCTGGGTTGTATGATAGCTCTATTTTCAACTTTTTGAGGAACTTTTAAAACATACTATCGCCCAGGCTCTGACTCCACAGATTTGGATTTCATTGGTTCAGAGAGGAACTGGACATAGCTATTTCTTAGAAGTCTCTCAAAGTGAGTCTATTGTGTAGCCAGGGCTGAGAAACAGTGCCACAAATGTTTGTTTTCTCCAGGGTTCTCTCTTTTGCTCACTTCTCTATTTATTTTCCCCAGATTATCTTACCCATTGTTGTATTTTTAGCTGTGACCTGAAGGTTGACCAGTTCTCCAAGATTCCTAGTATTTACCCTGTAGTTATTGCCAAGAGGTAACCACGCTAACTAACACTACTGAGAACACTCAGTGGCTTGCCTAAGGATTATTTGATTTGCTACTTCCTCACCACCTCCTTTCCTCATCTCAAGAAAATCACACATAAACTATGGCCCACCCACTCCTGACTTTCACCACTTGCAAACCAGTTAACTCTAAAGCTGACAAAGATTTTCTTTGAAGATCTCATCCTTTTTGTCTCCCTCCTCATGTCTCCCCAAGCTTCTACCCAGTTAACTCAAGAATATCTTTCTTCAACACCCAATCTATTCTCTCTCTGTATGAGGCCACAAATGTCTGTCATTTTAACTTATGAGACTATTCTCTCTGCATTAGATGACTATGAATCACCTATCACAGAATAAATGAGAAAGTGCTTTGTTAACTTTGTAAAGGACTAGGCATGCTGAAGTATTTTAACTATATCACATAGTATATATGCTCAATAAATACAATTGAATTAAGAGAGAAAAAGGCCACATATTTGTAAGTGAAACTAGACATATTAACTTATGATTGGCAACTCCATTCAAGACCCTTGTAAGTGTCTAGAGTTTCCTGTCAGAATCTCTAGAAGAGACACGATTTATCTTTTCACTCTTTTGTTTCCTTCAAGCCCCAGCATTTAAGGTACACAAGATATTCATTTTTTAATCCATTAGGACCTTGTTCTTGACCTTCACTGTTCTACTGAAACTGCTTGGGAAAAGGTCAACTGTCACCTGCTAGTTGACAAACCCACTGGTCTTTTTTCAGCCATCATTTTATTTAACTTCCTGCAGAATATGACCCTGCTGACTTTCTCCATTCTGAAATTCTCCCTGCCTTCAGTCTTCCAGGTGTCACTTTTTGTTGCTTCTCTTCTTCCCTTTCTAACCATTTTTTCTCTCAGTGTCCTTTGTTGATTCATCTATTTGCCTCTTAAATAATGTAATTCCCAAATACTCTATTCTCAGCCTATTTACCTCTCACTGGACATACTCTTCCTAGGTGATCCCAAGGTTTCTATAACCCTATATGTGCAGATGCCCCCCAAATCTGTTATTTCCAGCCTCAACCCCTCTTGCTTTTGTGTGTGTGTGTGTGTGTGTTTGTGTGTAGTTATGTAATCTTCTACTTAAAAACCTCTGCTGGCTCTTTGTTGCAACAAACTTTGCATTATTGCCACTGTTCCCCTTCCCTATTTCCATTGCATGTATTTACCATTTCCTTTATTTGAAATGCTTATTTCTCCTGTTCTCCTCTAAGTAAACTACTATTCATCAAAACACAACTCAAAACACAACTCAAATGCCACTTTCATTATGAAAAATTTCTTAAATTCTCTAGGCAGCTAGTTGCTCTTTCAGCATTTTCTACACAGGTGTATCACAGCATTTATATTGTGTATATATCTGCCTTCCCCATGAAGCTGTGAATACTTGAAGCTAGCACCCATGCTTTATCCATTTTTACACTCCAGGGCCCTAGCACTGTTGCCTGGCCCCTAGGATTTGATCAATAAATGTCATTTGGGTGAATGCCACGTTTCTGTTTATTTGCTTGCATTATGTCATATTTTACTAGATTTCAAATGCACATTATAATATAGTAACTCTTCTATAGACAAAATGGGGTTTAGTTGGCTAGTCCAAGAATCTAACACTTACAAAACAGAAGACTAGGGAACCTCATGGGAAAGAACTCATCCTAAGGGAGAAGGATGTAAGCAGCTTGGATGAATGACCAGCTTGACCTAGTAATAGTAACAAACAAACAAACAAACACAAAACTCCAACAGAACTTGGTCATCAAAAGATGAGGATGATACTGAGTGCTATACATGGGATCTGTCATGGGCTTGTCTTTGGACCTTGCTATATGGGACCAAATCCTATAGAGATCAAGAGCACTGTAACTTAAAACTGAAAGCTGTTTCTCTAAAAATGTAAGACTTTCAGGCATAAGTAGTGTTGCTTGGTACACTGGTGAAGTGCCACACTAAAGAAGAGGGAGGTGTTTCCCCCCACTTTGCCACTGACCACTGTCAAACTCTGGCATCATGAAGGCATGAGAGTGCCCACTGCTATAGCAAAGAGCAGACATGGAAATGTATGGTATCACAGGTGGAGGTGGAAGAACAGTGGTGGGTGACTGTGTTTGTGAAATGCCCCCTGAGAACTTCCAGAAATGCTTCAAAGATCCCTTATAGGCATTTGAGGTCCTGAATGTGTATGTGGAAAGAAGAACTAGGAAAATTTGGGTTTTGTTATTTACGTGAGGTAGAGAAGCCTAGGAAAATGTGGGTTTTTGGGTTTTGTTGTAAAGATATTTTCCCTAATACTTAGAGTTTGCTTTTTTTTTCCTTCTTTTTTTTTATCATTGTTTCTTGCCCCTATCTGTTCTCACATGGTAAATTAGAGCTTCTCATTTTTTTAATTTAAATTCAATTAGCCAGCACATAGTACATCATTAGTTTCAGATGTAGAGTTCAATTACTCATCATTTGTGTGTAACACCCAATGCTCATCACGTCACGTGCCCTCCTTAATGCCCGTCACCCAATTATCCCATCCCCCACCCACCTCCCCTCCAGCAACCCTAGGTTTGTTTCCTATAGTTAAGAGTCTCTCATGGTTTGTCACCCTCTCTGATGACTTTCCGTTTAGTTTTCCCTCCCTTCCCCTATGATCCTCTGTGCTGTTTCTTATATTCCACATATGAGTGAAACCATATGATAATTGTCTTTCTCTGACTGACTTACTTTGCTCAGCATAATCCCCTCCAGTTCCATCCACATCAATGTAAATGGTAAGCATTCATCCTTTCTGATGGCTGAGTAATATTCCATTGTGTGTGTGTATACATATATACATACATACATACCACATCTTCTTTTTCCATTCATCTGTCCATGGACATCTCGGCTCTTTCTATAGTTTGGCTATTGTGGACATTTAGGACTGTAGAGCTTCTCATTTATATTGTTATCTTGCTGATCCATAAACCTACAATTGTGTGTCCCCTGAGTTTTTTTTTTTTTCAAATTTAGTTTTCTTGGTTGCCCTGTGTAGTTCTACAACCAAATTACCTTTATTCTGTTTCCTGGTTTCATTTCTTCATACGGCTTCTCTTGTAAATTTTTTTTTTAATGTCTGGAACTATATGCCAAAATCTGGTAATAGCCAAAATAGCTAAGTTAGATATCTATTGCTAAGAAGACTGTTTATATTTACTTGTAGTGGGCAAAGAATGAAGAAGTCAAGTTGGTTGAGAGAGGAGAAGCAAGTTCTAAGTATCTATAGCTATTCGGTAATGATTTCAGATGTGGCATTGTGTATTTATATTTTTTTTTATTTTTTTTTTAAAAGATTTTATTTATTTATTTGAGAGAGAGAATGAGATAGAGAGAGCATGAGAGGGGGGAGGGTCAGAGGGAGAAGCAGGCTCCCTGTTCAGCAGGGAGCCCGATGCAGGACTCAATCCCGGGACTCCAGGATCATGACCTGAGCCGAAGGCAGTCGCCCAACCAACTGAGCCACCCAGGCGCCCGTGTATTTATATTTTAAGTGTGGTTTTCACTTCTGCAAAGTTTTTTTTTTTTTTTTTCCATGTGTTTCTTTTTCTTCCAAAGCTTACCTTTGATCTTATAATGACAAAGTCAGGAATACTTATGGGTAATTCTTTCCAAAGTGAATTGTAAACATACGGAACTTATTACTTTGAGAGCTAACAAAGGTTGTCACAAAGAGGGTCCAGAAGGATTCAGCAAAATTCATAGGTGGTAAATCCATACTAGGTTATTAAGGAAAAGTGAGATGTTCCTTTCACCCACCAAACTCTTAGAAAGCATAGTCCATATTCTAGGGATGAATAGGTGAGAGGTGAAGGGGTGGGGAAAGTTACTCAAACTCCCGTGCTGTACAAGCACATGTTTCCTATCTCATTACGACACATATAAAATCACATTGCAATTTTATCACATGGCTTACATTCCTGTTTTCCCAAAAGTATGTAAGCCCCTTGAGGCAAGTGTCCTGATTGGTGGTACATGTACCTGAACCAGTACATGACATCCAGGAAGCATTCAATAAAATTGTTCAATTGTTGAATTAATACTATCAATCCCTGCAACCTCACAATCTACTCACTGCTTAGTTCCTGCATTCTGGCTCCCAGTTCCATCCAAATACTGAAAAGATGCTCTTAAAAAGTTGATAGAAAACTCCCATATGGCAAACCATTGGTCTTTATCCTTTTTGATTTTACCACAGCAGATGTCATTGTTGAAAATGCCCAACTTTTCTGCCTTCTTAATACTTTCCTCTTCCTTTGCTCCTAGAACAATGTTTTGATTCTCCTCCCACCTGTCCAACTACTCCTTGTCTATCTTCTTTGCTATTTTTATTTTTAGCCCCTAAGTGAAAGCATTTTCAAAGTTCTGTTTTTGGATCTCTTTTATCTGAAGAATCACTCTAATAATCCCTTCCATTTCCATACTATACCCAGAAATCTTACAAACTCAACCATCTTGTGATGAAATCTACACCTATCCTTTTAAGAAACTTCTGGACATCTTGACCTCAATGCTCTCCTGCCACTTTCAGTTTCACTTTCCCAAAACTTACTTTATCTTCCATCACTACTCCTTTTCCTGCTCTTAATAGTTTTCTCTCATAACCCAACTATCTTTCTAGCTAATCAAATTCAAAACCCTGGGATTATCTTTGACTCCTGGCTACTCCTCTTCCTCTTCACCTAAATTATCTCCTTTCACTAAGAATATGACAGAAGAATCCTAATTCATCATTCACACTCCTGTAGATTAAATGTCTTAATATATAGCTTTGATCATGTTCCTCCACTGCTTAAAAACCTTCAATAGTTCCCCATTGCCTAAAGAATTATATGCTAACACCTTAGTCTCTTATTCAAGCACTCTATGATGTGGCATCAACCTACTTTTTTAAAAAAAAATTTATTGGGGCACCTGGGTGGCTCAGTCATTAAGCGTCTGCCTCCGGCTCGGGTCATGATCCCAGGGTCCTGGGATCAAGCCCCACATCGGGCTCCCCGCTCCGCGGGAGGCCTGCTTCTCCCTCTCCTACTCCCCTTGCTTGTGTTCCCTCTCTCTCTGTCAAATAAATAAAATCCTTAAAAAAAATTTTTTTTTATTTAAATTCAATTTAGTTAACATATAGTGTATTATTAGTTTCAGGGGTAGAATTTAGTGATTCATCAGTTGCATATGACACCCAGTGCTCATCAACCTACTTTTCCAGAGTTCTCTCCATACTTCTACACTTCTTATAGCCTATTTTCTTACTAGGTGGACTATCTGCCATGCTCCCAAAATGCTTTGCACTTTCTTACTTCTGTATTTTTCTTAATGACATTTCATTTGCCTACTATCCCTACCTCCAATTCTAACTGCTGAAATCCATACTCACCCTTCAAAACCTTTTCTTCCATGACTCTTTTTCTGATATATCCAATAAAACATGATATTTCCTTCCTCTGAGCTCACAAAGTATATTATTAATAGCTCTTGTATAATACCTATTATTTTTTGCTTTATTCTGTAGTCTTTCTGTACCATTTCTCTTTCCCACAAGACACAAGGGTCTTGTAACTAAGAAAAATCATAATTATTTCTGCATTTTCCTTCATGTGTAGCAAGGTACCTTTCAGAGAACAGATGTACAATAAATTAATGAATGTTTAGGGGCTCATTTCCTAATCTCTGAGTTTGGTATTAGCAAAGCTTGTAATCTGGGTTGATATTCAGCCCATATGTATTAGTACCACATAGTGGCTACTTATTGCCTGTGTACATTCTGACTGGTTGAAGCCTGTACTATACTAGTTATCAATATTTTTTTCAATAGCACTCCTTATATAATAGTCTCCCTTGAAATGTCTTTTGGGACCCTTAGCTGAAACAACACTCTCAGTATTTGGGCTATAGGCAATATTTGGGAGCTCAGAGTTGCCTAATTTGGTAGATCCTGAGGAGGGGACATAGACTCAGTGTGAAAGTTTTATAATTTAGGCAACTAATCATACTATTTACTAACATTTTGATTTTCTAATGAAGAATATAAATCATCACCTCATTTTGTTTAAATAGTGAATCGAAAACACTGCAATTAAAAGCACAATTGTAGAGCTCTGTATTTTACATACCATAATTTCCATCTGTAAGTGATAATAATGGAGATGGCAAGCAGAGCAGTATGTCTTTGCTGTTTGTGGCTCACTCCAATTTCAGATTTTTTGACTATTCCCTCTTATTTTACTTTACTTGATAAAAATAGCCTTCTTTATAATTTGATTTTTCTGCTTCTATCTCATCATGTTGAAGTGGAGGTTATTGAAAGAAGCAAGAATGCTGGTGTTGAACAGGGAAAGTATAACAATATAAAGTCAATAGGGCATTGAAAAAGAACCAAATAAGGTACCTAGGAAAGTGAAAACAAAAGGAGGCCAGCAGAAAAAGATGATCTAGTTAGGAAAGTCAGAAACAAGGAAGAAATCTGGGAAAATCCCCAGTTCTGTTGCTTCTAGAAAGAGGCAAGCAAATCGGAGAGTTTTTGGCAGACTTGTCAACTCTATGCCTGCCTCTCCCTCTCCCTCGCGTGAACTCTGATGCTCAAGATGCTTTAGCAATCATTGCCACCGTCTGCTTCTAGTTTCTTTTTACCGCTGGACATTTGCATTGGCTGCTGTCACTTGGAATGACCGCCAGAACTACTTGGGCTGATATCTTTGACCCTGTGTGTTCATGGAGGTACTCCAGCTACAAACCAAAGGAGGTCCCGGTTTAGATTACTTGGAATCAGTACTGTGAAATTATGCAGTTTGTGAATCTATTCTTGGTGTTTCACAGTTGATGACACTATATTCCCTTGTGTACCAAACTCAGAGAAACCCTATTAGATGATCTCTCTCTTTCTTAGTACAATCTTTCTAGAGTCAGTATGAGATGTGAGTCTAATCAAACATGGGCCTTAGCAAATGTATTTTAAAAATAAATAGCCTAGAAAGATGATGGCAGTTCTTTTATGGTATGGAATAACATGCTTATATTTATCAGCTGCTTAACAGAGAACTGAATTGATAGAAAAATTATTTCAGTTTGCTTTTCACTGTTAATACTCTGATAGTTCAAGAAAGAACAGTGAAGATTTCTATTTTCCTTAGGAGGTGGAAGGGGTCTCTGATAGCATGGTAAAACATTCTTATTTTACAGATAAAGACTGAGAGTAGATGAAATGGCTGCTTCATAGTTACAGATTACTAGTGCTCCTAATATTCTGCTCTGCAGCACTACCTTAAAAAATTAATATGGGGGCGCCGGGGTGGCTCAGTCATTAGGCGTCTGCCTTCGGCTCAGGTCATGATCCCAGAGTCCTGGGATCAAGCCCCGCATCAGGCTCCCTGCTCCGTGGGAGGCCTGCTTCTCCCTCTCCCATTCCCCCTGCTTGTGTCCCTCTCTGGCTGTGTCTCTCTGTCAAATAAATAAATAAAACCTTTAAAAAAAAATTAATATGAATATACAAATAGAGATTTTACTTTTCTTTCCTCCAGTCTTTTACTCTTTTTGTAGGCCATCTTCAATGTCTTCATATCCATCAAAATTCACCCAAATGTAAAAAAGATGAATATAACTTATATTGTCTTCTGCCATGAATTTCACCATTGCCAAAAGCTTTCCTGGACAACTGTACTGGGCTCCATTTCTTTCACTGCTTTGTTGGAGTACAATGGTTTTAAGAGCTACCACTTTGTATTCTGATGATATATGTTAGTTTCCAGTCCAAATACAGAATATTTTTTGAATTGTAGGCTATTCAAGGCAAATCTTATTAATCTAAATTAAGGAGAACTTACATGTTTACTACTAATGCTCCTTTTTCAATTACTACCCCATATAGCTCCATAGCCCATGAAGAGGACTTTTAAAATCAATATACCTAATTTCTTCCTCTTCTTCGAAGAAGATATAAACTAAAAATATAGAAATTTCCTTAAAGGAGGTGGATAGCTCAGCTACCTGGCTTATTCTGAGAGGAACTATTATTTACCTCAGCCATAGCGTATGAACAGAGAAGACAGACAATTTTCTAATACCACTGTGCCCCTCTTCTCTTTATTAACATGGAGAATGGAATATGGATTATACTACAAAGCCAAAATGACCTCTAGAAAGAAGCATTATTTCAGTTTCCTTACCTGTAAATAGCTAATGTGACATCCCTAGGGCCAATTACTTTTAATGATTTAATTACATTTACGGTTTTATAAACCATGTTCCACCCAAACCACATGCACATAAAACAACAATTAAAATATTTAATATTAAACACAGCAGGAGTCCTTATTTCTGAAATTTTTTTGCAAAGTCTACAGTTATTTGAAGATACCTTTGCCAAGGTGAAACTTGTGATCACATAGACACAGAAGCATGTTGAGACTTTTTAACACATGAACTGAGATCCACTGTTAAAAAAAATTCATGGGGAAGGTTTTTTGGGGGTGGTATTTGGCTATGAACATTCACATTTTATAATACCATGCAAACTGGAATGAGTTTTACCTGGATTCCTTGGAATCCGCTTTCTGCGGTCTCGGAATGCTGCACCTGATTGTAGGGCTTCTAGAAGATTATCCATCACACCAGTCTCATCACCCTCTGGAGGGAGGGAGAAATCAGAATTAATTCTGGAGCAATTTAAGTTAAACTACAGGAAAATAAAGGGGGAAAACTCCTGTCAGATTTACATAATATCCCTAAATTAAAGACGTGTATCTGTTTAAACATAATGGTTCCTGTCAGTTTCTGGCACCACAGACTACTTTGCTTATTATGCACCATTAAGCAAAATTCATGCCAATCCCACTGTTCTTTCAACTTAAGGACCTTGTCTTTTGTATTATTGATGACATGCTCAGTATGCAAATAAACAGTAGCTGATCAGCTACTGCTGCCTTCCTGTTAAAGATTCTTATAAGATATTCCTAAGCAAGAAACCAATGACCTGGCTTAATGCAATCAATGTGCAGGGCGTGATGTGATGAAGCAGAGTTACACAAGGTTAAATACTGATTGTATTAATACCTTCAGCATTCAACCATCATCTGCGATTATCTCAAAAGACACTATTTGCAAAAACACATTTGCATTCAATTCCTACCTAATCCATATCCTTTACCCATTTCAGAATGCTGACATTGTAGAAGGAAAAGGTGACCACATCATTTGAAAAGCCACATTTTACATTTGAGAGACATTAGCCAGAGTCTCATCATCCCTTTTATTTTTTTATTTTTTTTTCATCATCCCTTTTAGAATGCTGTTGTGTTTCTAAGTTTTTCCTATGGGAAAGAACTGTTAAGATTCCATGAGCAGAGTATTCAAAAGATGTGCACGGAAATTCCTAATGCAAATGCATTTAAAACATTTTACCCTACCCTTATCTTTGACAATTCTGGCTATCAAAAACACTTTAAAGATTTGTTAGAGCATTTGTTTCAAGGTATTTATTGCCAGAAACTCTACTACACTGTGGATAATCCACAGAGAGCTGAGACCCATCTTCCCATCTGGCCTAGCTGACGATAAAAGGACCCTAACTAAGTGGCTAATTTGAGTGGTAGCTAAATGCGTGGGTCTGGGGTAGAAGACATTTGTAAGCAGAAGGGTTAAGAGAAGAAGAAGGCAGGAGCGAGGGAGAAAAAACTGACCTGGGTGCTATTCTAAAGTTAAATTTAAATCCTACTTTGTTTAAAGAATGACTATGGGGTATCATATCACACACACAAAAATATTCTCTTACAGGGCAAGAACAAGCTAAAACCTTTTTTGATTATGCCCTTTATTTGACTTGAGATCAATCATTTGTTCTTTTAAAATGAATTCTCTAGGACATGATATTAAATAAAAAACAAAGGGAAGCAGAGAGGTTCTCAGGTCCAAAATCTGGTAAAAACAGGACAAATAAAAGGAAAGTAGAACCCCAGCGACTAACCAGGGAAAGGGGATTATGCACATTTAGGAATATTAAAGCTGCAGACACATCTGAACCATCACCTGCTCTCTACAATAGAAAGAAAAGAGGAACTGAAAGTAGTTTGGTATGGTTAGACTGTACCTGGGAGAATGAAATTTTAGGCAGTAAGCACTTTACATATGTTGTATCTTTTAACCCAGCTACACACTGAAATAGGTATCATCTCTGTTTTCAGCTGGGGATACTGAAACTTAGAGTTTAAGGATCTCGTTCCAGATCACACAGTTAGCATGTGGAGGGGCCCAGGTAGGAACCCAGGTCAATGTGACACCAAGACCAGTCCTCTTTGCATGCAGCTAACAGAAGACAAAATGGACTAGGCCATATGGTGACCAGATGATAAAAGATCATAATTCTATGATATGGGTTTGAACATTATCCTATAAGTCAACACTCTCCAATAGATATAAAATGCAGGCCAAAAATGTGAGCTGCGTAAGTAATTTTAAACTTCCTAGTAGCCACATTTAAAAAAATTTAAAAACAGATGAAATCAATTTTCATATATTAAGTAAATGTTTAACTCAATATACAAAAATATTTATTTTTTAGTCTTTTTATCAGATTAAGTCTCAGAAATCTAGCATGTTTTTATTAGCTACATTTAGCTAATTACATCAGATTAGCTACATTTCAAGTGCTCATTACCTATATGTGGCTAGTGCCTACTGTATTGGGAAACACAGCTATAAGCAACAGGAAGCGACTTGATTAGATTTTCATTTTAGAAAGACTTATTGGACAGCACTGTGGAGAATGACTCAGAGTATGGCGTAACAGAAGGCGGGGAAATGGTTAGGAATGTAGTGTAACTGTCTAAGACATAAAGGAGCGAACTAAAAGGATAGAAGAGTGAATGGAGAGGGTGGATACTTTGAAGGTCTTAATGTAGTTAATAAGACCTGGCTGAGGGGGTGAGGTCAAGGGTGAGGAAAGGAGTCTAGATGATCAAGGATAAACAGGTATGAGAAAATATGATTATTTTTTTAGGAATATTTAAGTAGAGGGGCGCCTGGGTGGCTTAGTCGTTAAGTGTCTGCCTTCGGCTCAGGTCATGATCTCAGGGTCCTGGGATTGAGCCCCATATCGGGTTCCCTGCTCGGCGGGAACCCTGTTTCTCCCTCTCCCACTCCACCTGCTTGTGTTCCTGCTCTCGCTATCTCTCTCTCTGTCAAATAAATAAATAAAATCTTTAAAAAAAAAAAGGAATATTTAAGTAGAGCTATCCAGTGAGCAGTTAGAAATATGAGTCTGGACTCCAGGAGTGAAGTCTGGGCTGAAGCTAAAGATTTGAGTACTGTTGGAAGATGGGTGAGATCACCCTGATATACTATATGAGAAGAGAAGACACTATAGGATGCAACTCCTGAGGACCCCAATTTTTTTTTTTTTTTTTTCTTTCAATACCACATAAAGTGGGTACTTTATTATTGTTATTTTATAGATAAGTAAACCAGTCTGAGAAAAGATGATCCATCGGCTGGAATGTGGGTCCTTCCCACTACTCTTTTTTTTTTTTTAATACTATTTTTTTCATCAGCTCTTTCTGAGGACCCCAATTTTTAATAGGCCGTCAGGAGAAGCAGAATTGCATAGAAGACATGAAAGGAATTTTTATTTATTTATTTGAGAGAGCGAGAATGAGAGAGAGAGAGCATATGAGAGGGAGGAGGGTCAGAGGGAGAAGCAGACTCCCTGCTGAGCAGGAAGCCCGATGCGGGACTCGATCCCGGGACTCCAGGATCATGACCTGAGCCGAAGGCAGTCGCTTAACCAACTGAGCCACCCAGGCGCCCCAGGAATTTTTAGAGATATAAAAATACAACCAGAAGAGAACCACAGTATAACTGAATTTCATTCATCCTTATAAAAATAGTCATTATAAAGACTATGTAGAAAAATAAATACATGTATAAAAGTAAAAAAAAACAGACTATAAAACAGCATGTATTTATGATTTTACATAAATAATGTGCAATTATTAAATTTTAAAACATTAAAAATTATAACAATGACATGGATGCCACTTCATTAAAATTCTTTAATGTAATTATATTGTGTATATACTAAAAATGAAACAAATATGATACAGAGAGGAATTAAAAATAAATCCCTTTACTTAATTAATGGTTGCCATCTGAACACAACACTCGTCAAAATAGTACGCTAGGTCACTTTTTCTAAACCACTTTTTTTTCATTAGTTTCCCCCTCCCCCTGAGGAGCCTTTTTAGACACTTTTTTCCTAATCCCCCACCATTAAAATTTAATACATAGATGTACTGCATATCTGTTCATATAGTATGGCCCTTTGGAAGGCCACAGACAATTGTAATATCTAAGATTTTTCTCTGCCCACCTCCCCAAGAACCAATATTCATCCCCTTGGGGGTGATACTGTTCCTGCTGAGAAGGCATGTGTTAGATGGTTCTATTAAAAAAAAAAGGCCAGGTCTTTGTAAATATCACTGATGTGTTAAAGGAAAGAAATACAGGTTTCAGTCCACCATTATTTTATCATTTGCTTCATAACTTTTCAAAAGAGTTGAGAGATTTTCATGAAATACCTAACCTGAAGGTATGAAGGTTTTATAAATATACCTTAGAACTGTTTTATATTTCAGTTACTCTTCCTAAAACAAAATGGAAGCCAACATGATCATTTGAAAGATGTCATCCTTCATTTTAAAGGAATTTCAGTGGAATTTGGTATGTGATTGAATTGTGTGAGACTGACAATTCACTTAGAATTTGCAAGTTCATAGAACCATTAATTCTTACTTAGATGTGATTTGTAATGAGTATCTGTTTTTATTTTCTATTTTTTGGTCTATGAGGTCAAACTCGGGGAAAAATGTGTCTTTTTCTCATTGAAAAGGAAAATAGTTTTATTGAATTGCATAGGAAACTGTGTTTTCTTACAATACATATTTTACTCAGTGGAAAAATATCAAGGAAAAAAATTGGTACTGTTTTTAGGCCCTACGGTAATATATGGGCATGTCTGGGAAGTAACAATTCAGAGGCAACTTTCTAACATTTCATCCTGAAATTAGATCAGAGACAGTATTAAGGAGGTAGGCTGGTTACATGCAGTCCAGTGGGGCTGTGTGTGAAGTACATATATTTGGGTAAAATGAAAGGCATGCGTTGTACCTTCTATTTCATGTTTCCAACGGTGTTGGCCATTCAGTGGATACAGAATGTCTGCTGATCTCAATTTTCATCATCAACAATTACCTGTGTTGTGTTGACTTAATCTCCCCAGAAGAGTTTGGAGATGACAACAGATTAAAATTTTCACTAGGTAAATTAACTATCTCTGGTACACCTTTGTGCAAGACTATTCCCCAATGGTTGCACAAACTTATTTAGAGGCAATTCTCTGTGGGTTTCTCACATTTCCGTGCACTTTGTGAGCACAAGAATTGATGACCTTTGTTCTGGACTATCTTTTCAAGACTGTTTTTATAGTGAACAGCCTTGAAAGACACAGTGTGTCCCTTCAGAGCAGAGGGTAGGTCTGTTTGTTTTGAGGATAGATTATATTTCCCTACAGGGGGATCATTTCATTTCATTATAATAGATTTGGGTTCCTTAAAACTGGGGTCCTCAGCAGTAAAACAAACCCACTGTGTGCATAGCATACACCTGAACTCACCTTGGCACTGCCCTGGGGGAGTTGGAAGGTAAGGGAAAGCTTCATGTATGAACATGAAGCTCACACTGCTGGCTGTACTGTGAATAACAAGAGTTCTTTGTCTCTGACCTAGGAGTCTTGTTTCTTATGTAAGCATCCCTGAAACTATAGCAGGCTTACTTGTTAGCATATAAGTAGGGTAAAATTTCTGACCCTTCACAGTTTTTGAAAATACTCTGAGATCTCCTTCTTTTTATCAAACATTTTTAATTACAATATCCCTATTCCTCTAAGAACCTAACACTTAGTGCCTTGGCCATTCCCATTAACTAAGACCCAACTCCAGGTCATTACTTCTCAAAAATGACTAAACTAAAAAAAAAAAAAAAAAAAAAAAATGACTAAACTAAAGCCAATAATATAAAAATTATTAACTAAGATCCTAACAACCTGGGAATAATGGCTTTAATTCACTATTATAGGGGTGCATGGGTGGCTCAGCTAGTTAAGTGTCTGCCTTCGGCTCAGGTCATGATCCCAGGGTCATGGGATCGAGCCCCACATTGGGTTCCCTGCTCAGAGGCTTCTCCCTCTCCCCCCTGCTCGTGCTCTCTCTCTCTCTCAAATAAATAAATAAAATCTTTAAAAAAAATCACTATTATAGCCTCCTTGAATTCTCAATTGTATAATTAAGGTTTTCTAGAAAAGCTGAGCTGCTCAAAAGTTGAAGAAGTTATCAAAAAGCAATCAGTTTAATGTGACCCAAAAGAAGCAAAAGGCTTCCTACTGAGGGTAGGACCCTACCATGTGAGATAATAGATTATATAATTTTAAAAAGTAAAACGATGGTCTCTGTGGGTTAGAAGAATTGGGGAAGACTCATGGAAGAATTAGGACTTAAGCTAAGCCTCTGGAAACATTACATTAAAAAGGTTGCATAACGACTGGTTGGAGGACACTAAAATCTAGATTTATTAACTCCTAGCACACACATATGTGCTCACTTGCTTGCTCTGTGTGTGTGTATATAAATTTACAAATACCGTAATGTATAGATCTTATGCATACAATTTGATGAATTTTTGACAAGTACCTACACCCATGTAAGTACTATCACAAGCAAGACATTGAAACTTTCCATCACCTCCAGTAAGTTCCTTCTTGCCTCCACCACTCAGAAGCAATATTTGCTCTGATTTTTGCCATCATACATTAGCTTTACCTGTTCATATCATATAATTTTAAGAGGGTAAAATATGTCAAGGTTGTTTTGAATAAGTATAGCTACCTGAAATCAAATATGTATGGTCTGCATGATAAACCATGGGGAGAGAACATAGTTGAAGGGTACAGGAGTTGTAGTTGGATAGATTAGATCAAAGTTCTAAAGGGCTTTGGATATCAAAACAAGAAATCTGAACATGCTTCAAGGGACACTAAAAAGCCAGCACAATAGTGACATGAGACAGGTTAACATTTAAGGTCAGCCTCATAGTAGTATACAAATGGACCAGAGTGGGAGAGAAATCAGTTCTATAAGGATACAATTTAATATGCAGTGACAAATATTATTCTGCATATAATCCTGGGCAAAATTTTGGCATTACTGGTGAAAGACTAAATAGAAAAGTAAAATTGGTTTTGTGAGCAAGGTCATGACCAGTAGTAAATGGAAGTTGGCAGTGTAAGAAGGCAGTGATAAGTAGAATACAAGAAAAATCAGTGTTAGCTTCAGTTTTTTCACACTACCTATTATGGTCCAGATTGAGATCATGCTGCAAGAGGCATGGATTTGTAGATGGCACAAAATTAGAACCTATCAAAAAAGAGGGAAACAACATTTCTTCTCTGGGATCTAAAAAAACAGCTCTTATAATTCAACAAAGTGATAGGTAATAGACTAAGTAAAAGGCAAATACAATATGGTGAAAATAACACAATGTGCTGCAGGACCATAATATCTATCTGTAAGAGTAACACTAATACCACAAATGAGAGTAATACTAATACCATAAATGAATCAGAAATAAAATAAATCAAACCATTTGGCAAAGCACTATATCAACAGATGTGACAAAGCCTGGGCAACTTGTATTGCAGTCTACAAACATCTCAAAAGCCTATACCTGCTGGGAGGTTTTTGTTAGTTTGTAGTTGGGAAGTTTTTGTTAGTTTATAGTTTAATTGGAAGTGAGTGAAGAATGGAGAAAATGGTGACTTGGAAAATCAACAGATGGTAACTAAGACTATTGTCTATGCAGTTATTTATGGCAATGGAAAGTATTTAAGAAAATCAAGATACCATTCCAAAGAGATTAAAAGAGGGCATACATAAAAATGTATAAAGTTTTAAAGAAAATAATGAAGGCAGATGTTCCTGTTGAAAAGAAGCAAACTTTTACAAGAGAAAAAAGGACACAGGAGCTTAAAAGAAATTACCAGAAACCACAGGATGAGCTAGGGGCAGTGTAGTAATTACATTACATGGCACTTGAAAATTTGTAAAACAAAACAGAAAAACATTATGCTACCAGGTTGAGGACTAGCACAGTGGTACCTACCAAAAAGCAAAATTAATCTCAGAGCAACTAAAGTTAAAACTACAGGGAAAATGTTGGTTAGAGAGTTCATTCATTCTGTTATCTCATCTCCTTGCCAGAACAGGTAATTAACAGTTTCCTATAGTGAGGTAAATCAACAGATCCTGGATAAACTTCATAGTGAATACTACTCTTCTTTAACAATTTTAAGGTTAATGTTTTAGGTACATTTTGTCATGAAATAAATACTGTATTAGGGATCACAAGATAAATGGATATTCTGCTCCAGAGTGATGAATGGTGAGGGATGAGGTGATTTCTCTCCAAGTATCCACATGGTAGGTACTACCTAAGTTTGTCGGGGTAACTTAACTTTCCCTGATGTATTTGCACCTTAAAGAGAGCTTCTTGACACAAATGAATGGATTTCTAATGGTAGAGTTATAGCAAAGGAACTTTTTTGGCCAGGGGCAGATTTTTGGCAGTTTGCCTATGGTAAGATGGCTTGATAGTAAATGGCTGTTAAAAAATAATGTTTATGCATATTCATTTTTTTCTAGTTACCTACATGCTAGAAGATTGGGAGAAGAAAATCACACATCGTAAAAATAAACACCCAACAAACCTGAATGTTAGCGCTTACCAGAAAACCATTGTTGATGCCTCTGGTAAAATAGCTCACATTCAATATTTTAAATAATTAATATTTCAAATTGAAATACTGTGTGTATCTTATCAAAATCAATCATTTACTAAGGGCATGGAATACTTGTGAAGGGAAAATTATGCAAAAACAAACTTGGAAGAAGAATCAATTAAGTCAATTCAAAACCACCCACCAAAGGAAATCTAATCTACTTTCTGAAAAGACAAAAGAAAGATGTTTTTGGAAGTAGGACTATTAATAATATCTGTGATTTATTTAGAAGCTCCCATATGTCAGGCCTGTTTTAAGGGATTTAAGTTAATCCCCACACCAACCTATTTTCCAGGTGAAGAAATTGAGGCATATTTAGGAGAAGTAATTCATTCAAGGTCACATAGTTGAGAGGTGAGAGAACGAGCATTAGAACCCGGAGAGTATGAAAAAAAAAAAAAAGAAAAAGAACCTGGAGAGTATGTTTCTGGAGAAGGTATCAGCAAACTATAGCCCTAGAGGTCAGGTCCAGTCTACCACCTGTTTTTGAACAGCCCACATGCTAACAGTGGTTTTCACATTTTAAAATGGTTTTTTAAAAACCAAAAAAAAAAAAAAAAAAAAAGAATACTGTTTGTGCTACATGAAAATTTCACAAAATTCAAATTTTAGTCTATAACTTTTATTGGATGATAACCATGATCATTCATTATGTATTGTCTATGGCTACTTTCAGGCTACAACAGCAGAGTTGAGTAGTTATGACAGAGACATTTTGGCCTGTGAGGCCCAAAATACTTACTATCTGGTCCTTTACAAAAAAGTTTCTTGACCCTTGCTCTAGACTACGCATAGTCAATATCAACATTATGCTGGTATAGGCACCTGTGGAGCTCACAATTAGCCTCTGAGATACTGAAGGACCTTGGCAACCTCCATATGAGTAAAAAAAAAAAAAGCTCATCATGGATGGAAGGTAGGAAGGAACATAAGCAGTCAATGTCAGCCTTCTTGAAATTGAGATACCTTCATTTAGAGGGCCAAAGCCAAGAATGAGACAGGATAATGAAACAACAATTATATATACACTTCTATGTGGATTTGCATTTAAGAGTACTTAAAGTATAGTTTCAAAAGAAAAGTTACAAAAAGAGAAGAGTTTTTTTCCAAAGGTCAGTGGGAGACTTGCTTTCCAAGTGCTGATTTCCTGTATGACAATTAACCTGTGACTGACATGGAGCAATTTAGCCTCCTTAGAGACGACGTCGCTCCTTATCTATGGATTTCAACTGGACTGTCATCAGAATACAGTCCTATACAATAAGCCTAACCATCTTCATAAGAAATACAAACACATGACTAAGGTGGAGAGGAGATGGAGAGAAATAGTTTTAGCTTCCAGAGCACCATCACGAGGCCAAATGTATACTTGTATCGTCCTTAGTGCCTAGCACAGAAACAAGGTAAGTGTGGGATGAAAGTGACTTTTCAAGATTGGCCCTCATGAGAGTGCAGTCAGGCAGTTTTAACGGATGTCATACACCATGGCAATAATGGCAGCCCACCACTGAGTATAAAAATGTTGTATGGGCTGGGCGCCTGGGTGGCTCAGTTGGTTAAGCGACTGCCTTCGGCTCAGGTCATGATCCTGGAGTCCCGGGATCGAGTCCCACATCAGGCTCCCTGCTCAGCAGGGAGTCTGCTTCTCCCTCTCCCGCTCCCCCATCTTGTGCTCTCTCTCTCACTCTCTCTCTCAAATAAATAAAGAAAATCTTAAAAAAAAAAAAATGTTGTATGGGCTGTTATATGCAACTGGTGAGACACTAAATTCTACCTCTGAAACTAATAAAAAATGTTATAAATGAGGGAGCAGGTACTCTTAATTACTGATGCTGGGAGTATAGGAAACAAGTGGACAATCAATTGCTACCCCAACTTTCGAATCTGGTGTTCTTCCTGTGCTTACTAGATTCTATAGAGTCAACTCTCCAGATAGAAAGGTTGCAATAACAACCTCACTCCACTTTTTGCAGAGGAACTTGATGGTTGCTCATCTGTTTTTAAAGTACAAGGAGTTTCACCTTGTGTACCTGGGTGTTTTGCTCTGACCACATATTTTTAAATGCTCAGAGAGTGCACATTGTTGCAAACTAATTTGTTATTACAACTACCCCTTTCAAATTGAGGAGTATATCATATTTTTTTTAACATGGTGATATATTACACTTTTGCTTTTTTAAAAAATCAAAAGCAGTTTGTAAAAAGGCATGTATAACCAACTGGTTTATGTGCAGTCTCAATTCAGTAAAGGTATACACATAAAATTGTTTTTTGTTTTTTCCACCACTGCTTCTAGGCATGCAATGTCAAATATCCCTTTCATGTCTCTTAATGACATTTTGGCAAGATTCCATAATGGTCTGATTGTAGTTTAAATATTAATCTTATATTTGCTTCAAGGTGTTTCCTTCCCCCATTGCTGGTTAGTCTTTTGGGCCTAGGTACCTGAAGGGGACAATGGGTAGTATGATCTTTTCTCCCACTCACTCCCCACCATACTCCACTCTCATGGAGCAATTAGATCCACGAGTGGGGTGGAGCAAGGAGGGAGGAAAAGGAAAGAGAGAATTTCTGTTATTTAACTGGCTACTGTTATAATCCTCTTGATGAACATGTTAGATGGCTTACAAGAAACAAAGGTGGGGGTTTGGTGTAAGGATGTACACAGAAATAAAGAGGAATAGAAAAACAGCCCTCAGCAGCTACATGGTCAGGCCCCATGAAGAACTGGAACACCATTCAAGATACAATCATGACTAATCCTCCAGCTACAACAATAGCCCTAGTCATCTGTTAATATTACTTTATTACCTTGATGCCCACTCACACTTCCCCATGTGCATCCACTCTTATTTGTTCTCATTTTCTCTTCTGCCATTTGTAAACTAATTCTCTTTCTTTGTGTCTTTGAGTCCAAATTCCCCAAGAAAAAGAATCAAATTGATTCAACCAGTACAGAATAGACTTCTGGGAGGAGTATTTATGACAGGCCATCTCTTATGAAACAGACCAGCCTACGGATTGTTGTCCTTGAGTCAAAAATCAATTTCTGGACCAATCTGAAAGTAGGGGAGGATCATATGGCACAAAACATAGTTAGCAATGCTTAAGAGGCTGCCTATTGCCACTTGCCTCAAAAAAGGAGCTGAAGGTATGTACTTCTGATACGCATTATCATAACTCAATAGTGTAATTTACACTGATGTTTCAAAATGGGAGAGAGAAGGATTTACCTTTAAGCCTTGATCTAAATCCCTCAATAAGTTCTAAAGAGGAGTTCAATAATGTGCTCCAGGAGAAAGAGCCAGTCTGACTCAGCATGGCTGGCTACTTTCTCAATCAACTAGAATGGTTTGTCCACCCAGCAATCTCATTGCTGTCTCCCAATGGAATTGAAACAAATTGCTGAAAGATGATTATTTAGAAAGCATACCGAAGTGTCACTGGAGAGTTTGTGGCCTTTCTGTCTTGGACAGTGGGAAATGGTCAGTTTCGGGGCTTTTAGTTCCTTTCTATGATGGAGATGTCTTAATTCAAATCCCTACTATTAACTCTTATTTCCATTATAGGCCCAAATCATCAGCTACTTCCAAATAATGTTATTTACAAAATTTCCCATCACCTCAGACAACATGTCTAAGACTGATGTAATCATCTGCAGATTTCCCCACCCAACCATACTCCTAGTGACTTCTCATCCCAATTTTCTCATTTCTGATTATTCCCCAGACTTGGAACCTTCATCTCCAAATTCAAACAGTGACTAAGCTGTACTACTCCTTCACAGGCTATAACTCATGGAATCAGAGTTTCTTCTCCAAGTCTAACATTCATCCCTTAACCTGGACTACTAATACATGAATCAACTTGGTGAATTCTCTGTTTCTAGTCTCTCCTATTACTAAGCTCTAACTCTAATCACACGATCCCCTTTTCCAAGATTCAACGCTCATCAGATCCAATAACTCCAATGGCCTTATTAATTATTTCCAGATTTTTTTCTTTGGCTCCTCCAACCATACCACCCAGGCTACTTCTCTTTATCATTCTGTATATATCCTGAATGTTCACATCTGTATGTCTTCCCTCATGTACCTAATTTAAGAAATAAAAGATTAAAGCAAATTCTAAAGAAAAAAGCAACAAAAAAAGATAGAGACAAAAGATTTATATTTTCAAGTTTAAATGGATAGAGCTTTTAGACAGATTATTATATGAATATACTTAAGCTCACCAGATCTATTTAAGGGATCAAGTTCCTACAGTGAGTGCTATAGAAACAAATGACCTAAATTCAGGTAATTTAGACAATTTTTACAAATACATATTAACAATATCCTGCTCTATTAAATAATTAAAATTTAGATAGACCTTAATTATATGCTTTACTAAATAAAAGGAAGTTGGTCTCCAATAGAAAAAAAATTTAATTTCAAAATAAATAAATAACTCCCTAAGGCAGATATTCATAGTAAATTTAACATACTGCTACTACCATTTAATTGAATTTAACCTTTAAATTAAAAAAGAAGACATATTAAAAGTAATATGGTAATTGTATATTAAGTGGTATTGCCTTTTGGTGTTTCAAACAATCAAGGCAATAGCGATTAACCTCTTCATTACTTTATAATGTTCATCTGGGAAAAAACAGCTCTTCCAAGTTCAAATTTGGAACCCACAGAGCTCCTAAAAACAGAGGGCAATAAAGCATAGGGCGCTTCATTAGAGGAAGCCTATAATTACAGATTACTGAGTAAATAATATGGATGCCATTGAATTACATGGGAGTCAATCAGAAGAAAATGGTGTAGAATTACAAAATTAGGCACTGATATCCCAGAGATATAATTATGTCAATTTCTGAACATTATGTGGTTCTTTTAAAATAAAGTCATTATGGATGATAACTATGCTTAAATAACCTGCTAAAAGCTGGTAAAACCAGATAAAATACTGGCATTTAAAAAATGTCATTCCTTGGAGCTTAATTTCATAAGTGCTTTATTTTAACTTGATGTGTCTACTTGACCTCTGGATTTCTTTGAGTTTTCTTTTTAAATTCAAAAACTCCCACGGTTTATATCATATACTATTTTATGAAATAACTATGTCACTAGCTAGCTATTGATGTATAATTCCTGTTGGGTAAATAATTGTTATATTTTTATTGAAATGGATAGAGTTGTTGTCAGAGACAGACTTGCAAATAGACAATTTCTTGCTTGGGTTTAGGTAGAAAAGATTTCCATTTTCATATTTGTTTCAACCATGTCTCTTCTTGGGACAGGAGGCTCCAAAGTGGAAAGCAGGTAGGACTCAAGAGCAATTAATCAGCACTACTTCAATCATACCCTCAGCACACTCCTTATTTAATTTTTACTATCTCTTTCAAGCTTTCAATACATAACTAACTATTGGGCACTTACTCAGCAGATAGCACTGTGCAAAACAAACTATAAGGTATCCTCTTGAGATGCACTGCCACAAATAGGTAAATTGTGTATTTCTTCTTCTATGTAGTCTGATTTAAAAATTAAGATAATTTTTTGCTAATAAGGAATCTTCCAGTCAAACTGAATAAAATGAAATACTCTCTAAAAATCTCTACTTAACTTGATACATAGTATATCTGAAGAACAGAAAGGAAAATACTGTAGCTTTTTGGCTCTTAGAACAATAATTTAGTATAACAGCCTACTTTTTCCATTATGTTTTGAGAATGGCTCAAATGTTTCCAGAAGCCAAGTTTCTACGATTTAGAAAATCAAACTATTTTTGTATAGTCCATATACTGATGAATTACCTCAGATAAAGATGTTTTAAAGGGAACAACTGCTGATTTTATTAAATAAAGGATATTAAAGACTGTGTATTTTGCTTACCCACTGAACAGAAATAACTTTTGTTTTTAAAGATTTTATTTATTTATTTGACAGAAAGAGACACAGCGAAAGAGGGAACACAAGCAGGGGGAGTGGGAGAGGGAGAAGCAGGCTACCCACCAAGCAGGGAGCCAGATTCGTGGCTCGATCCCAGAACCCTGGGATCATGACCTGAGCTGAAGGCAGACGCTTAATGACTGAGCCACCCAGGCGCCCCCAGAAATAACTTTCAATATTCTTAATTATTTTCCCTCTTTTAGATAAGTATAAAAATATTCAAAAACAATTATCTGTTACTCTTCAAAAATGTGGTTAAAAAGTGGTATCTGCCAAAACAGGGGAGAGTGAGGAAGTTACTAAATACTCATTGGCAAACATTTAGGATCAGGCAATATTTTGTTCTTTTTATGATTTGTTCACCTAAACTCATGAGTAAAATCTGTACACTATCAGATTTCACTCAATTGTTTATTTCCTATTTATAGCCTAGATCAACAGGGGAAAATTGCAATCCACAAAGTAATGATAAGGACAATTTTTCACTTAGCACTTCTGTGACAGCCAGTGATTTTTAGTATAAGGGGATTTATCCCCATCCTTTAGAAGGAATACACTATTGATGCTTTTACAATGTATGGAATCCTGGGTCTTCAACAGGACTATGATTTCTATTTCAGGAAAAGGAAGAGAAAAAAATTATGATTTCTTTAAAGCAATTACGTATCTTGTGAGGCTTTAAAAATGTCATTATATTTGTTTTAGTAACTAAGTACTCACATTAGCACTGTCTTCAACAAAGAAGGAAAAGTATTACTGAGAGAATTCTATTCATTGCTGAAATTTATATACTTTACATACAGAGTATGTAAAGTATTCATCAGAGAAAAATGTTCAAACCTACTTTAAGAGAGATGAGAACTGTTTCTTAATATATAAGAAGAGGGCCAAAGAAGATTATCCAAAGATAAACAATATTATCTTTCTGTTTTGAGAATGATATAATTTTTATTAGATTGAACCATGTGAGGTTGCCATTTTTATAGGCAAAAAAAAAAAAAAAAAATGGCCAAATAGCAACAATTTCATATGGTTCAAACTAATATTTAGGCATATAATGAAGCCATTTGAACTGTTAACAATTCTCTAAGAAACTATTTCAAAATAGAAAAGGGATAGGCAAAAGTGAAAGATTAAACAATGCAAAAGTCTATAACAATGAAAATATGCATTTAAAAATATTTTCTAAAATGCATAACTTCAAAGACACAGTCTTTCTAATAGTTCCTACATTCCATAACTCCATCCTCCATGTTTTAACTTTGTATGAGTCATCAATACAAGATCGAGACAAGCCAGTGCTCTGCACACAGTCAGCCCATCTTTTTGGCTATTATCTTCATGATAGAGATGTTGCCTATTTTTCACTGACGTCAATGATTTCTGCTTCTTTCCCTAAAGCTTAGGAATGGTTGTGTAAGATCTCCTAGAACTCTTTCCCTTGCCCCCACTTCAGCACAGGGATACAAGGCAGCTTATCCTGTCATTTTAATGAAACATCTTTGAGGTATGATTTCACTGGGGAGAGATTTAGAAATCAAAGCTTAAGTAGGGCTTGTGAAAGTAAGTTATGCAGTACTGAGCAAAACACAATCTCTAAAACTCATTTTTTTCCCTCAGCAAGCATTAATGAACGTCAAGCCTTTATAGATTAGTTAATATACTTAGAGATAGAGAATACATGTTTGTTTTTCCAAAACCTTGATACAGCCAGTACCTCACTGAGAACTGAATAAATAAATCCACTCATTATAATATTTTTCAGAAGAAAATTTAGCAATATTTGCAAAAAAAGTCAAATTTATTTTTTTCGATAGTGAGCAAATGAAATACCAACAATTGCTTCAATATTGCCTAGAATATCAATATATGCGCCACATTTACACTCTTATTAACTATAATTTTATTTTTGTGCACTATTATTTATCAGATAGGGAAATAAATCAACCATCTTAGTTCAATCAAACATCTAAATACATTTTTCATGTTCTTTGTTATTTTAGTGAGTTTCTTGAAAGAGAATGCCAGCGTGACTTTTACTAATGTCAGAGAATGCATTTTGATAAAAGAAGGACCTTTCACATTCAAATTCAATTTTTTCTCCTAACATGTCCAATATGACACAAACATATGTTAAATAAAATTATTTCAACAAATATGAGAGCCAACGGACCAGTGAGGAAAACCCTGAGCATGCTGTTAATATATTGAATACTAAAGAGCGTCTGAGGGGCTCCTGGGTTGCTCAGTTGGTTGAGTGTCTAACTCTTGGTTTTGGCTCAGGTCACGATCTCTGGGTCATGAGATTGAGCCCCATGTTGGGCTCCGTGCTCAGCGCAGAGTCTGCTTGAGATTCTCTCTCCCTTGCCCTCTGCCCCTCCCCCCACTTATGCTCTCTCTAAAATGAATAAATAAATCTTAGAAAAATGAAGAGCATCTGAAATATATAAATCATTGAACTTTTTAAAAGATTTTATTTATTTTTGTGAGAGAGAGAGCACAAGCTGAGGTGGGGAACAGAGGGAGAAGCAGACTCCCCGCTGAGCAGGGAGCCCCACGCAGAACTTGATCCCAGGACCCTGGGATCATGACCTGAGCCAAAGGCAGACGCTTAACTGACTGAGCCACCAAGGTGCCCAAATTATTCAACTTTTAAGAATAACTGAAATTTCATAGTTTTTCATTAAAAAAGAGAAACATATGCAATAATAATGGTTAGCCATTATTAATGGCTATTAATGTCAGCCATCAGAATGGGCTGACAATTGGACAAATGTGATTAACATGGTGGAATATACTGGTTAGAAAGTCTGCTTTCTATTTTCCCAATAAGAATATAATTAAGGTTGGGTTTAGAAATAAAATATTTTGTCTGAAGTAAAGGAATAAGACATGTCAAGTAATTTCAATAAAAATAAAAGAACCATAACGACATTCAAGAACAATGGAACTTGTGAGGAATGTAAGTACAGTTGGTTATTTCCCTGGACATCATTCACTATACAAGGATTATTGGTGCTATTACACTTTCCTTCTCCTGGGACATTTAGAAATATGCTGTCTAACCATTTGTCTTACAGAGTTATGTACAGGCATACCTTGAGGCAGGGAAATGGCCCAGATAATCTAGAGAGCATCCTAATGTTTTATGGAAACCAAATCACAGAAAACAAATTCAAAGGATTGATACTACTCTAAGTGAACTTAGCATCAAGTGCAAACAGACCCAGGAATAATGTTGCAGAATGAAATACTATAAGCCTTATTACATTGCTTACAGAGACCTGGTATAAACTATCTGTAGACATGTTACTTTAAACCACTGGGGATTAAAAAAGAGAAATAGGAATCTCTTTGGCAAAACATCTGAGAAATTTAAAGTTGTTTGCTCAGAGTATGTAAAGTATTCATCAGAGAAAAATGTTCAAACCTACTTTAAGAGAGATGAGAACTGTTTCTTAATATATAAGAAGAGGGCCAGAGAAGATTGTCTCTTGACAGAAGTTCTCATGGGAAAAGCTCCCTTTTTTATTTGCTACAGAGATCATGCTTGAATTGATGAGACAAGATAGATATTTTGAAATAAATAAAAGAGGTCACTTGTAGGAAGATACATTTTTTAGATATAGATTCTTGCTAAAAGATTCTCACTTTTACTCAAGTTAAGATGTTCATTTGTTCCATGAACAAACAGGTGCAGATTTTACTTCTTTCATTACCTGTATCGCTTAGACAAAACATAGGGACATGTTTATTTGCTATCTGAAGCACATATGAGAACATCCATCAAGCGTAAACAAAAGGCATTGAAGTACAACAAATAAGGATAATTTAAGAACAAGTATGCTAATACTTAACTAATAACTAATATAAAGTATTCTTGCTCTTCAACAGATTTGTTCTTAAGCAGTTATATAATCCATTATCTATCCCCGTCCCCACAACCAAGGAATTCTATTTTAATATAACAGGGACATTACCACTTAAGAAATTCTTTGGCAGTTCATTTTACAAACCACACATACACATACAAAACACAAACGATCATTCTTTAGTAAATCAGTTGCTTGAGTTCATTTTGGTATGTCGTAGCTTGAAAAACATGATGATATCCATCCATCAAAACCAAAACCATATTAGACAACACAAAGACTCCACTGAGTTCCCTGTAAACTTCCAATGCCAAGGATATCCTCCCACCTTGTCACTGAAAACTACTTGATTCTGATTGATCCTGTCACTAACAGTAGTTTCAAAAATTATAGGAATGCAAAGCTTAAAAGATAAGCCTCTCATTTTTTCATGTATAATAATTTGTCATGACTAAATTTAAATAATTAAAAACAACTTTAAGCACTAGCAATATGGAGTAGTATAGTGAAAGAGCAGTAGGCTGAGGCAGGCTCTACTCCAGGGTCTCTATTTACACTAAATTGGCTTTATGACCTTGAGCAAGTGCTGTTCATGTCTCAGGTGTCACAGCTGTAAAATAAGATGAGTCTAGTCTTTGGACTCTGGGGTTCTTAAATGTTAGTGTGTATCGGAATCACCCGCACAGTTTTTCATAACACGGACTGCTGTCCCCACGCAATTTCTTATTCAGTAGGTCTGGGGTGAGGCCAGAAAATCTGCATTTCTAACAAATCCTGGATTATGCTAAAGCTGCTGGTCCAGAGATTACACTTTGAGAACCACTTCCCTTGGAGAATGCCAAGAATATGAAGTGCAAGAATCTGAACCTGCCTGTGGTATGGTTCCTGAGGTACCTGCCAAAGTGTCACAAGGTATCAAAAAAGAGCTGCAGTGTTCTTTCAAATGAAGAAACTCAAGCTGTATAATAGCAGTACCTGCCAATTAGCAATAGGAATGGGGTTGGGGGGCAGAAGGGGTGGGAACTATATTTAAAAGGTATCTTTGCTAATGAGTTTGTCTAGTAAAACCATATCCATATTTACTTGTTAGCATATTGAAGTAAAGCTTTATTGATCTCACATATTTCCACACCTATCAAAGCACACAAAACACCTATGAATATATGTCTACAAAGCTAAGAATTAAGGTCAAGTTTTATACACTGTTTCTTATCACGCCTCCTAGATAAACATTACTTTAATATCAGTAAAAATAAAAACATGCTGGTCCAAGCATCTATATTCCTGAGATGTTCCTAGAAAATTAGTAGTTATTAGCTATTGCTGAATGGCACATTCTGGTGTGACAAAAATACATATTGTAGGAGAAGTCTATTATAAAACATGGAATTTTACATTTCCAAGAAGGTTTTGAATCAACCAAATGTTTTTTAGAAATGGAGTGAAAGCAAAAAGAGGCCTTCCTATTGTGCCTCATATAATTGTGAAAACACAATGTAGAGGAAAATATAAGGAAACATAAAGACGCTACTTAATTCCTTTCAAACAGAAACTGAATTGCCGAAGTAGTTCTCACCACCTCATTTATATATCAGATTGCTTGCAAATCATAATGTCACCCACCAGGAAGCAATGTATCAGGAAGAGTGAGACAAGGCAACAATCCCGAAGAAGGGGAGAGGTGCAGCAGAATGATAAAAAGTCATCATTAACTTAAAAAATCCAAACAACTTTGTAGATAAATATATAAGAAACTAGTTTCAGAAACTGCCTATGGGCGAGAGAGAGCGAGCGAGAGAGAGATGCTTATAACAAAGGACTTACATTTTGTGGACTGAAACTTGGTATTTCTTGAATACCAGAGATTTAGAGGTGCTGACTTCCACATAAAGGTTTTCCTGCCCTATCATATTTGTGAGACAAGCTCCTTATCCCCTCTAAAACAAGCAAACAAAACAAAACCCTGACATATGGCCCCATTTTCCATTTAAATAATACACTGTTTTTCTTTAAGACATACTGCTGTCTGAGTAAATGTGATGATAACTCAAGAATACAAATTTGTGGTTTTACTTTGGTATGTAAGCTCCAGTTAGTCCCTAGTTACTTTGTCTTTCAAGGACCACATTCTTCAGAAGAAGTGTTAACTACTGAAGTCCAGGGCAAATGATATCTTCTCCCAAGGTTACAATTATTTATGGTTGCAAAAGGAAGAACCCAGAGATTTCCTTCTAAAGATGTTTACTTTGTTCCTCTGCAGTCTTAAAATGAGAGAGGGGATGAGGGAGGATAGGCTAGGATCTGCACTGCCAACCCTTCACCACCATCCCCTTATCTACCTGTGAGGAGAGAGGTACTTTTGGGGGGTTTCATTTCCTTGTCAAGGTTAGTCAAGTGAAAATGGATAGTTTTCAACTTGCTTGAGCCACAGGACCTTACACTAGATTACTTAAAAAAAAAAAGGCTGCATGTACTGTGGGGGATGGAACATGGTTACACTTAAAGCTTAATGTAGCCATCGTCCAACTCTATAGCTTGATCTCCATTTCCTCTCAAAATATGATCAGATAGCCCTTAGAAAAAAACTGCATTGACTATTTGAGTGGAGAAAAAGAGATGCAAAGAACAGTATAACAAGAGCTAACAACATAATGGATTCCAGTTATGCCAGATAGAGCTCTAACTCAGAACCAGGTGCTTCAAACAAGTAAAGCATTTTTTAAAACACTGGGGGTGGGGGGAGAACACTGGGGAGGACACAGGGGAAGCAGTTTCATATACCATACTGAAGTTCAGTAGAGCAAGGTCAGTTAAGCACTCTGTCCTGAGACACATATCTTTCATTTTCAATTGTTTTCAAATAAAAAGAGAGAAATCCCCTTTTCAAGTTGGATTGTTTAAATGCACCTACAGCTACTCCTGTCTAGCTAGCAAAGGCTAGGCAAGCTTTCTCTACTAATGCTTTTCAAAAAAAAGGTTCAATTGGCAAAAGAAAGCAAGTGCAAAGGGTTTCTGACAAAAGAAGACTACAGGGAACACATTTTCCTTTCATAGAAATACTGCTCCAGAAAATCAGGAGGTAGCAACTCAAATCAGGAATGTGTAGATATTAGTGAGATAAACAGGGAATTTTTAAAAGTTCTACTTCAAACACTCAACTGCATAAAATTATTAGCTTAAAAACTGGGATGAGGGTTATGTTATAAAAATGACAGACTAAACACCCAACTAAAGCACTGTATTATGACTTTGTTATTACAGCATAGCCTAACCCAGCAGACTCTGAGAATACGATTCTTCTATGACAGAACCATACAGGTGTGAGAAGAACCCCTGGGACCCTGTCCCTCCATCAGCAGGGCTGTGCCTCCAGCTCCCTAGGCCTATATGCATCCATCCTGTTTAGCGATACTCCAAGTAATTCCTAGGCAGCCCTGTCCAGGGCTTGGCAAATAGAAAAGGCTAAATCAAATTCAAGAGTTCTGAAATATCTCCTCTGATAAAGAGAGGTATTTTTTTTTTACATAATGTACATTTAAAATAGATTCCAATGCTGATTCAAACAAAAGTATTATGTTATCCATAGCGAACTGCACATTTGAAAGGATATCATCTTTTGCCTCCCAAATGAATCATACCAACATCTTCTGAGCTACTATGAAATAGCTGATTTAGATGACAATCAGGTATTCTAAGTTTAGGTTATGACATTTTTCTAATATTATGTAACAAAGACATAACTGCTTTCTTGAACTAAGATGTGTTTTTTTTTCCCCATTTTTCCCATGAATTAGTCAAGATATCATATACTTATTGTTCATGTGTGGAGGGAGTGATTGTGGACAGAGTACTGATCAGACATAAAGAAGAAACAATAGAAGTTTTCATATATAAAATATGTGGAAAAAAATGAAATATATGTTATATGCTACACATGGTCCTGCATGCATGGATACATACACACACACATACACAAATATGCAGCAAGACACATTATTTCTTACAGGAGAGACACACACACACAGAGGGGAAAAAGGCTGACAGTTAGTAACCCCATAAGTGGGTTAATGGTGCTGAGTTACCAGACAACAATACTATGATTAGGGTGTGTCACTCCTGCTCAGCACGCTGTGGGCACTCAATAAATACTTGTAGCATTAAATTAAAAACCACTGAAAGGTTTTCATCCATAATAATCCGTTTGTACATGTAGTGTGACAATAGATTCTGTCCTGAGTTTGAAGCAGCCCAGGGCCTCAGGGATTCAATGTGGGTGGAACAGATATAATTAAGAAAAAATCGTTAGAGACTCAGTTGGGTTCAGTGCAGTTTGTTGGTTCTATGAATCTGTTAGGTGCAATTACTTACATGAATCTAAATTCATTTGACTGAGAACAGAGCCAAATTAATTGCAATGTTGGTATATAACAGCTCTTATTTATTCCACACTTTATTAAGAAATAGAATATTAAAATATGGAACCAAAGTGTGTTTCTAATAAATGATTAGGCTACCTACACTGTGTTTTGGTCATTTCTTATGTAGTCAATTTGATTGTTTTCACCCATTTTCATGCATGGCAACAAGCACATACTGTAAAGAAAGCCAAATTTGTAACTGCCAACATTGCTCATCTTCCACATGAGAACTGATGACATCTTGTTAAATGTTCAACATACTGAATACAGCTCTTACGGTTTTTGCAAATCTGAGTTTCTACATTTAGAATGTAAGAACTTTTAATGAGATCTAAAGTATATTACCTATCTTTTTTCACATATTTATTTTTATCTCCTATTTAAAAGAATATTTTTAGTAGATGTAGAAATTTGTTTTACTGATAAGGCACCAGGAATGAGAGTTTAACACTTATTTCCAGTGGACTGATGTCAGAAATGTAATTATTTTAGTATGAGGTCAGAAAAAAAAATTACTAGTGATAAGTGGCTAAAATAGGCTATAGGAAAAAATAACTAGAACCTGGATTAATCTAAAGTATATTTTGGACTTAGACAAAGCCCACTTTCTGACACCTGTGTGCATACTCACTGATGCTCTGAATAATGGCCCAGAGACAATAACAAAGTCCTAAAGGTCTATCAGGAACCTATATACTGTATGCAGGTTATATGTACGAAATTATATATAAGCACTATATTCTACAATTTTCGCATGTGTAAAATGTAAAGCCAAAAATAGTGGGGGAAGTGAGGTGGTTGAGTGGATGAGAGGAGAGTTGTGGACTCACAGAGTTTAGAAAGATTACAAATGATAAAAACTGATGTACAAGTGGCTTTCTATATAATTACAAAAACAGATCAATCAAAACACCTCTTTCCCTAGGCATTCTAGACAACCAACATTTTATTGTAGTGATAATTGCCATTAATCGTTTTCTTTAATATGTTCACTAAAATAACTATTATTATGAATGGGATACCAACACTTAATATTTATGAAGTGCTAACCACGTGCCAGGCAAGTGCTAAGAGATTTATGTGTATTCTCTCATTTAGTTCTTATAAAAGTTCTAGAAGATAGATGCTATTCTTTTTCCCGTTTTATAGACAAGGAAGCTGAGGACCAGAGAGGTTAGGTGAATTGCCAAAGTTACATTGTTTCGGGGGCAGAGTAAGAATCTGAAACTCAGGTTTGTCTGGCTCCAAAGGAAAAAAGGCTGGACTCATTTCATTTGCAGGCTAACCCAATGAAAGATCTGTCTCAGATAACATGTCATCGTGGGTCAGCAGACTCACAGCAGGGTGCAATTTCTCACTGGATAGCTGCAACTGTAGGAGCTCCTCTTGCACCTCGATGACTTAACCCAGTACCTAAACTTACAAATTCAAGAAGCATTTATCGAATCAATGGCAGCAGTAGGGCATAATGTTGCCTAAATTAGACCTAAAGATGTTTCATTAAAATAACCAAGTTCCAAATTTATAATAAATAACTATGTTTGCTAAAAGCTCCAAAGACCTGGGCAATCTTTACTAAATAAAACAAACCTAGAGGACAAAAGGAACAAGTTCTGATTTTGAATAAACATGGATTTCTTGAAATGTTTGCTAAAATAGAGAGTGAGACAATTTAAATAAACAGAATGTCAGCCAGATAACCTTTTTTTCCTCCATGGATAAGGCTTTATTAGGTCAATGATTCTTTTCTAAGTCCACCAAGTATATCCACTTCTTTAGCTTTGCATTATCATTTATGAGCTGTTCATTAGCATTTGTAGAATATGCCAGAATGATGGTATCTATATTTTCTCAGTAATTTATATTATTGGGAGTACTTTAATATTATTGGGGTCAGCCCTGTTATTTATGGGTATCTTAATCTATAATTTTGGTTACTGTAATTTAATGTCTGGGGTATGACATTAGGAAACACTGCTTTTACCTATTCAGATCAAAATAATGTAATGTGCAATGAATTCATTTACTTATAAGATGTAATTATTTTAAAACTTGGAACACAGAAAAACAAAACTGCTAGCCACCGCTAATAACAGAATTTAAATGTTTAGGTTTACTGGCTAAATTTCGCTAACTTACTCTCAGAAGAATGATTTTTCATCACATCTGACTAAAGTAGCTCATTCTTTATCATGGTACTAGAAGTAAATAGGCAATTCTAATTTCTATATAATCTTATATAAGGAAGAGCAAAACAGTTCCTGATTAAATAATATTTGCATAAGAAACACACTTGGCATTTCCAATTTCAAAACACCCTTTTAAAATGCATTTCCTTTTATCACTTCCTCTAAGTTCTTGCAATTAATTTGCTGACTTCCACAAACATGAAAAGGAGATTTATTCACAAATATTACAAATATTTGGTAAGCTTTCTTTCTCTACCTACAGAATTATTTAATTATCATCTATACTAATATAATCAAAGGTTGTAGATAATAGATTATACCAAGAACTTTGCATGATTTACATCTATTACACGTTCTAGAGTACATTTATTGATTTAGCATATTTTTTTGCTGTATTTAAATTAGTTTTCTAAATTTTACATTTAAATAAATGGTGTATTACTGTGCATGCTCTATAATTATTTGGGAAATGGTGCAATAAATGTTGGTTGGATGAATAAAATAACCTAGTTTGTCAAAAAAATCAATACATAATTATATATTGGTAAAACTGCTGATCTTAAAAAAATAAAAAAACTCAATCCATTGTAACTCCCACTGCCTTTTTTCCCCATCTCTTTTATGGAGATTTTCCTTCCTGTTAACACCTTCTTCAACTGCCACAGGTTTAAACTCCTTCTTTGAAGACAGAAACAGATATGAGGTAACTCTTTTTTATTTTTTCACCTTTCACGCTTCTTTTCCAGTTGCATCCACCTTGTATTCACCTCTCCTTTCTTGTGCTTCTGGCTCACTACACTGCAGCAATCCCTGAACAAATTCTTATAATCACCTTGGCTCTCCTACCCCATCCCATTACACCACAACTTCCCTGCCTGACTTGGGAAGCTCTTCACAGTCTTTCCAACAGTCTTCCTACCTTTCTAACAGTTCAAACCCTCTTCTGCCAATGACAATAACGAGGGCAATGGCAATGTCAGAAAATATTTAATGAACATTGAACTATTTCTCAGAGATCAAAGACATCAACATATAATTGATAGACTAGAGTAGAAGTAACACCGGTCTCTGTGGATTCCTTCATTTAGCCCTCATAATAACAAGGAAGACACTATTATTCCATTGTATAGATGAGGAAATTAAGGCACAGAGAGATGAAATACTTTGTCAGAGATTATATGGCTAGTCAGTTGTGGATCTGGGACTTGAACATAGGACATATCCTCTTAAGCATTTTGATGTACTTTCCTGTGGGCCACTGAACATATCATACATGAAGCCTGCTGCCTCATTTGCTGACATGCACTATTGCTGATGTTATTCCCATTTATTTGAATAGTTTTGCCTCTGCTTAGCCAGGTATTACTCATCCTTCAGCATCTAGTTCAACTGATACATTGAGACTATACTTAGCCTTTTCTGCAAAACCTTCTGTCATTTTACTAGACTCCACTGAATTCCCCTTTTAGATATTTCCAGATAATCTCTATTATATATTAGTACATTATTTGCTGGTTGGTTCAGCTTTATTTTATCTGAAGCGTAGTAGAATATGTCACTCCAAAATATGACACTTTGGCATAAGGATTATTTTGAGCTGAAGGCAACTGAGAAAAAGCAGAAACAAGAAAAGCTCTCCGTCTTCCCCCTACTTGCCTAAAAGCAGGACATAAATTTGTAAAATGTCCATCTTTCCCTCTTTACCAGTAAGAACATAAGTTAACCACCAGAGACAACTCTAAACAGACCCTCATCAGTCCAGAAATAGCACCAGAAGAACCTATATAACAAAATTTATTAACTAGCCCTTATCTTCCATTAGTTCCCCATATATTTACCTTCTTACAATTTGCTGCCCTAGAAACTCAAAGTCCTTTTCCTTTGTCTTACCTAAACATTTATAAAAATTTATTAATCTTTTGTTAAGATACTATATAAGCCCAAGTTTTAACCATTCCTTTGAGTTCCACATCACTGAGTGCTCCCACATGTATGCCACATTAATAAAGTATCCCTCTTTAATAAATCTATTTTTCTTTTGTTAATCTATTTTTAGTCAGTCTAATTTACAGGGCCCCAGCCAAATAACCTCAGATGGGGAGTGGGAAAACAGATTTTCCTCTGTTACACATTTCTCTGACAAAATCGTAAAATTCTCCAACAGAATTCTTAAGGATAGGGACTATATCTTGAATTTTTTTCAGATTCTGCAATGAACTCAAAACAACTCTTAGCAGCAGCAACAACAAGTATATTCTAGGCCCTGTGTTATATACTGTACTTAATTATCTCATTTAATTTTAATGATGGGAGGTAAATGTCATTATCCTACATTTACAGATGAGGTAATTGAGGCATGAAGAGATGAAGGAAAATAACAAGGTCATAAATCTAGAAGATGGCAGAGCTAGAACTGATCTTCTAGCTTTTTTAAATGCACAGTTAAATAACTTTTTAGTTTTTCATTTTAATGTTTGCAAAATGACTCTAACAAATAATCATGCCTTTTTTTCTCCTTTACAATTAAAAAAAATACTCTTATCACGGCCCTTGCTTTCTGATCTCTAATTCTCTCAAAATGGAGGCTTAAAACATGGGATTTTTTTTTATGGATTTAACATGAAAGATATAATTCTCTGGCTACTTGGTTTCCATGATATGTCCTCTTAATTCTGAGTTCAGCTGATCACATCTAGATAACATAAATAATCTGTTGTGTTTGCTTTATCTTATTCTTCTGAATTAAATTCTAAAATATTTCTTTTTGATGAATATATATAATTTTGCATGTCAGATAAATATAACTTTCTGTTATTACTTATTAGCTATATGGGATCACGGGATATTTTCTAAAAGGGAGAGGCTTGCAATTTTGCTAAGTTGGTATGAAATAGAAACTACAGAAAGAGTATGTGTTTTTAAAGTTGTTGGTAATTTTCAAGTGACTTTCTTTACCCAAGGGACTTTACTTCACTACTATTGTTATAGGTAGGACCCTCTGGTTCTAATGGTATGTATCTCTAATCACATGTGCACGAAATACCTCTATGCTCTATATAATACATATCTTAAAATGGCAATCAAATGTTCGACATCATCTCTCAGGGGAAAGGAAGAATACAATTCTTTTACTGGAAAGTGGGTGATACTATTCTAATTAGACACATTTAAAGTTCTCTAAATCACTTTCTGACTGCACCTCATTCTCATGTCACCTGTCAATTCATATTTTATGTAGCCTGACCACACTTCCCCCAAGGTACTCAAAGTGTCTGCAATTGATTTCCACCTAGTTAACAATAGCATTTTTTTATAAGATACTGTCTGAGAAACTCACTGAGTTCCATATTGACCCTTAACTACCCGACTCTATTCTTCTTTCTTCTCATCTTCTTAAGGCTACACGATTCCAATGGAAGAATCTCTTTTTGAAACATATTTATAAGTACTAACACACATATACTTTTAAGTGTAAGATAATATAACAATAATAATAATAATAGTAACAAGGTATTTGCAACATATGGGCCACAAATCAAGAACCTAATGGTAAAGTTTACTCTTTGATCTCTAAGTAGAGATACGGTTAACAATACACAAAAGATAAATCCTATGTTAAAGTGTGTCTTTCATATTCAGATCACTCAGCTAAGCATTTGCATAAAAGCTTATTTGGATCTTCATACTATCGCTTTAATAATATTTGAAGGGGTAATTGATCAAATCTTGGAAAATGAAAATATATACTAGAGACATAATCAAAATAGGTTCTTTCTTTCTTTTTTCTTTCTATTACAGGTATATTTTTAGGGAAATAGTGAAAGGTTGAATAAATACTTGGGGAGAGGGAAGGGTGCAATGCAGTATGGAGGCAAGATTATGTTCTTGCCATAAAACTCAATAGACTCTTAATTGCTTGCTCTTTTCATTATTTACTCCAGAGATTTTCAAAGTGTGGTCTTGGGACTTGTGGGAGTCTCTGAGATCACTTCAGATATGCAAGGTAAAAACTATCTTCATAAGAATAGTGATACTTTTTTGCCTTTTTCTCTCTCATTCTTTCATGAGTTTACAGTGTTTTCCAGAAGCCACATGACAAATGATACTGTATTAGATTGAATGTAAGAACAGTATGAGAATCAAGCTTTTACCAAGCCAGACTTTGAAGAAATTAACAACACTATAGCTTTCTCTTCTTACTAATATTTTTTGGGGGGCAGGAGGTTAGAATGTAAAGCTACTTTTCATAAAAAGATGTTTCTAGCATGTAATAGGTTTACTTTGTTATTTTAATAGAACTAGTAAATAAAAAGTTTTCAAATGATTTATCTTATATAATTTTATTTATTATGTCTGTTTTAATTCCAGCATGATAAATATCAATATATATTACCCAAATAAGCAAAAGGTATGTGGGGTCCACAGTAATTTTTAAAAGTGTAAATGGGTTCTGAGACCAAATACTTTCAGAACCTCTGATTTATACTTTACCCTGGTGATCTCATTCGAACTCATATGTTATAGGTTGAATTGTCTAATTAGGGTGAGGTCATACTGGAGTGGGTTGGACCCCTAATCCAATATGACTGGTGTGCTAATAAAAAGAATACCATGTGAAGAGACAGACATGCACACAGGGATAATGGCACGTGAAGATTGAAGTTATGCTGCTATAAACCAAGGAACTACCAGAAGGTAGGAGAGAGGCTGGAACAAATCCTTCCCTAGCATCTTCAGAAAGAGCATGGCCCTTCCTACACCTTGATTTCAGACTTCTCTTCTCTAGAACTATGAAACAATAAATTTCTATTATTCTAAGCTACCTAGTTTGTGGTACTTTGTTACAGAAGCCCTAGCAAACTAATATACCCTAACTTTAATCATCAAAAACCAATGATTTTCAAGTCTGTCTGTCTAGTCCAAACCTCATTCCCGAGTTTCATATGCAAATGATATACAATGGCTACTTAGACATTTCCCATCTTTCCAAAACGTCTGAAAATGAAACATGTTCAAAATGACACTAATCATTGTAACCTTCCTGATGGAATCTGCTCTATTCCTGAATTTTTTTTCTTTATGAAGGGTATCACCTTCTTTAATGCCTCCTTTCCTCAATTCCCACATCTATTCAATCATCAGGGTCAGTCAGTTCTACCATTCAATAACCCTCTGGTAATGGTTGATTTTATGTGTCAACTTGGCTGGGCCACAGTGCCTAGATAATTATTCAAACATTATTCTGGATGTTTCTATGAGGGTGTTTTTTGGATGAGATTAACATTTAAATCAGTGATTAATATAACATAATAAAATAAAACTAAAAAAAAGAGAAATAAAAACTAGAGTTAAAAAAACAAATCTGGATTATGAGTAAAGCAGATTGCTCTCCATGATGTGGGTGGGCCTCATCCAATCAGTTGAAGGCATGAATAGCTAAAAAAGCTGACCTCCCCTGAGTGAGAAGGAATTCTGCAAGCCAACTATCTTCAGACTGGCTCTTCCCTGGGTCCATCCTGACACCCTACTCTGCAGGTTTTGGATTTGCCAACTTCCATAATCACGAGTCAATTCCTTTAAATAAATCTGTTTCTATATATCCGCATCCTATAGAACTCATATATACCTCTTATTGGTAACTTCTCTAACCTCACTACCACTGCATTAATTCAAGCCACCATCATCTCTTGTCAGGACTATGATAATAACTTTATAACTTCTGTTGTCACAGGCTCTTCACTTTATGATCCATTCTCTATGCTTCTGTCAAAATGATCTTTCTAAGAAATCTATGTGAGCACATCACTTTCCCATTTATAAATACTCATGGGCTTCCCATAGCTTTCAGGGTAAAGCCCTTAGCACAGCCAGGAGAATGCACAATCTGTCCCCTACTTCTCCCATACTCTTATCTCACTAATGGTCCATGCACAAAAGGGAGTAATCTAGTACTGTTCTACTGACTCCATCACCTTTTAAGTAAGAACTTCCTACAAATACCCATTGCCATGCATACTCCAGTGCTTTTCGTAATTGAGTATCTTCAGTCAGGACCAATTCTTTTGATCCTAATTATGAAGTCTGTTTGCTAAATTATGTTGATGCTACTCTTTTTAGTCTTGGTTGTTAACTTATTTTCTTCTTTTAGAATGATGTTATATTTATTTCCTGGGTAGAAAAGATAAACTATAGTGGATTCCTAAAAATGTTTATATATTTTAAAGGTATAAAGAATAAACTTAATGGTATTAGATATCATTTCATAAAGTTAGCCATTATGACACATTACTACAGAATAATTGATAATGGTTAATAATTATAATTAAAAGTTATAATCAAAATAATTAATAATTAAATCAGGCCACAGACTGCCTAGATTCTACCTCTTACTGTCTTTATGAACTTGAGTAAGTTACTTAACTTCTCCATGCCTCAGTTTCCTCATCTTAAAATGAGATAGTAGCCCTTTCCTAATAGGGTTTTGTGAGGATTAAATGTGTTTATATATGTCAAACTCCTACAACAGTTCCTGGTACACAGTAAGTGCTACACGTTAGTAACTGCTGTTAGTTATTATTATTTGACAACAGCATTTATAAGTGCAAAGATTCTCTAGCCAGACTACTTTGATTCTAACCTTGATGTTGTACTTCGTATTTGTGTGATCTTCGGCAAGTTCTTTAATTTCTATGAACCTCAGTTTCCTCACCTGTATGAGGTAATAACAGTATCTACTTCTTATGTTAGGAGGATTAATTGACTTAAAACATGTCAAAGTCTTAGAACAGTGCTTGGCACATGGTCAACATTACACAGTGCTTACAATTTTTACCATCATTATATTAAGAAATAGGTGACCCATATTAATCATGTTCTCTTGTAACTTGTATTTCTTGTAGCTACAGATTTTGTTTCATTTTTAAATTCTCTACCCCTCAGTGGCAAAGGCTATGCTTTTTCTTAATTTTTCTTAAATTTTCAGAGTGCAGCTACCTGCTGCCAATCACTTTATTTACCCTTCTCTTCTTTAAAAAGAAAACAAAATAAAACCAAAACCCTCACCTTTAATATACAATCACTCTTGTTAACCAAGAAAACAACTTACTTTATACTATGTGGACATACAGCATCTTTGTTCTTAGGCTCACAGTTGAATAAGATGTCTCTATTTTTTTTCATCTTATAATAGTGCTGTCAATATCTATTATGACTTGAAATGTTCAAGGCCCCAAGGAAAACTGTTATTACTGCATTGTCAACAGACATGTGTCAACAAAATGAAATTAGAGCCAGGGGGCTCATCTCCCCTTACTAGTTTTTCTCTTTTCATCTCACCCTCTTCTTTCCTCACCACTGCATCATCCAGAATATAGTATGATATAATTTGATAAAATAAATGAAGGGAAAGAGACCGTTTCAACAATATATTAGCTTGCATTGGTTCTCAAAAATCCTGAGCGCTCAGTGTAGGGTGATAAGAAATAGAGATAATATTATGAGAGAATATGACACAAATAACTAATAATATTGTGAATTTTCTACCAAGAACACAATTATTTACATTATAATCCAAAATCAATTAAGTTAAATTATTTTCTACTTTATATATCTTTAAGAAATTGAAAGTACTTTATACCTTTGTTTATATCAATGAGTTGTTTCTTTTTCTTTTGGCGTTCTAACTTCTCTTGTTCAGCTTTCTCTTTTGCAAGCTTTGCCCTCCTAGTCTTCTCTTCCATTTCTTTTCTCTTGTTGTTTTCTTTCACTGCTTCCTGTATATATAAACAAAGTTAAACACAAATCCTTCCATTACTTATATGTTGTAGAAGCTGTACCATTTTAAAATTGTATATACATACACATGCATGTGGGTGCTGAGAGTTGGGAAATATTATAGCAGCTTCAAGGTCCATGCATATACTTTTGAGAGAAACAAGTCTAAGACAGACCTTCTTGAAAAATAATTGGAAATAACTAAGACTTTATTTTTTTAAGTTTTTATTTAAAGTCTAGTTAGTTAACATACACTGTATATTATTTTCAGGCATACAATATAATGATTCAACACTTGCACACAACACCCCATGTTCATCTCAGCAAGTGCACTCCTTAATCCCCATCACCTATTTAACCCACCCCCCCATCTTCCTTCCAGCAACCCTCAGATTGTTCTCCATAGTTAAGTATATCCTGGTTTGCCTCACTCCTTTTATCCCCCTTTCTTCATTTGTTTCATTTCTTAAATTCCACATATGAGTGAAATCATATGGTATTTGTCTTTCTCTGACTGATTTATTTCACTTAACATAATATTCTCTAGTTCTACCCATGTCATTGCAAATGGCAAGATTTCATTCTTTTTGATGGCTAATATTCCATGGTGTGTGTGTATATGTGTGTATGTATATATATATATCACCTCTTCTTTATCCATTCATCAATCAATGGACATTGGGTTGTTTCCATAATTTAGCTATTGTAGATAATGCTGCCATAAACATAGGTTTGTATGTATCCCTTTGAATTAGTATCTTTTTATTCTTGGGGTAAATACCTAGTAGTGCAATTGCTGCATCATAGGGTGATTAGTTCTATTTTTAACTTTCTGAGGAACTTCCATATTGTTTTCCACAGTGGCTGTAGCAGTTTGCATTCCCACCATCAGTGCAAGAGGGTTTCACTTTCTCCACATCCTTGCCAATACCTGCTGTTTCCTGTACTGTTGATTTTAGCCATTCTGATAGGTGTGAGGTGATATCTCATTATAGTTTTGATTTGTATTTCCCTGATGATTAGTGATGTTGGCCATCTTTTCATGTGTCTGTTAGCCATCTGTATGTCTTCTTTGGAAAAATGTCTATTCATGTCTTCTGCCCATTTTTAATTGGATTATTCAGTTTTGGGGTGCTGAGTTTTATAAGGTCTTTTTATATTTTGGATACTAACCCTTTACCAGATAAGTCATTTACAAATATCTTCTCCCATTCCATAGGTTGCCTTTTAGTTTTGTTGACTGTTTTCTTCACTGTGCAGAAGCTTTTTATTTTGATGAAGTCCCAATAGTTTATTTTTGCTTTCATTTCCCTTGCCTCAGGAGACATATCTGGAAAGAAGTTGCTACAGCTGATGTCAAAGAGGTTACTGCCTGTGTTCTCCTTTAGGGTTTTGATGGTTTCCTGTCTCACATTGAGGTCTTTCAACCATTCTGAATTTATTATTGTGTATGGTGTAAGAAAGTGGTCCAGTTTCATTCTTCTGCATGTTGCTGTCCAGTTTTCCCAACACCATTTGTTGAAGAGACTGTCCTTTTCCCATTGGATATTCTTTCCTGCTTTGTCAAAGATTAGTTGATCATAGAGTTGTGGGTTCATTTCTGGGTTTTCTATTCTGTTCCATTGATCTATGTGTCTGTTTCTGTGCCAATACCATTATGTTTTGAAGACTACTGCTTTGTAATATAACTTGAAGTCCAGAATTGTAATGCCTCTAGGTTTGCTTTTCTTCTTGAAGGTTGCTTTGGCTATTCAGGGTGTTTTGTGGTTCTATACAAATTTTAGGATTGTTTGTTCTAGCTCTATAAAAAATGCTGGTGGCATTTTGATAGGGATAACATTAAATGTGTAGATTGCTTTGGGTAGTATAGACCTTTTAACAATATTTGTTCTTCCAATCCATGAGCGTGGAATATTTTTTCATTTCTTTGTGTCCTCTTCAACTTCTTTCATCAGTGTCTCATAGTTTTCAGACTACAGATCTTTCACCTTTTTGGTTAGATTTATGCCTAGGTATATTATTGCTTTGGGTGCAACTGTAAATGGGATTGATTCCTTAGCTTCTCTTTCTGCTGGTTCATTATTGGTGTATAGAAATGCAACATATTTCTGTACATTGATTTTGTATCCTGTAATGTTACTGAATTAGTTTATGGTTCTAGCAATTTTTGGTGGAGTCTTTCAGGTTTTCTATATACAGCATCATGTTATCTGCAAATAGCAAAAGTCTGACTTCTTCCTTGCCAATCTGGATGCCTTTTCTTTCTTTTTTGTTGTCTGACTGCTGAAGCTAGGACTTCCACTACTATGTTCAAGAACAGTGGTTAAAGTGGACATCCCTGTCTTGTTCCTGACCACAGAGGAAAAGCTCTCAGTTTTTCCCCATTGAGGATAATATTAGCTGTGGCTTTTCCATATATAGCCTTTATGATGTTGAGGTCTGTTCCTACTAAACCTATTTGTTGACAGTTTTTATCATGAATGGATGTTGTACTTTGTTAAATGCTTTTTCTGCATCTATTGAAAGGATCATATAGTTCTTATCCTATCTTTTTTTTTTAATTTTTAAAAAATCATTTATTTATTTGTCAGAGAGAAAGAGAGAGCACAAGCAGGGGGAGCAGCAGGGAGAGGGAGAAGCAGGCTCCCCGCTGAGCAAGGAGCCCAACACAGGACTCAATCCCAGGACCCTGGGATTGTGACCTGAAGACTCAATAACAAGAATACATCTACAAGTTTTTTCCTAGAGATATCTATATTGAAAATTGTTTTCTTCATAATAAAAGACACAATACTTTTTAAAAGTCCCGAAAACATTACCAAAAAAATCTCCTGACTTGCAAGAATTATTGATACCTCCCCCTTCTTTTAGCCCCCATCAGGCCAGTAGCTCTAGTATAAGGCTAAGAGCACAAAACGATCTCGCTCCTACAGACAAAATCAAAGACTACCACTTAAAATAAACTGGAATAACAGAACCTTAATTGTAGTGTTTCTCAACCTCAGTACTAGTATCGTTTTTGGCTGGTGTCATTCTTTGCTGTGGGAGCCATCCCGTGCGTTGTTAGATGTTTAGCAGCACCTCTGACCTCTACTCACTAGATGCCAGTAGCACCCCTTCCTGGTTGTGACAACCAAAAATGTCTCCAGAGATTGCCAAATGTGAGGCAGGTGGAGAAATACTAACCTAGGGTGTTTCACAGAGATAATTTATTCATGAAAAAGTACAAACTATCTGCTCTGATGAACCCAGCTTCTTTTCAAACATGTGGAAACTCAGTTCCAAATGAGTTTAAATAATGGCTTAAGGTCACACATTTATGTAATTGCATATCTGGGAATAGAAGTCATGTCTCTTTACTCCTGGTTTAATGTTTGTTTTATTCTTCAAGGAAGAAAAGAGAATGTGGATATGACACCAAAAGTACAAGCAACCAAAGAAAGAAACAGATTAGTAAGACTTCATTGAAACTGAAAACTTTTAATCCATCAAAGGACCCTGTCACGAAAGTGAAGAAATAATCCACAGAATGGGAGAAAATATTTGTAAGTCATATATCTGATAAGGATATGTAAAAGGTCTTGTAACTCAACAATAAAAAGACAAATAACCTAATTAAAAATGGGCAAAGGATTTGAATATTTACTCATTCAAAGATATATATTATATATATTTATATATATCAGTATTTATTCAACTATATATATATATATATATACATATATATCTCCAATAAAAACACAAAAAGATGTTAGACATTGTTAATCCTTAGTGAACTGAAAATCAAAACCACAATGAGGAACCACTTCATGCCCTCTAGGACTGCTACAATTAAAAATAAAGAAAGGAAGGGAAAAACCCAGATAATAACAAGTGAGGATTGGAGAAATTGGAACTCTTTGCATTGCTGGCATGAATGTAAATGGTGAGTCATTTTGGAAAATAGTCTGGCTGTTCCTCAAAATGCTAAACATACAGTTACAATATGACCCAGCAATTCTACTCCTAGATATATATCCAAGAGAAAAAAGAACACACGTTTACACAAAAGGTTGCAGAAGAATGTTCATAGCAGCATTACTCCTAATAGCCAATAAGGAGAAACAACCCAAATGTCCATCAATTGATAAGTGGATAAACAAAATGTGGTATATATCCATATAATGGAATGCATTCAACCATAAAAAGAATGAAGTACTGATATATGCTGCAACATGGATGAACCTTAAAATATTCTGCTAAGTGAAAGAAGTCAGACACAAAAGGCCACATATAGTATGGTACTGTCCAGAACAGGCAAATTCATACAGACAGAAAGTAGATTAGTGATTGCCAGGGGATGGGAGAGGGGAGAATGGGGAGTACCTGTTGATGAGTATGAGGATTCTTTTCGGGGGTAATGAAAATGTTCTGGAAGTAGATAGTGGAGATGGTTGAACAACCTTCTGAATATATTTAAAAAACACTAAATTGTATACGTCAAAATGGTAAATTTTATATGTAAACTTATATGTAAATTATATATTAATAAAAATAAAATAAAATAAAGATGTTTGAGAAAGACAGGATTTAAATAAAATTACAACTTAGAAAAAAAGACAATGTGAAAAGGCAATATTTATTCAGGCTCTGATATAACAAGTTGTATGATCTTTGGTAAATAACGTAAGAGGAGGTAAATAGTAGGGGACAGAAGGGAGGTTAATGCTTATGTATATATTATTACTGGTCAAATCTCTGATCTAGTAAATAGTTACCAACATCTGGGTGGACTCTTCTATTATCAATCTAAAGGGGTGTTTTGCTGCTGAGTGCTGTCATTTATTATAAAGATGAAAAAAATGGTAACTTGCATTTGTAGTTTTTCCTTGTTCTGATAATAACAGCTATTCGTCAATGGAAATTTATTATGTGCCAGATGTTTTAAGTAAGTAATTTTGAATCTTTATAGAAAATCTGCAAATTAACTATTATTTGTTCTTATTTTGCAGGTGATAAAACTTAGGCTCAGGTAGTTTAAGTGAGATGCCCAAGGCTCACTACATAGTTATTAAGTAGCAGAACCACATATGATCACTTATGCTACCATGATGTCTTCCAAGTAGAGTTGCCAGATAAAATACAAGATGTTCAGTTAAATTTTAATTTTAATATCAGATAAACCATGTATAATTTTTAGTTTAAGTATATCCCACATAATATCCAAGTAGGCATCGGGATATACTTACACTAAAAAGTCATGTAATATTTGTGACACACTGATACTAAAAAATTATTCATGGTTTATATGAAATTAAGATTTAACTGGGCATCCAGTATTTTTGTTTGATAAATCTGGCAATCTTATTTCCAAGACCGTTGATTTTTTATAAGCACCCTCTAATGGACTAAGATCATTTAATGAAAATAGAATGATTATAAAAGCATAAAAAGAGCCCAAATTCAAGTCATATTTGAGAAAAGAAATGTTGATACAGATCACTGATAGGCATTATATGGCTCATGGACTTGAATCATACTATTTTTGTAGCAATCTCCATATATTTCTTTCCTCTTTTTTTCTTGAAAATAGAGTAAAATGTAAAAAGTTTATATAAAAATCTACACTGACACAATTGGGGGTAGAAGAAAATAAGTCAATAATTATTATTAAAGAATTACCAGTGGAGAAATTTGGCATATGTGAATAGGTTAAATTTCTATACAAAACGGGGGCTTGCAACTGGCACTACTAAGAAGATATGAATGTAGATCTAGTAAATGATGAAACAGACCAAATAATGGCCCATCAGTTTACATCTTAAGTGTTTCAGGAATAGATTTAACAGAACAACTGCACAATTTGAAATGGCATGTGTAGATTTATTCCTAGGTATCTTACGGTTTTGGGTGCAATTGTAAATAGGATTGTCTCTTTAATTTCTCTTTCTTCTGTCTTGTAGTTGGTGTATAGAAATGCCACTGATTTCTGTGCATTGGTTTTATATCCTGCCACTTTACTGAATTCCTGTATGAGTTCTAGCAGTTTTGGGGTGGAGTCTTTTGGGTTTTCCACAAAAAGTATCATATCATCTGCAAACAGTGAGAGTTTGACTTCTTCTTTGCCGATGCGGACGCCTTTTATTTCTTTTTGTTCTCTGATTACTGTGGCTAGGACTTCCAGTACTATGTTGAAGAGCAGTGGTGATAGTGGACATCCCTGCCAATTTCCTGACCTTAAGGGGAAAGCTCTCAGTTTTTCCCCATTGAGAATGATATTCACTGTGGGTTTTTCATAGATGGCTTTTATGATATTGAGGTATGTACCCTGTATCCCTATACTCTGAAGAGTTTTGAACAAGAAAGGATGTTGTACTTTGTCAAATGCCTTTTCTGCATCTATTGTGAGGATCATATGGTTCTTGTTCTTTCTTTTATTAATGTATTGTATCACATTGATTGATTTGCGGATGTTGAACCAACCTTACAGCCCAGGGAATAAATCCCACTTGGTCGTGGTGAATAATCCTTTTAATGTACTGTTGGATCCTGAGTATTTTGGTGAGAATTTTTGCGTCCATGTTCATCAAGGATATTGGTCTGTAATTCTCCTTTTTGATGGGGTCTTTGTCTGGTTTTGGGATCAAGGTAATGGTGGCCTCATAAAACGAGTTTGGAAGTTTTCCTTCCATTTCTCTTTTTTGGAACAGTTTCAGAAAAATAGGTATCAATTCTTCTTTAAATGTTTGGTAGAATTCCCCTGGGAAGCCATCTGGCCCTGGGCTCTTGTTTGTTGGGAGATTTTTGATTACTGCTTCAATTTCCTTAGTGGTTATAGGTCTGTTCAGGTTTTCTATTTCTTCCTGGTTCAGTTTTGGTAGTTTATACATAAATCTAACCAAAGAGGCAAAGAATCTGTACTCAGAAAACTATAAAATACTCATGAAAGAAATGGAGGAAAACACAAATAAATGGAAAAACGTTCCATGCTCATGAATTGGAAGAACAAATATTGTGAAGATGTCAATGCTACCTAGAGCCATCTACACATTCAATGCAATCCCCATCAAAATATCATCCACTTTTTTCAAAGAAATGGAACAAATGATCCTAAAATTTGTATGGAACCAGAAAAGACCCCGAATAGCCAGAGGAATGTTGAAAAAGCAAAGCAAAGCTGGTGGCATCACAAGTCCAGACTTCAAGCTCTATTACAAAGCTGTCATCATCAAGACAGTATGGTACTGGCACAAAAACAGACACATAGATCAATGGAACAGATTAGAGAGCCCAGAAATGGACCCTCAACTCTATGGTCAACTAATCTTCGATAAAGCAGGAAAGAATGTCCAATGGAAAAAAGATAGTCTCTTCAACAAATGATGTTGGGAAAATTGGACAGCCACATGCAGAAGAATGAAACTGGACCATTTCCTTACACCACACACAAAAATAGACTCAAAATGGATGAAAGACCTCAATGTGAGACAGGAGTCCATCAAAATCCTAAAGGAGAACACAGGCAGCAACCTCTTCGATCTCAGCCGCAGCAACTTCTTCCTAGAAACACCGCCAAAGGCAAGCAAAGCAAGGGCAAAAATGAACTATTGGGACTTCATCAAGATAAAAAGCTTTTGCACAGCAAAAGAAACAGTCAACAAAACCAAAAGACAACCGACAGAATGGGAGAAGATATTTGCAAATGACATTTCAGATAAAGGGCTAGTCTCCAAAATCTATAAAGAACTTATCAAATTCAACACCCAAAGAACAAATGATCCAATCAAGAAATGGGCAGAAGACATGAACAGACATTTCTGCAAAGAAGACATCCAAATGGCTAACAGACACATGAAAAAGTGCTCAACAACGCTCAGCATCAGGGAGATCCAAATCAAAACCTCAATGAGATACCACCTCACACCAGTCAGAATGGATAAAATTAACAAGTCAGGAAAGGACAGATGTTGGCGGGGATGCAGAGAAAGGGGAACCCTCTTAGACTGTTGGTGGGAATGCAAGCTGGTGCAGCCACTCTGGAAAACAGTATGGAGGTTCCTCAAAAAGTTGAAAATAGAGCTACCCTACGACCCAGCAATTGCACTACTGGGTATTTACCCCAAGGATACAAATGTAGGGATCCAAAGGGGTACGTGCAGCCCGATGTTTATAGCAGCAATGTCCACAATAGCCAAATGATGGTAAGAGCCAAGATGTCCATCGACAGATGAATGGATAAAGAAGATGTGGTGTATATATATACCATGGAATATTATGCAGCCATCAAAAGGAATGAAATCTTGCCATTTGCAATGACGTGGATGGAACTGGAGGGTATTATGTTGAGCGAAATAAGTCAATCAGAGAAAGACATGTATCATATGATCTCATTGATATCAGGAATTCTTAATCTCAGGAAACAAACTGAGGGTTGTTGGAGTGGTGGGGGGTGGGAGGGATGGGGTGGCTGGGTGCTAGACATTGGGGAGGGTATGTGCTATGGTGAGCGCTGTGAATTATGTGAGACTGTTGAATCACAGACCTGTACCTCTGAAACAAATAATACATTTTATGTTAAAAAAAAGAAGATAGTAGGAAGGGAAAAATGAAGGGGCGAAATCGGAAGGGGAGACGAACCATGAGAGACTATGGACTCTGAGAAACAAACTGAGGGTTCTAGAGGGGAGGGGAGTGGGGCGATGGGTTAAAGAGGGCACGTATTGAATGGAGCACTGGGTGTTATGCACAAACAATGAATCATGGAACACTACATCAAAAACTAATGATGTAATGTATGGTGATTAACATAACATTAAAAAACAAAAAACAAAAACAAAAACAACAAAAAAAGAAATGGCATATGTAATCCTAAAGAGGCAAAAACAAAAGAGGAAAATAATTTCTGTGGTTTGGTATTAATGAAAATGAATGAAGCATCTACAAAGGCATGTATTTTTCAAGCAACACAGACTGTGGAGTAAGATTCTGGTCCTGATATCACCATTTCTGTCTTCATGAAGAGGCCTTGCATGCTGAAAGTAAGACTTTTTTCCTCTTGGTGTTTTTATTCTTTGGCTCTGGCTTTAGGAAATTGGAGATGGGAAATACTCTCTCCTTAAGAAAAAAAATATTTTATTTTTTGTTTTAAAGATTTTATTTATTTATTTCAGAGAAAGGGAGAGAGAGAGCACGCATGAGTGGGGGAAGGCAGGGGCAGAAGCAGATGGAGAAGCAGACTCCCTGCTGAGCCGGGAGCCCCACGTGGGGGCTCCATCCCTGGATCCTGGGATCATGACCCAAGCCAAAGGGAGAAGCTCAACCGACTGAGCCACCCAGGCAGCCCAAGAAAAAAAAATATTTAAAAGAGAAAGGGAAATCTTAACTATGGTTTCATATCAATAATCTTTAGTTTTACTAGAGTGAAAAATAAGATATTGCAAGACTCTAACTCTCCTAAAAATGTAAAAACTAATGAGGAGAAAACTCCTTTGAGGGCTGGGATGTATTCTTTTCATCCTAATTCCTACAAAACAAAGCCCAAAATAATTAAAAGAATATAAGCCAACAGGAGTAAATTTAAACTCAGGTTTTAAAAATCCCTTAAATAATTGACTGTGATTAACAACACTTTATATTTGTCAAGCCTCACTAAACATTTTAAAACACTTTCATGAGTACTTAAACATCATTCTCAAGGAAGCATCAATCATTATTTCTTAGGGTTGAGAATGCCAACTGATTAGATTCTTTCAATGTACAGGGCTGTGTTCTTTTAAAAGGATGCTAATTGAGAAAGTGCTTTGGTGGTAACTTATACAAGATAAATGCTTACCGAAAAAAAGCCTCAGTTTTACTGGTATATCTATTTTTCAAGAGTCAGTAAAAAGTACAATAGGAGCAAAATATAACAGAAAATGTTTTTAGGATTTACTGCAAAATATATTCACCAACTTAATTTTAAATCTCTCATTGAAATCTCTATTGCCTTGCTGAAAAATATGAATAAATTAAAAATCTTATTTCCCTTGCTGTGCATAATTAACAAATGAGACCTATTGCTTAAAAATGTCATATGGAAAAGAAGTTCATGTAAATGCTAAGACCTCTCATTTATTCCAATTAAGTTTTAAGAAATGAATGAAAATGGTTCAGAAAATTCCAAGGGGTTCAGATGCCTGCTTCATTCATGTCAGGTGTATATGAAGCAAGCATCTTCCAACCTTGATATGATACTTGAAAGCAAAAACCATCACCACCAAAACCAATCCTTCCTTCCACTGTCCGCAAAGGTTTACTAACCCACTGCTGACTGCAGAAGCACTTTGCAAGCACTGTGATCTGAATGAAAGCTGAAGGTATATTTGAGGGATGGAGAAGTGGAACAAGTAGGAAGGGAAATGGATCTTGCAGTGAGATAAACCTGGTTTCAAATCCAAGTTCCCATCACTTATCCTAAAAGCTATGTGTCCTTGAACAAGTTAGTTACTTCATCTCTTTGAGCTTTAGTTTCCACATCTGTAGAATGGAGATACTACTTCTCAAATTACTTGGTTGTTAAATGGATTAAGGGAGATCATGTTTATATAAAACACTGAAGACAATGCCTGGTATAAAAGAAATGCTCAATACACCTTGGCATTTGTTATTAATAGAAACATCTGAAAGTTTGAACAGTAACAATTTGGTCATTAAGACACAAATGACCACATGTGATGATCTATGACAAGAAATGTAGTATATCTTGATAGTCTACCCTCATTAGCTTACTGAACATGATTTTTAAACTATACCATATTATTGGCATCTAAGGTAATTTAAAAAATCCATATATATCAACTATCACTTGGCATTTATTAAAAAAAAAACAAAATTTATTCTTTTCTCCTTTAGGTTTTGGATCACCCTAGGTACCTGTGTGAATATACTTGCCAAGACTTGCAATTCATTATAGTATTGAAATCTGTGAGACGAGAGTCACATAACCTTAAAAATATGTAAATTGGAAATGTCCTGGTGAACAAATTGGTAATTCTGGTGCCAGAGGCATACTGTGATCACACTGCTGAATATTTCTTCATTCATCAGGGATGTTAGAAAGATTCCCACATGATACTAAGTCAAATCATTTGGCAACAATATAAAGAAACCTGGTATGTATTATATTGAAAATCTTTTCATACACTAAACATGAGTCACCACGATATTATTTTTTAATGAAAACTCAATGAAACAGGTGAAATTCTCTCCACATTTTTTATCTTGAACTGTCTTACCACTTGATTCTCTCTTGACTTTAAATCAAACAGTGCTTTTCCTTCATTCTGTTTCCTATTAACCACCTCAGAATTTTAAATTGTTTCTCTTAATTATCTCTTTTTAAAATAACACACAGCACTTAAAATTAAATTGAAGAATCACTGACGGATGCTGTAAATTTCTATCTTTTCTAGATAAATATAATTCTAAGGCTTCATTTTTTATGCATCTTACTGATAATATTTCTAAAAATTCCTGACATGTAATTTTATTCCCAGGATAAAAATAATGAGAAAGAAGCCTATTTATTTTGTTTCTCTGAAACCAGGAACCACAATTCAAACATTCCAAGTAGAATAACATACCCCTGTAAACAGGGGATGGCCTTCAGGAGCTGAGAAATCTGGTTTAAATCCTAGCTAATGACTATCATGCTTTATCCCTTAGGGCCGTTTACTCAATTGCACTAAGCCCCCTTTCCTGATCTTCATAGTGTTGGTTTGCAATTTAAAGAGAAATTGTACATAAAGCCATTAAGTACAGCGCCTAGCACATAGAAAGTGTTCAATGAATAGAGGTGGTTATTATATTATTCCACAGGAGCAATACCAATGTCCCATGCAACTCAGGATCTGTAGTCCATTTCTCCAAACCCAGGAGCGTGCCCACATATGTGTGCACTGGGGAGAAGGAAGCATTCTTTTTGATATGGAAATCTTGCAATATCAGTTAAAAATAGGAAGAAATGAAACACACATACCCACAAACTGGACAGGATTTGCCTTCCTGAGCCATGAGAAAAAAAGATTTAGATAGAATGAACATGAAATTTTTGGGAAAAATTTTTGTGTTAATATACCATATTTGAAAAATCTAAGAAACAAAAATATAGAATATTTTGCTATGTGGACTAATAATGAAATGTACACATCATCTTAAGGTTCAGCACACCTTATGGAACTATGGCATAAACGGAGGAATAAAGTTTTCTAGAAGGCAATGGATTTTCTTTCTTTTTTTTTGTTTGGTGTTACTGTTTGTTTTTTAACATCTGAACTTAGTTCTCTCATCAACCTGAGAAAATGAAGCATGTGCATACTCTAAGAAAAGGCCATTTGGCTTCGAAATTAGAATCTGTTTTTATTTCTTTTGTGATTATTTATCTCAGAATGTGGTATTCACTTGGTCTGCCTAAAGGTTTATGGAAAGGTCAGGAGAATTAGCCTACACTCAGTCTTCTACTGTAGACCTTGCTAAGCTTTCTTATACTTTTACCATCTTTACCCATAAGAAGCTGCTAGTCCTGTTGGAAAAGCATCTACTGGAGGATTTCAAATAGAAGACAAGATGAATGTTATGACCCTTTTGCATTTGGGGGAGGGGGGAGTGTCTTATTTAACTCCAGGCATAACAGGAGGCAAAATAGGTAGAGATGGAAAGGTTATTCAGACCAGTGAACCAGGGTTATGGCAGTAATGTCCTTTCCCTGTCCAAGAGATGTCTTGGGCATGACAATGAAAAGGAAATACAATTCTACACATGACACCTTTTATCACCGTACAAAAAAATTTCCCTAAAAAAATTCTCCTTCCTAAAAAAGATAAAAACAGAAAGGGAGGCAAAGAGACTCTTAACTATAGGAAACAAACAGGGTTGCTGGAGGGGAAGGTGGGACACAGGAAGGCAAATCCTATTTGTTCAAAGTTTGTGGGTATGTGTGTTTCATTTCTTCCTATTTTGGGGTTAATTGGGTGATGGGCATTAAGGAGGGCACGTGATGTAATGATCACTGGGTATTATATACAACTGATGAATCACTAAATTTTACCCCTGAAACTAGTAATACACTACATATTAACTAAATTGAATTTAAATAAAAAAAATTTTTTTAATTCTCCTTCCTTCCCTTCTACTCTGCTTAGATAGATACCTAACACATTCTTTGCTTGAATTGTTTTGGCTGCCAGTGATACTTTTGCAATTTGTTGTGCTTGCTGCAACCAAGGTTAAGAGTTGTTGGGAAAAACAAATCCCAATGTGTGTTACCACTAACTGATGTGTAACTTGGGCCAAGGTCCCTATTTGTTAGCACAATTGGGTGAAAGTCTGAAAGAATACCAAAGGTAATAGTAAATTAAGACTCATATACTCTTCCAGATCTTTCTCACTCCCATTTTAGAATGATCATGTGAGGTTACAAATGGGAAAATATAACGTGAGCCAAAATGAGATTTTCAGCATTGAACAAAGAACTGAACAATTAGATTATTAGAGAAAAAACCCACAATAAGATGGCAGCAATGATTCATTAGATTTTTTCAATGGCAACTGGGGACAAATTAAGGCTTTGCATTAAGGAAAAGAAAGAACCCTACTCTTTAACATCAAACAACATTAGATATTCCTTTTGTATAGTTTCACTGTGTTTAAAGGGCATATTGAATTGAAGGAGTCATGAGGAATGCTCAGGGCAAAGAATTTCCAGCTGCAGTAACTACAGTCTGAGAGTACCTCTGAAGAGTTTATCAGTACTATAATATGGATAAATATTTTCTTTTCCAGAGATTTCCACATATTATGGTACAAATGACCTATAAAGTTTCTTTTATGCAAGATTTCATGAATACTTCATCAACCAATCAATTACATTGTAACTGAGAAGTGTAACTTTCTTTTTCACTAGGGTAATTGAAAGCTTGATTAGCTTGCTCAAATATTTAGGTGTGTCAGTAACAGACACTGAACAAATATATTGATACTGTAGTTAGATGGACGTTAAAGTCATGCTTATTAACCTATATAAATATGGTATGAATCACAGATGTATAGACCATAAGTAACCTGCTAAACCAAATCAACCAAGATAGACATTTTCTGCCCTTTTAGATTCCTTCTTTCCTATGGAGTGTTTTCTTTCAAATCTCCTTTCTGGACTACACTTCCCTTTCCCATCCTTTTATTTTCCCTTTGCCCTAAAGCTCTATCCTTATCTCCTTCCCCCTTCTTCCTTCCTCCTCCTTTCTGTCTGTCAGTCAGAGAATCCATCTATTCCTACTGAGGTGAAGAAAAACAGTCCTTCCAATAGCCTGGAAGGCCTTACATGATTTGGCCCTCCGCTACCTCTCTGACCTCATCTTCTCCCTGGGTAGTCTCCTTCCTTCAGCGCCTTTACGCTTGTGATCCCTCTGCTCTCAGCACCATCAAGTCAGCTTAAATGTCTCATTAGTGAGGCCTCCCCTGATCACCTTACATAAAATAACCCCCAATATACTTCCTAGCTCCCTCTTCCCTACTGGAGTCTTCATAACATAAAAGGTCAAAACCTAGTTAAACTTTAGATACTCTTCATATTTTCTAAGAATTAGCAGCTGGAGCTAGTCTATTTACATAATAATAGTTTCCAGCCTGGAAATTCTCAAAACATGAAATTACTAGGAACATCTCTACACATAGTTCTCTACACATCTCTTATTTCTTTATTGTGGAGAATCTTAGTGGCCTTGAAATAAACATTATCTACCTTTGAGTGGTGGTTTTCTTCCCAATCATCCATAGGTTATGGTTTGACCTCTACATTTCTTTTTTCTTTTTTTTTTTAAAGATTTTATTTATTTATTCAGGAGAGACAGAGAGAGAGGCAGAAGCAGAGGGAGAAGCAGGCTCCCCGCAGAGCAGGGAGCCCGCTGTGGGACTCGATCCCAGGACCCCGGGATCATGACCTGAGCTGAAGGCAGACGCTTAACGACTGAGCCACCCAGGCACCCTACGTTTATTTTCTTAAAAATGCCAGTGCTTAGTGTTTCTGAGGTCTGGTATCCATGACATTTGCCACGCTAACACAGCTCAACACTCTGCAGTGAAAATTCATTTGTGTAGAGATTAGTATTTACACAGGACATCCAAAGTTAAAAGAAAAGATGTGCTCTAATTTTAAAAATGAGATCTTTGTTTTCAATGAGATATTTGCACAAACATTAGTAATACATGGGTTTCCCAGTAATATTCCAGTTTAAGACAAAACCATCTTGGGTTCCGTTGGAAGGCTTATATGAAAAGTTCCTTGGGCGCCTGGGTGGCTCGGTTGGTTAAGTGACTGCCTTCGGCTCAGGTCATGATCCTGTAGTCCCAGGATCGAGTCCCGCATCGGGCTCCCTGCTCGGCGGGGAGTCTGCTTCTCCCTCTGACCCTCCCCCATCTCATGCTCTCTCTCTCATTCTCTCTCTCTCAAATAAATAAATAAAATCTTTAAAAAAAAAAAAAGAAAAGTTCCTTGAGTTTATTTGTATAAATGACTTCATTTTGGCAGAGAGGAGACTCATAGAAGAAACTGATCTGCTGCAGGTGAGGGAGACAGTTAAATGAATTCTAGTACATGTTCACTGAAGTAGCCCTCTTGTATTCAGCATAACCAGCTTACTGTTCAGCCTCCTTAGGAAACAAATAAAAAATTAATGCATCTTTCCAATGCTGTATATATCTGGAGGTTTGACAGACGAACAGATCTTTGCACACCAGTGCAGTCGTGAAGAGAATCTCATGGGTAAATTATTAAAAATGAGAAGAAAAAAAAGACTGTTATGTGCAAATCTCCTTGGATATTAAACTTGCAGCTGGTTACAAAGCGGTCATGCACCAATAATGAAGGCTGGCTGTGATCCCCAAGGCCTTCTTTTTAAAATTTGCCTTCCAACTGCAAAAACATGTGATCTGAAGTTGGAGGAAAAAGTGCCTCACCTGTCACAGTCCATTAGAATGCAGAACCCTGATTAGCTAGAAGTTAATCTACAATCTGCAGCATGGAAAAGGTTTTCAAATGCTGCAGGTTTCTGCAGACATATTTTTCTTGGTAGGTATTTAAGTATCTCCCTTTCCGTCTAGGAAAGAAAAACAATTGAATCGACATGCCTCTATTGAACTTAATTAAAATCTGCAAAGCACTTTGAGCAGCTATAGGAAGTTAATTTATAACTTTTTGTAAATTTTTATTTTAAACCAAATAACAAACTGAAATTCTAAAGTGACTGATAGAATATTTTAATGGGAGAACATCTTGGGGAGGTACGGGTGTCGGGAAAGGACAAAACAAGTGATAAGTTACAGGTCTGAGAGCTGAGTTTACTGCCTTATTACCGTCATCATCTTAGAAGATGGAAGAGGCAGCACAATCAATAAGGATTTTGATAAGACCAATTTGGGTGGGTTGAAAAGCACCTTGGAGACTTGGGTAAGAATATCAAATTACTTTGACAAGTAGAAATATAGACTCAGAACAGGAAGGGCCCTCAAGAAATGCTTGCTGTAGTCTTCTGCTTGTGAATAGGTTTCCATGACTTCCTGCAGGAACCTATGCTGATAATCACTTCTAAAAGAAAATACTTCCTTATGTCTAACTAAAAGCTGTCAGTTTCTTAAGCCCTTATCTTGTCTATTGGCTGCTGAGAAATAGAAACCTAGTCAATATCTTCTTTAAAAAATTTTTCATGGAGGGGGCGCCTGGGTGGCTCCGTCAGTTGAGCTTTGGACTCTTGATTTGGGTTCAGGTCATGATCTGGGGGGTGTGAGATGTAGCCCCATGTGGGGTTTCATGCTCAGCAGGAAGTCTGCGTGAGTCTCTCTCCTTCTGCCCTTTCCCCCCAACCCCGGCTCACATGCTTTCTCTCCCTCAAGTAAATAAATAAATCTTTAAAAAAAAAATTCTTCACGGAGGTATAACTTTCCCTCAGGAACCATTGCGGTGCCTGAGTTCCATAAAAGTGAGGCTAATCCTCAAATGCAACACAGGGGAATTTTTCAGTTTGTAGGGTAAAGGTTCGGGGGAGGGACAGGGTCAGACAGTCCCTTAGGCAAATTTGTTTGGACTCCAAATTAAGCCATTCAATACCATTTTCTAAAATAACAACCCTCTCACAGAGTTCTTTCTAAAATTCAATAATGTTTAGGTTTTCCTACGAGTCTTCTCTACTGGTTGGATATTATTTTTTAAATTATAGGCTTCTCCATCCTCATATACCCTTACAAAAAAATACACAAAACTGGAAACAATAACCTAAGAGATAGGCTAACCAACATGTAGTGTAAGTATATTTCCAGTTTTCCATGCCTTAATTTCCCTAACATATAGCATTTTTTAAAGATTTTATTTATTTGACAGAGAGAGACACAGCGAGAGAGGGAACACAAGCAGGGGGAGTGGGAGAGGGAGAAGCAGGCCTCCCACCGAGCAGGGAGCCCCGATGCGGGGCTCAATCCCAGGACTCTGGGATCACGACTCAAGCCGAAGGCAGACGCTTAATGACTGAGCCACCCAGGCACCCCTAGCATTTGTTTTATAACATTTTCAGGTGCAATTGTAAACTTGTAAGATTGGTTCCAACATATCTGTTGAAACCATATATCCTGTTCTTCAAATAGCCACCTTGGGAAGCCATAAGCTTATTTTTGGGAGAGCCATTACATTGTGACTATAACTCTTCTTTCAGAATTGACCACTGAATCAAATGAAATCAGTCTCATTATTTTAGATTCACAATATTTTTGACCAGAGATTTTGTTATCCAGTTCAATCATATATCTTCTTCATAAAACTTAGCTTAATATCACTTTTGGCTATTTTCAAAATTCAAGCCCACCCTCAAATTGCAAAGATTTAGTAAGCCTGAAAAGATCTGAAGCATAGGCTATATAACACTCAGGGAAAACGAAAAATAGGCATTTCTGAAAATACTTAGGGCAATGTCATTATCTTTCAATTAAGATCACAAGGAGAGTAAAACTACTTTGACTCTACACATTTCTGATTTGTCTTTAAAAAATAGCCACACCTCATATACTGATGATTTATGGTTAGTGAATTTGTACATGTTCTTATCTCTATGCTACCTGCATGATGCCCTTAATTATTTTATATTTTATTAATTCCTAACTGAACCGGATCCTATTTCTGAGGGAACATACACATCCAAAAAAATTTCATATGCATAGTGCTCCTGGCACTTAGGAGCCATCCAAAGAAGCACTAGTTCTCTAGTGCTAGTGTTAGTCCTCTTTTAGACAATTTCCCAGACTCACTCATCTGGAACACTATTTTACTGTCAGCTGAAACAGTATTCTAGAATCTAGAGTCTAGATCCTACTTTTTTCCGGCCAAAAGTGAGAATGAATGTCACAAGAGAGGGAATCAAAATCTTAGCAAATAAACAGAGATTTCTTTCTCTTGGATTGCAAGGCACAGATTCTTCCACAGAAGTAAATTAAAATGGTTTTGCTCAATTTGCTTTTCACAAAGCCATCTTGATTGCCAGTCAGAACTCTGTGCTCTTCTATAAGTAGAAAGTGATTGTTTGATGAGTTGTTGTCCTACTTTCCAAAATATTGATGTCCTTCCAGTAATTATGGGGTAGCACCTTTCCCTGTATTGATGTTGTCTGAGCAATCAGTGTAATTTTCATATGTAGAGAAATATATATAACCCTAAACAACAAGTAGAATACAAGCAACACAAATAAAAAAGGGAGCACGGATGAGACACGGAAAAGAATGACAACACAGTCCCTAGAAGTTACAGCGATCCTGAAGTTAACCTTACACTTCCATGCTGTATTATTGACAAAGGATAGGCCATTTTCATTAATTAGAAGAAAAAGAGTATACCTTTAAACCTCTCTTCCTTCAGATTAAATTGGAGACCCCAAAACCGGCTTTATTAACCATCACTACAAGAGGCACTCATCCTTTCTTGTATATGTTAAGGTATATGTGTACATTTGTATATAATGTTAATGTATATTTATATTTAACATGCATTCAGATGTCCATATATTTCCTTTATGCATGCTTGTTTCAGTCTTGGCTTAGTTTAACAGCGACTGAAAAAGCAGGCAGTAAGTTGGTTTGGTTTGCTTAAGGTGTAGTATTATATTTAGATACACACTCTTAAGTATAAGCCAAATATAGCACCTAATACAAAGGAGGCGTGCAATAACTATTTCTTAATTAATGAAGATAGTGATGGTTAATTTAGTATAAATTCTAGCTTATTAGCACATGTGATAACAATGTTCTTACCTGGGTTTATCCTTTTTGACAGTTTGGCCTTTTTTTAAAGAGCTGTGCTTAATTTATGGGCAGAACAATGCTAAGGGTAGAGACAGATTCACCAGGAAGCTAATGAAGCAAAAGCATCAGTACCCTTCACTTGCATGGGAGGGGTGCTGGCAATGTGTTTTTGTAAAATTTGTAAAAGAAAGTTATTTTTATATTCTTTCTCTGAAATGATTCCTCCTAAATTGTATAAACTCAGGCCCCACATACATATCTGGATCTTCCTCTGTTTAAGGGATATATAAAAAACTGAAAAGAAGTCTGATGAAGAATAAGAAGAGTGCTAAAAGTTTGGGAAATGCCAAACCAGAAACACAAGATGGACAATTAAGCTCAGGGAAAATAGGATTAAGAATAGAACTATATCCAGGGACATGAACTGGATATTTACTGAAAGGATGAAGCTTATTAGATATCTTCCACATTTCCAGAAGTCAGAATGATAGGCCCTGAATTTGAATTCTAAGAAAAGAAACTATGAGAATTAAAAAGAACTTTACAGCAAAGATGGCAAAGCAGAAGAATCAAGTAAAGTTATAAAACTGCTTTTTCTAGAAGCTTATTTGAAAGATTAGCTAGTTAGCTGTTAAAGGGGTTGGGAAAACAAGCCAGGAGCCTGAGTTATGAGATAAACCCACAGGGAATTCCTCAGTTTATTTTCTAGGATATTTTGGCTCTATAGGTATATCTGTCTGAGTCATTAGTTTATAAACAGGAAAATAAAAGGAATATACAATGTCTCGTCTCTCTTTGACACCATGAATCTACGGTTGGTATAAGCCAGAAAGAGTCGATTTGTGAAAATATCTGAAAACAATATTATAGTGTGGATCACTTCAAAATTGGGCTTGGATAGAATAGAGTTTGGAAGCCAATATTATTATTTAAGATCCTCTTTTCAAAACTAGAAATAATAAGGACACTGTTATATAATGGTGATTGCACTCTGGGAAACAAAACATTCTATGTGTATATGAGCTACATTCCACAGTATAAAATGTATCTCACTTGTGATTCTATCCTTGATCATGACCTAGAGTTAGTAAATATCACTGCTTACTTACTGATGAGAATATACTTTTCCTACTATGCTAATGATCTACTGACCTGTCCTGTATCTCATTCTTCCCTAGATAGTATGCCATTATTTATAGAGGAGTTTTCTGGCTTCATCATGCATCTTCTGCTTAAGTTGCCTTATTTATTGGTATAGAGGGATTTTGCCATTAGGCTTGGCATGTTGGACAAATAACTTACTATGGGAATTAGGGAGTTCGCAGACACACTGGATTTTACTTCCTGTACAAAACTTTGTAATAATATATATCATGTTTTAGATTTGATTTCTTTCAATGAGAACTTCCATATGCCTTTTTGACTTATGGATACTTTAGTACAATGAAATCTCAATGTTACTTTCTACATATTGTGAATGCTTATACTTAAGCTATGATATACTTAACAAATTGAATAAGACTAGATTTTATCTTGTGAAATTTGTAACTATTTCTCTTCCTTTAAAGTAAGCAACTCTCCAACAGAGAAAAATTGGAATTTTTTATTCTCTTCAAAGGGTCTTTGAAGATGGCAAGACTTAGAGAAGGTAGAAAGATCAGATATATGTTTGAAGAATATTCTTTCTCTAATGATTTTTATCATAAAGAAAAAAAAAGCCTAGAAACGTAAGCAGGGGAGTAGCTGGGTATGGATAAATAGTGAAGATTTGAGGGGTCATAGTCACAAGTGAATAGTAAATCACAAAGTGATTCTGACAAATGAGGGGTTGAACACCAGAATGTACAAATAAAATGGAGTAAACACAAGGCACTTCTTGTGCCTATTGATAGCTCTAATCAAGAGTTATACATGGAAAATACAGTACACTTTGGGATTTCACAACTTAGAGTGATGGGGTCAATGTAGACAAGTTTAAGTACTTTAGTAAAATATTTGCTGAATCAATGTTGAAGAGTCAAAGGAGCCATTAAAATGTAATGAACGTGTTTTTTTTTTTTTTTTTTAAGTAGCAGACAGGGCAGGGAGAAGGGAAGGAGAGAGAGCTAGAGGGTTTTGAAACACTTAATACAAAAGGCCATTTATTATTAGATCTCTCACACAGGAGGAGCATGATTATCACTTATAAATGCAGTTACTGATCAATATTTACCCACTACTTCTATGTGCCACACTCTGCTGTGTGATAAAAATTAAAAGAAAATCGAGGTACATTTACTCCAAAGGAACTTGCAGCGTAAAGAAAAAGGCAGATCTGCATATCAGCAATTATAATGAGTGGGGTATTATAACACCACATTAATAATGTGATATGAGTACACAAAATAGGGAGAAATTAATTCTCCTTGGAGTTGGGGAAGAGATACTAGGAAAGCTGTAAGGGAGAAAATAGCCACTGAATAGAGTCTTGAAAGATGAAAATGATTTCACCAGTGGAAGGGAGATTGTGAGCCCTGCAAACAGAGGAAAAGGATAATGGTTGGAAGGATTCTAGTTTAGACTTTACTGTCACCTATGAGAGGCCATTAAAGATTTCTGAGAAGGTGGGTGTCCCAATAAGACCTATGTTTTAGAAAGAAATATCTGGCAGTGGTATAAAGACAGTTTGGAGGGTGGATGACTGAAAAGGTTACTGCAGTAGTCCAGGGGAGAGACAATAAATACCAAAACTAGGGCAGTTAAAGGATGATGATTCAGGCATTGAACAAATGTGAACACTGAGGGAGAAGATAACAAGTTGTTCCATTAACCAAAACAGAGAATAATGGGAATAAGTTGGGAAAAGACATAATGAATTCTATTTCGAATATTCTGAGTTTGAGATAGTTGTGGGAAATCTAGTTAGAGGCATCAAAGAGACAATAAAGTTGAGTCTAGAACTGAAGAATAATATCGCAGCTTAGGAATGAGTATAAACCATGAGAGTAGATATGAACTTCCCTGGAAAAATTATGTAGGACCAAGGGTAGACCCTTGGTATTGCTCATAATTAACACTGAAGGATGGGCATCTAAATAAATAGACTGAGGAGATATTTCTACTAAAAATCAAAATGAAGAAATCCTGCCCATGTTATGACAAAGGATTTTTCTACTAATGAGGCTGTATGTGTATTGCGCTATAAGGTAGAGTTGGAGGGGATCTGGATTACAAAGCATATACTGTGTACTTAATATAATATAGGTACTAAGTATCTTCTGTCTCCAGGGATGTATAAGTGAGATTAGGACTACTGGTTAAGCATGACCTAGGTCTCACACACTAAACCCGGGGTTAACTTCTGCAGTCATCCTCCCTAACAATGCAAGATGAGTGGAGTAATTCTACCACAGGGGCAATATATAACAAAGTAATGTCACCTAGAAAGGAAAGTGGAAATCAACAGCCAAGCTGATACTACATCTCTTCCAATGAAACTCTTAACTCCCACCTTCTCAAAAGCTACCCCCTCTTAAGGACAGACAGCATTTGAAAGTTAAAATGCAAGAGAGTATATTGGTTTTCTATAATTTCCCTATCAGAATCTCACCTTAACACCCTTCTTTGCATGCTGGACAGTAAATATTTCAGCCTGTGTGGCACATGGACTCTGTCTCAATTACTCAACACGGCCATTGTAGGGTGAAAGCAGCCACAAATAATATATAAACAAATGGGCGTGGCTTTGTGCCAACACAACATTCGTTACAAAAGCAGAGGGCAGACTGGATTTAGCAGCTAGGTCATAGACTGCTGATCCCTGATCTAGATCCCAAGGGAAGCCATTACCAAATGATACAAATTTGTAAAATTTGAATTAGAAGACCCCAACAGCCAGGTTAATTTGTAGAATGTCCTTGATGGGGGAAAAAAATCCTACACCCAGGCAGGTTAGGTAGCTATGTACATGACTTTCTTTCAGAAGTACAAACATGTCTGCCTTTCCCCCAAACATTTCCTCTGTCAGCTAGCCAGGCTGCAAGAAGTTCTTGACAGTAGAATTGCTCTGAGGGATTAAGGCATTGTCCTGGGTTTAAAGGGCACTTATGTAGTACAGAGCGAGTGACACATTAGTACTGCATTAGTTTATCAGATCAACTAGCTGACAGCTGGCAGAGAACAGGAACAAGGCGAAAGGAATCCAAGATGAACTAAATAACTTTGTTAAGTTCTTTATAATTTTTCATATTTTTGCCACTAAAACTATGCTTTTATCCCACTACATGCTTTACTATAAATCCCATCTTTTATCAGAGCTTCCTGTCTAGAAACTCATTTAAGGATGTTAATGTCTTTCTTGGGGAAGAAGTCACTGAGGTTGAATTAGTATTTGAATGAGGCACTGTTTTGCTTTGTTTTGTTGTCTCTTGAAAAAGGACAGGTGTTAATTTACTTAATTAACAAGGACAAGAGCCATAGCTTTAGAAATATTATTAGGAAAAGGATGGACATCTTCTCATTAGTTTCTTCTTTTAAGTTTTGAATTTGACCCATGTCTAAAAGTAGGCAGCGTGCCACACTTCTAGGTAAAGATCATGTCTGCATAGCATCCATATTCTAGAAAATAATATTAAGATTATTTAACTGAGATGATAAAGTCCTTGGCAAGACTCTTTCTCTCAAGTGGGACAGAATTCATTTTTATTTCTCCTATACCATATAAAGATATACAGCCTAAGAAACAAGAATTTGTATGAAGATCATCTAATTGTAACTAGTGGAGTCTTTTCTTTTTAAAATTAATTAATTAATTTAATTATTTTAGAGAGAGAGAAAGCCTGTGCGTGCACTCCCACGAGCAAACAGGGGTACGGGTAGAGGGGTAGGGAGAGGGACAAGCAGGCGCTGTGCTGAGCGTAGAGCCCGATTCAGGGCTCCATCTTACAACCCTGCGATCAGGACCTGAGCCGAAATCAAGAGTCAGATGCTCAAGCTCAACCGACTGAGCCACGCAGGCACCCCTAGTGAAGTCTTTTAAACAGGAAAATTCAGTGATTCCTATACTTAAGAAAAAAACTATAATGCCAAAATCTAAATCTAAAATATTGACTGTACAAGGAACTTTAAGACTAATGCAGAAACCCTTCAGCCAATTTCATGTGGTCATTCCATTTGGCACAATTGTTTTCTTCAGCATTTATTATGTTCTAATACATAATATAATTTTCCTAATAATTATGCTTAGAGTTCATTGTCTCATTCTCCCCATTCACATTAAGCTTAGAATGTCAGTAAACTAAACAGTAATTAATGAGAAAAAGTAAGCAAATAAAAAAGCAAGCTGGAAAAACAGAGATGTCTTATCTAAGTATATTCCAGCTAAAGACAGAAAACAAATAGGGAAGTATAACTTAAAAACAAATGAATAATGCTTTCTATTTATATTTCTACTCCCCATGATTTTTATTTTTTATTATTATTTTTCTTCTTGTGTTTGCTGTTCTTATTTAAATTCCAGTTAGTTAACATATAGTGCAATATTAATTTCAAGAGCAGAACTTAGTGATTCATCACTTACATATAACACCCAGTGCCCATCACAAGTGCCCTCCTTAATACCCATCACTCATTTACCCCATCCCTCTGCCCACTTCCCCTCCAGCAACCCTCAGTTTCTTCTTTATAGTTAAGAGTCCATTTTATGGTTTGCCTCTCTCTTTTTTTCCCCCCTATGTTCATCTGTTTCGTTTACTAAATTCACCACGACCAAATGGGATTTATTCTTGGGCTGTAAGGTTGGTTCAACATCCGTAAATCAATCAATGTGATACAATACATGAATAAAAGAAAGAACAAGAACCATATGATACTCTCAATAGATGCAGAAAAAGCATTTGACAAAGTACAACATCCTTTCTTGATTAAAACTCTTCACAGTGTAGGGATAGCGGGTACATACCTCAATATCATAAAAGATATCTATGAAAAACCCAGAGCAAATATCATACTCAATGGGGAAAAACTGAGAGCTTTTCCCCTAGGGTCAGGAACATGAGAGGGATGTCCACTATCACCATTGCTCTTCAACACAGTACTAGAAGTCCTAGCCTCAGCAATCAGACAACAAAAAGAAATAAAAGGCATCCGAATCGTCAAAGAAGAAGTCAAACTCTCACTCTTTGCAGATGATATGATACTTTATGTGGGAAATCCAAAAGACTCCACCCCAAAACTGCTAGAACTCATACAGGAATTCAGTAATGTGGCAGGATATAAAATCAATGCACAGAAATCAGTGGCATTTCTATACACCAACAACAAGACAGAAGAAAGAGAAATTAAGCAGTCGATCCCATTTACAAGTGCACCCAAAACCATAAGATACCTAGGAATAAATCTAACCAAAGTGGCAAAGGATCTGTACTCAGAAAACTATAGAATACTCTGGAAGAAACTGAGGAAGACACAAAGAAGTGGAAAAACGTTCCATGCTCACGGATTGGAAGAACAAATATTGTGAAAATGTCTATGCTACCTAGAGCATCTACACATTTAATGCAATCCCTATCAAAATACCATCAACTTTTTTCAAAGAAATGGGACAAATAATTCTAAAATTTGTATGGAACCAGAAAAGACCCCGAGCAGTCAGAGGAATGTTGAAAAAGAAAAGCAAAGCTGGTGGCATCACAAGTCCAGACTTCAAGCTCTATTACAAAGTTGTAATCATCAAGACAGTATGGTCCTGGCACAAAAACAGACAAATAGATCAATGGAACACAATAGAGATCCCGGAAATGGACCCTGAACTCTATGGTCAACTAATCTTCGACAAAGCAGGAAAGAATGTCCAATGGGAAAAAGACAGTCTCTTCAACAAATGGTGTTGGGAAAATTGGACAGTCACATGCAGAAGAATGAAGCTGGACCATTTCCTTACACCACACACAAAAATAGACTCAAAATGGATGAAAGACCTCAATGTGAAACAGGAATCCATCAAAGTCCTTGAGAAGAACACAGGCAGCAACCTCTCCGACCTCAGCCGCAGCAACTTCTTCCTAGACACATCACCAAAGGCAAGGGAAGCAAGGGCAAAAATGAACTATTGGGACTTCATCAAGATAAAAAGCTTTTGCACAGCAAAAGAAACAGTCAACAAAACCAAAAGACAACCGACAGAATGGGAGAAGATATTTGCAAATGACATTTCAGATAAAGGGCTAGTCTCCAAAATCTATAAAGAACTTATCAAACTCAACACCCAAAGAACAAATGATCCAATCAAGAAATGGGCAGAAGACATGAACAGACATTTCTGCAAAGAAGACATCCAAATGGCCAACAGACACATGAAAAAGTGCTCAACAACGCTCAGCATCAGGGAAATCCAAATCAAAACCTCAATGAGATACCACCTCACACCAGTCAGAATGGATAAAATTAACAAGTCAGGAAAGGACAGATGTTGGCGGGGATGCAGAGAAAGGGGAACCCTCTTAGACTGTTGGTGGGAATGCAAGCTGGTGCAGCCACTCTGGAAAACAGTATGGAGGTTCCTCAAAAAGTTGAAAATAGAGCTACCCTATGACCCAGCAATTGCACTACTGGGTATTTACCCCAAAGATACAAATGTAGGGATCTGAGGGGGTACGTGCACCCCAATGTTTATAGCAGCAATGTCCACAATAGCCAAACTATGGAAAGAGCCTAGATGTCCATCAAAAGATGAATGGATAAAGAAGGTATGGTATATATATACAATGGAATATTATGCAGCCATCCAAAACAATGAAATCTTGCCATTTGCAATGATATGGATGGAACTAGAGGGTATTATGCTAAGTGAAATAAGTCAATCAGAGAAACACAATTATCATATGATCTCAGTGATATGTGGAATTTGAGAAACAAGACAGAGGATCATCGGGGAAGGGAGGGAAAAATGAAACAAGACGAAACCAGAGAGGCAGACAAACCATAAGAGACTCTTAGTCTCAGGAAACAAACTGGGGGCTGCTGGAGTGGAGGGGTGTGGGAGGGATGGGGTGGCTGGGGGATGGACATTGGGGAGGGTATGTGCTATGGTGAGCGCTGTGAATTGTGTAAGACTGATGAATCACAGACCTGTATCCCGAAACAAATAATACATTATATGTTAATTTAAAAAAATGAAAATCAGAGATTCTCAGAAAAAATAAAGAAAATAAAATAAAAATTTTACAAGCCATATGAACCAGGACATCTTTTAATGATACAGAAAATATTAGTAACTAAAACAAACCTTACAGCGATCAAGTTGACAACTGAAATTATCATTAAAATATTAAACTGATATGAAAAATAAATGTGTTATTAACTTATCTGGTATAAATTTTGCTTACTAATTTGAATCATCTCACACTGTTTTCCAAATGAAAATTTAAAAAAAAATCTTCAGCAGATAACCCTAAAGTAGAGTTTCTCAATCTTGGCTCTATTGACATTTTAGACCGGATATTTCTTTGTTGTGGGGGGCTATACGTACATTGTAAGATGTTTCGCTGCATCCCTGGCTTCACCCACTAGATGCCAGCAGCACCTCCTCCTTGGTTGTGATGAACAAAAATGTCTCTAGACCTTGCCAGATGTCTCCTGGGGGTCAAAATCATTCCTGGGTCATAACCACTGCCCTAAAGTCACACCAGACAAGTCAATCTTTAAGCAATGGATGTTGCCCTAGATAATCTGCATCGATTGGTCTATTGCTCAGGATAGCTGTCAGTTGTTAAGAAGTAACTGAAGCTTGGTCACTGCTTCTCCAAGCATATGATGGATAACCTTTAGATCATAATAATTACCTGCTTCCCCAGAAATGAAATAGCTGCTTTTTCACTCTGAACTCAGCATGGAAAACTAGAAAGCAATATATATTTACCACTAAACACAAACACCAAACAAGGTGGGAAAGAAGAAAAGGGAAAAGACTAAATGTGAAAGGCCACACAGTAGCAAAACAATGATGACCCAGTTCACATGTCACTTCCTCTTCAAAGCCTTCCTTAAATCAGAATAAATGACTCTCTCCTCTGTGCTCATAAGCTCTTTGCATAGATGTATCACATTTCATTAGTATTTGTTCCTTTGACGGTCTTTCCCATTAGGATGTGAGCTCTGGAGGGCCATCATTTGAATTTTTCATCTTTAGTACTTTGGTTCATTCACTGTTTTATTAATTCATTGTCATTCATATATGTTGTTAGTGATCAGCCCTGTGTTTGACCCATAGTAGGCTAATTTATAGTGAAGACTGAGGATATGGTAATGAACACATTACAGGGCAAAATGTGCTAGGATGAAGGTATGAAAGCACACAGAAGGGTTATCTAGGCCAAAATGGGAGCACTAGGGAAAAATCTTCTTAGACAGTTGGTAAAGCAACTGGGGAAGAAGTGAAGGCAGGGGAGAAGAAGCAGTGGTCAGATCAGGCAAAAGGATCTCCATGGGCAGGGTTCCATGGAGAATCCTGCCTCCTACTACTTTGTACAGGGGCTAGGGCATCTTTTCTAATAAAATATCATTAGCAAATAGATAAATAAGGACGAAGCAGAATGAAGATAAACTCAGCAAGTTGAGAGGGTGGTACCCGTAGAATTGGCTTTTGGGATCTTCTGGCTCAGGTTGTAACTATCAATAGCTTTGGCCATTCTCAAGGCCGATAGAAAAGGTCAGCTTGTATACCCTACTGCTTATCTTATAACTTTCCTACTTCCTGGTGTTTAGACATAATTCAATAATAACGTATTTATGAGAAACACTTCCTTGAAAAATTCTATGTGAGGTGTTGCTAGAACTAAAGGTACTGCATTTTGTTTCCTGGTTCTAGTTCTTACTACACTTTAATAAGAAAAGTAGGCATTGAACTGATTTTGTTAATATTTTCAGTGTTAACTATGACATTGTCTTAGATTTTTAAAGGACAATATTTGTTTTGCCATAAACAATCTGACAACTTTCAGAAATATTTTAGAAACATTTATGATATTTAAAATTTTTACAATATTAATCTAAAGCGTGTACATATTTAAAAACCATTTATACCAGTAGGCATTTTTATCATGAGGAATTTGGGTTCTCTTTAAATCATGTATGCCATTATTACATATTCCTTTAGTTCCTTACGATATAATATTTATTTCTTTTATACAAGGAACAATTACATCAGAAAAATAGGACATCTACTCCTGACCCAAAGTAAGCAGTCAAACAGAATACAACAGTTGATAGGTGACATCTTTTTCTTTAAAAAAAAAAAAAAAAAAAAGAATTCAATGATGTTTGTATAGTACAGTAATAAAGTCTGTTCTCTGCCACAGCTGGTGAATGAGGAATTCTGGTCAAACATTCTGCGTAATAGAGTTACCATATATTTTACATGGATTGCCTATTTTCAAAGAGTTGCAGTAGATCAAAATAAACCTAAGGCTACATAGGTAGGGTGGTCCCAGCCGAGCTCAAAGGGAATTAATTATCTGGGTGTGTGTGTGATTAGAGAGGGAGTTGGTGGGCCCTTAGGTTCTATTTGCATGAAAGGATTTATGCTGGTAATTTATTTATCCCTGGCTTCTAGGAAAAGTTAGATACATGCCTAGGTGACAGAACAAAAGGAAGGATGGAGGGGAATAGAGGGGCTTATGGATTTAGGATTCCTTTGAGGTCTCTAGAACTTGAAACTTTTTTCAGCCTTCAAGGGGAATGGGATCGGAAGAGAAGCAAAAGGAACTGTTTTTATGAAGTGTGCTATGAAACACAGCTACCTTTGCACTGAGCATAACACCACTACGGTACTACAAGGATTGGTGGCAAAACTAGAGCAGTAGGAGACTGCAACCTTGGTCCAGATGGATTTTCACTGAGGGCAGCCCCATACAGCTTTGCCAGCAAAAGGCAGAGGGGAGCCAGAGCTGCAGCAGGATAGGAAGGGCAGGGCTTCTTTGTCTGTTTCGGTCAGTGCTATATTCCCATCACCCTAGAATAGTAGGCACTCAAATATCTGTGAGCAAATGTCAAGTGGTAACTATAGCTAACATGTTCTGCCATATGAGATGACTCCAGATGTATTTGTGGGAGTGGAGACTTTGCAGGGAGCTTGCGTCCTGCCAGGGGAGGTAAAGAAGAGATAATTTGGGATATCTGGATTATTGTTACTAAGGTGACCCCCCCATCTGAATTCACAGGTGCTGAGGCCTGGAGATACTTAGCTTACAAATAAAACTACACTATTCGAGAGGCACATCAGGGTTTTTGCAGTTTCTCAAAGGTATCTTTACAATATTAATTATCATTTTATTGGCAAAGCAAAGATACATCAAATTACGAAGCATCTAAGAAAGATTTTGGATGATGGAACTTTAGAGAACAGAGTTTATATTACTGATTAAGACTCTCCTTTGTTAAAGAATATATTTGGTTTCTTTTATAAGTCCACCATTTTTATAACATTGCACTAAAGTTTCCTTTAAATGTCAAGTACTTTGTAAATTGAAGGTTTAAAAATGTGTCAAAATAACTTAAGTCTTCTTGGATCAGAAATTATATACACAATCTTTTCATGCAAAAATTCATGCTCATTTCTTTATTTTATTTTTTTATTTTTTTAAAGATTTTATTTATTTGACAGAGAGAGACACAGCGAGAGAGGGAACACAAGCAGGGGGAGTGGGAGAGGGAGAAGCAGGCTTCCCGCCGAGCAGGGAGCCTGATGCGGGGCTCGATCCCAGGACTCTGGGATCATGACCTGAGCCAAAGGCAGACGCTTAATGACTGAGCCACCCAGGCGCCCCCATCCTCATTTCTTTAAAGGCAAATTGCCTTTAATGAATGAATAAAAATGTTCTGTATATATCAATTTAGTCTTTTGACTGTAACTAAATGCAGGTGTTCACTTTGGCTTTTCAATTATACTTTAGATTTAGACATGATTGAGACCTTATAAAGAGGAACACGGCTTGAGAGAAATGAGAGCTTCTCAAAATTAAATATCTCCATAAGCCAACATGGGTACATAAGGAGCTCTCATGCAAGTTCAGATTTTGAAAGGACAATTACTTAAGACAGAAGGAAGACCATCCCTAAATGAGAATGAAGATAAGAATAACCTCAGTTTCATAACTCCCCATGCCATACTTGCTATATGGGATCAATTAAGGCATAATGGCAATCACACCTTTGCCTCTGAGCCTTCATTTAGTTTTAATACTGTGCTCCCTAAGTTTCTCTCTGTTCTAAGACGCTCAGGTCCTCTTAGACACTTAAGTGTTGTCTTGTTCTGCTGCTTCCACTTTCATACTTTACTTTTACCAGTCTGGGAGGAGAGTACACATTAAGTGATTATGGCTCAGTCAGCCAAGCATAGGTGGTCCGGCCTTTAAGTAACCATAGTTCTTTTGATTTTAGAAGCCACTTTAATTTGAAACAGTTTAGATTTCATCTTGAGGCTACAGAGAATTCGTTAAAGAATTTTAGGTCAGGAAAGTAACACTGTCTTGTTTTGTTTTCAGTTTTATCCTGACTTTAATGTGGTGAATGGATTAGAAGAATAAGAGAAGTGGACACAGACACCGGTTAGAACATCATTATAATAGTCCAGCTGAGAGATGGTAGAGGCCCAGAATTAACAGCATCAGTGGGCTTGGAGAGAAATGAATGGATTCTAAGACATTTAGGAGATAGAAGCAAGAAGACTGAATGATGGCATAAATATAGCTATCACTTAGCCTCCTAACACAGTGATTTTAATATTCATCTAAGAGCTGTTCAAAAATTGTTAAAGGAAATTGTGATTTAAAAATGTTAGTTTATTTATCAAATGAATGGCAGCAAATACTTATTTTGTTGAGGGGAAATCTTCTAGCATGATTAATAGTAATGGTAACATTTTCTTCTTATGTAAATGTATCTATTAATTCTGTAAAGCCTTGTTCCTATATTTCCAGTATATGAGCTATAGAAAGAGAACACACACAAAACAAAAATTAATTGAGTGCCTGGGTAACATATTGTTCTTTAAAAAACAAAACAAAAACACACAGAATCAACAGGAAACTGAAAGATTTAAAATACAAAAGAAATATTTTCTATAATTTTAGAGCTATGAAAGTTACTGAAGTATAATACTTGCCTCAAACACTTTCCCAACAGCTGAAATTAATTTTTATGCCTAAGCTAGATACTGCATGGCAGTGAAACATATAAGGTTCACTGATTTTGAATATTTTATTCAAAATATCTCGAAAGAAAAAAGACTGTGTAGCCTACTATTTGAACTAACTGAAGCATAAAGAATAATAAGCAAAAAAAGATATCCAGACATTCTATAAATGTGGAATTTTATTTTCTTCCATCAAATATTTAACTTAAATTCAGGGATTATTAATTAATCTTGCCTATATTATAAGCAGTTTTTTGAACTCTGAAGATGTCAGGAAGCTAACTAGAAAGAGAGACTTAATTCTGAATTTAGAAATGTTTCCAATTACATATATCTTCATGCTAATGTATAGGACACTCATCTTGAATATCTTTAACATCCTCAGTTGAGTAATATATAATATGAATGATATGAATAATTAATATAGCAGCATCTCTTTGAGATTATCCAATTTTGCTTTCATTAATTTGAATGTGATTATTTTGAAAAAGGTCTTAATCCATAATGTCAAATCCTTTTGTTTATTTCCATTTCCCCCATCCTTTAGAGGATATCTCTCTGAGGAAGACTTTTTAGTATGTGCCTTTTGTTTATGCTATACATGCCAAATAGATCTCCCAAGATGAAACTCTGAGCTCATTTGGAAGTAATTTTTGGTAGCATATGAATCAGAACTCTTATTTTCTTCTCAGCAATACTGGTATTTTATTGCCTACATCTATAGTCCAATATGTTTTTAGCAGTAGGAACCCTGAAGCCAAATACACAAAACACTAAGAAAATGGGAACTTCTGGCGATTACAATTTTTGTCTCTCTTTCAGGGTTCTTCCCTCCCCTGGGAGAGTGAAATCACTTTAAGCTCACTATGAAATAGGAACATGGGGAACACAAATGATTGACTGAAGTTGGTGTTGGTTTAGGAGTGTTCAGCTTATAGGTCAGGTGTAAAACCGTTAAACCTGCTTGTCAAAGTTTACTTGTCAAACACCTACGGTTTTTCCTGACTCTGCCCAAATGTTACTTTCTCTGTGAAGGCTTCTCAGGCCAGCTCAGGCAGGGTTAGGCAGTTCTTCCTTTGCATTATTATAGCACCTTGATATTGCTAAGGCAGCACTATCAAATTACATTGTATTTACCTGTCTGTGTCTTTTCATTCATGGGTAGAGAGAGACTATTTTCTTCCTTTTCTCTCTGGACCCAGAGCATTACCAAAATCAAATTGATTTTCAATAAAAAATAATCAAATGGATGGACAGAGTATGGCTGATAATATTCTCCATCTGCATAGCATAGGTTATGAGGTGCTTTCACATAGTGCTGAGAAAGAAATGTCAGGAATTATCACCTGTATTTTATAAATGAGGAAACTGATGCCCAGGGAGGTTACATAACCAACCCAAGTTCAAAACAACCAATAAGTTGTACACTTAGCTCTCATGCCAGCAAGTCAATAATGATTTGGAGAAAAAAATGATAGTAATAGTGTTCTGAAAGGCAGACGGCGGTGGCTGACCAGGACACATTGTAGGAGATGGTTACCTGTTTTGAAAGCTTTAAAATCAATCTTAGCAGGATCTCAAGAAATTCACATAAATGTACACAAAACTGGACTCCAGAATGTCAACTTATTTACAATGAGAATAATTTGTGACAAATTATTTCCCTGTATTCAAGCTATACACTCAGGAAGTCAGTAGACAAATATATCCTATTTATGTATACAATTCACATTACTCTCTGAAATTCTATGACTCATAGACTTCTAAAGAGGAATAAATTCTTAGAGATCAGGAGTAAAATCACTTCATTTTAATAAATAAATACGTAGCTACAAAGGATAAATGACTTATATAAACTCACACAGCTTATTAGTAATAGCACCAGGCCGTAGAGTCAGGTCTTCTTAAAAATGACATCATTACATTAAAAAAATAACGCAACAACTTATGATCGGGAAGTAATACAAATACAGTTCTAGTTCTTAGCAAGATTTCTAAGCATCTGGCTAACATGATTAAACACAGGCTGCCACACAGGAATTGTCCTTAAATGCTATAAAATGGGAGTACATCAAATTCTATTCTATGACTGTGTATCAGGGAGGTGAGGGGCACTAATGTCACAATGTTTTCACATCCAATCCATGTTAAAACAAGGCACTTTTTAATAGAGATTGACAATATTAATTATATTTATCTCCATTTACCCACAGACATTGATGTTATAAAAATAACTTATTGGATTTATCTTTTCAATATGTCAACTGAAGTGTATTTTCTAGTCTTTATTCCTTTTCAACATATTTTTTTTCTTCTTGAAAACAGTCCAAGTAGATATAACATAGGTATTCATAGGTTCACGTCATATTTATAACTTTTAAGTTTTGAAAATAGTTGGGCAAGTCATTGCCAGAACACATTTTACTACTTACTGGCCAGCTAAAAAGGTAAATATGTATGTCTATTAAGGGGTAAAGACCAAAGACCAAAATAAGCTAAGATTCTCAGAAAAAAAAAAGACAAATGATCATATTTATGAAAGCTTTTATTTAGCTTCTATCACCAAAAATAGGATGTGCTCTGGGTTATATGTCCTAACTTAGTAGATAAAAGCAAATGCTTTCCACAAAAATATCTGTATCTCACAGACTGTGCAAGTCATACCACAATCCAACAATTTCATGGGGCAACATAGTCAAGAGAGAGAGCCTTACTTAGCAAATAACTGCTTTGGGGATAGAAACGTACCTCAAACTGCAACGAATTCGGTTGCTAACTGATCTTCCTGTTGGGGATAATTGCTAGAATTCCTTCTTTAAAATACATGAAACTTTACTTATTTGATATCAACTACTATGCATATCTCTCTATTACTATCATAATCGGAGTCTGTGCTTTTCTACTTTTTCACTGGATGCAGAGAACTATTTCCACAACATTTAAAAAAAATTTTTTTTATTATGTTATGTTAATCACCATACATTACATCATTAGTTTTTGATTTAGTAGTATTTCCACAACATTTATACAGTAAAGCTTTTGCTTCCCTCTAGCATCGTAACTGGCACCCTGATTACCCATCTCTAATTAATGCTAATATTTACTGTCATCCCCAAGAGTTATAGTTTGAAACAGGAACCTACAGTATGAAAGAAAATGTAAGTATTTCAGGTCATTTATATAGTCTAATTTAGAACTGATTTCTCATATAGACTATGACAAAAGCTTGCTCACAGATCATAGCATTTTAATGTATTAAGTGAAAGATGACTTTAGATATTAATTTTTAAGGTAGGTCAAATTATAATACTATGCTGTATAAAAACATCATTTAAGTACCAATTCGTTCTTTTTCTTATAAAATTTCAGTAGAAAAATTCCCATATATATCTAAAGTTGAAGATAATTCATTTAAGTCCCCATTATATATTAAGCCAGCCAACCATTTTTACCTATGTCACAGGTATAAAATATCTGTCAATTCCTGGTAAAGGACTATAACATGAAATCAATATGATCAATAGGTACATAAAATGCTAACAGAAGAAATTTTTAAAAAAACACAAACAACAGGCCTTGCAATCCTTTAAGATGTATTACTCACCAGAAACAAAGTTCGGAAGTTGCTGAGATCACCAAAGAACTCTTCTATGCTCACTGTCTTAGAGTCAAAAATAAAGTATTCTCCAAGATTCTCATAGAGCTTTAGCATGTTGTTGTGCATGGTGAACAGTTTTTCATACTGGTCTCTGGCACTCTTTGTAAAGCTGTAGCTTTCGGTTAAGGAACATGACCCAATAGCATCTTAAAGGCAAACACTAGATGTTAAGATTGAATGATACCATCATTTTTATAAATACTTACATATTAATTTGCCACGATTGCCATAACCAATACCACAGACTGGGTAGCTTAAACAACAGAAATGTATTTTCTCACGATTCTGGAAGCTAGAAGTTCAATATCAAGGTGTTGGCAAGTTTGGTTTCTTCTGTGGCCTCTCTCCTTAGCTTGTAGATGGCCACCTTCTCACTATATCCTCACGTGGTAGTCCCTCCGCCTGTGTTTGTGTCCTCATCTCCTCTTCTTATGAGGACACTAGTCATATTGGAGTAGGGTACACCCTAAGGACCTCATTTTAACTTAATTGCCTCTTTAAAACCCTATCTCCAGATACAGTCAGTCACATTCTGAGATTCTGGGGGTTAGGGCTTCAACATATGAATTTTTGCAGGGACACAAGTCAGTCTACAATAACTTGCTAGAGTCATTTTATTGGTTAATTGGTTTCAAAAATTTGTAAACTAGGCAAAACTATCTAATGTATAACCATGCAAAACATGTTTGCTAAATGAAAGCATATAAGTACAAATACCAGAAAACTGCCTCAGTTATCTTTTAATGAACAAGGTAGGGCAGAAACGAACAACAAAAAACTTAGAAAAAAAAATTCTCTTTTTAAATACACACATTCTGTTTAGAGAGAGGTCACAGTGAATTCTATATATAGGCTGTGTGTGTGTGTGTGTGTGTGTGTGTGTGTGTGTGTGTGTGTAACCCACATGAAGAGGGGAAGGAGAGGGAGAGAAGAGGAGGGAAGGCAAGAGGGAGGTATGAAGAGAAAGGGAGAAGACGGAGGGAGAGAAAGGGAGATGGGAAAGAGGGGGAGAGATTCTGCTATAGCGCCAGAACCTTAGTCACCCAAAGGGCTTGCTAAAACCCAAACTGCTGTTTGCTGGGACTGAGCCCAGGAGGCTGAGAATTACACTTTCTACCGAGTTCCCAGGTGATGCTGAGGCTGCCAGTCCTGGATACACTTTGAGTAGTATGCTCTAGAAAAGCTGTGCCAGGCGTGGAGCCTGCTTAGGGCTCTCTCTCCCTCTGCTCCCCCTGCCCAAGCAGACTCTGCTCTGAGTGCAGAGCCCCCCCTCAGGGCTCACCCTCACGACCCTGAGATCATGACCTGAGCCAAAACCAAGAGTCAGATGCTTAACTGGCTGCGCCACCCAAGTACCCCAATCTCTCTCTCTCTTTTTTTTTAAAGATTTATTTGACAGAGAGAGAGACAGCGAGAGAGGGAACACAAGCAGGGGGAGTGGGAAAGGGAGAAGCAGGCTTCCCACCGAGCAGGGAGCCTGATGCGGGCTCTATCCCAGGACCCTGGGATCATGACCTGAGCCAAAGGTAGATGCCCAAGGACTGAGCCACCCAGGCGCCCCTTTCTCTCTCTTTATAAAAAAAAAAAAATCTCTTTGGGCGACTTCGAAAACAAAAACCAACTAAAATTTTCATTAACTCAGAGCAAGTATTGTGAACATTTTGGATTATTTTCTTCTAGTCTTTCTTCTATGGCTAATAACTTTTGAATGTAAATTGGTAAGAATGCTTCAGAGAAAGGTTAAGTGGGCTAACAATGAAGAATAAAGGAAACCAAATCCACCTTTAAAAATTAGAGTTAAATTAAAAAAAAATCAATGGTCAGAGAAGTAAAATGTCTTTTTGTGAAAAGGTAAAATACTTAGAGTTATAAAAGAAGGATAATAGCACAGGTTGAGGCATGCTATTACAAGGTCTACTATAGTGTATTAATATTTTATGGTAGTATTATTTTATCAGGCACTGATAAATGTGTTTTGAAATAACCGATTTTATGATTTTAAGATTAATCTTAAAATTTACAAATATAAAGATATAAAATTTCTAAAAGTATAAATCTTATATTTAAGATTTTCTGAATTCTTCAGTATGTTTTATTATAACTTGGGGCCAAATTTATTTTTGAGGGGAACACAGCTCTCATTTTACAATGGAAGTCAATGGAGAAAATCAGACCATTTCTTTTTTTTTCTTTTTTCAGACCATTTCTGGAAAATTACTTTGCAGCTGACACTTATTGGATACAATGTGATTTTAAAAGTGAGATGGGACCCTACCTATGTTCTTTCTTAGGCTACTTAAATATTAGCATTCACATTAGCAACACAACAACCTCCTCCCTGCTAACAATCTTTAAATCTTTCAACCCTCAAGTCCATTTTGACCTCAACAGACTGAAAGTATTAATGCATTTTTGACTTACTCTACTTTCTTTTTACCAACAAAAGGATCTCATATAATGCTGCATACACATTTGAGACTATCACCATATGTTCTTTGACTCCTAAGAAAGTGTTAAACATTTTGTTTATGAGTTGCAGAAATAAGACAATACTCTTCATTTCCTAGCACAGAATGAAAGTGAGATTTTTGTTTGCTAGTCTCTCCTACCCAAACAAAACAGACTCATGCCAGAGACTTGCTAGGCATAAAAGTTATCAAAGGGCATTTACTTGTACTCTATTTACAATGCAAAGTATTAAACTGTATATTTCACAAGGCTCAACATCTGTACCACACAGGGAAAAGCCAAAGATAAAAAAGGAAAAAAAATGTATGTTTCCCATTTATCATAACAGTTTTTCACCAGCTACAATATGTCCATGTAGTGATACACGACTTCACAAATTTGTTCTCCCAGAAAAAAACCACACAAAAAACCTGATTTCAGAAAATTCTGTCTGTGTACCAAAGTGAGAAAATTTGAAAAATTCTGGGAATGGCTTCTCTTAGAAATAACAAATGGAAAGCAGCCCAATCTCCAAGTCCTTTACTTATCTTCTTCAAAGTGATTATTTTATAAAAGGGATAGATGGCATGAGTCAGCCCTGGAAATCTCTCACACATGCAGTGAAGTCACCAAATCCTAACTGGGACTGCAGGTAAAAAAGAGCTAGACACCCTCAATCCTTTTCATCCTTTTATTTCATTTAGGAAATTTTTATTTTATTTTTTTGAGCACCTATTAAATTCACTGGTTAGTACTATGCTAAGCATTGTGATGGCTGTAATGATCATTAAAGCCTAATCCAATCCAACCCCTTAAGAAGTTTATAATCTAATATTACAAATAATTCTACCATCATTAATTTGCATTTGTATGGAATTTTACCATTTACAATATGTTTTCCCTTCCGTTATGTCCCATAGTCTTCATAACAATCTTATCAAAAAGGTAGAGAAATACCAGTGTTCAAATTTTAGAGTTGTAGAAACTAGACAGAAGGTACTCATCCATCTAGGGTTAGCATGTAGTGAAGGGAAACAGAATATGCCACCCCAAAATATGCCTCTTTGGCATAGATTTTTATTTATTTGTTTTTGTTTCAAGTTTTTATTTAAATTTCAGTTAACATATAGTGTAATATTAGTTTCAGGATAGAATTTAGTGATGCATCACTTATATACAACACGTAGTGCTCATCAAAAGTGCCCTCCTTAATACCCATCACCCATTTAACTCATCCCCCTGCCCACCTCCCCTCCAGCAAACCTTCAGTTTGTTCTCTATCGTTGAGAGTCTGTTTTATGGTTTGTCTTTTTCTTTTCTACCCCCTATGTTCATCTGTTTTGTTTCTTAAATTCCACATATGAGTGGAATCATATGGTATTTGTCTTTCTCTGACTGGGAGAAGATATTTGCAAATGACATATCTGATAAAGGGTTAGTATACAAAATCTATAAACAACTTATCAAACTCAACACCCAAAAAACAAATAATCCAGTTAAGAATGGGCAGATGGCACAGATTATTTTGAGCTGATTGAGAAAGAGCAGACATAGGAAAAGCTTTGAAAAGAGTAAAAGTTACCTTTCGAAAGGGGAATTTACATTTATAAAGGATGTCTCCCTCTCTGTACCAAGAAGAAAAGCATGACTCTAAATCACAAGAAAATCAATGGTATCCAGAGTACCAACCGTTAAATTGCAGATTTAAATGTGCATAACAAACTTTACCCTTGTTTATGGTGAATTTCCTGTTAACCGTCCTCCCCTTCCCTATAACGAGTGTCCTCACACCTTTCTTTCTTCTGTCTTTAGCTGAAGATGGTATTTAAACTGGTAGCTTAGGTTTAGTATCCAAAATATTTAAAGAAATTATACAACTCAAAACCCAAAACAAATAATCCAGTTAAAAAATGGGCAGAAGACATGAGCAGACATTTCTCCAAATAAGACATCCAGATGGCTGACAGACACATAACAAGATGCTCAATATAACTCATCAGGGAAATGCAAATCAAAACTACAGTGAGATATCATCTCACACCTCAGAACAGCTGAAGTCAAAAACACAAGAAACAAGTGTTGGAGAGGATATGGAGAAATAGGAACCCCCTTGCACTGTTTGTAGGAGTACAAAATGGTACAGCCACTGTGGAAAACAGTATGGAGATTCCTCAAAAAGTTAAAAATAGAACTACCTTATGATCCAGTAATCACACTACTGAGTATTTACCCCCAAAATACAAAAATACACTAATTCAAAGGGATACATGCACCCCTATGTTTATTGCAGCATTATTTACAATAGCCAAATTATGGAAACAGCTCAAGTGTCCATGTATGGATGAATGGATAAAGAAAGGTGATACATACACAGACACACAGACACACAGACACACAGACACACACACACACACACACAGGAGTATTATTCAGCCATAAAAAAGAATGAAATCTTGCCATTTGCAACAATATGGATGGAGCTAGAAAGTATAATGCTAAGTGAAATAAGCCAGTCAGAGAAAGACAAAGACCATATGATCTCATTCATATGTAGAATTTAAGAAACAAGACAAATGAGCAAAGGAAAAAAAAGAGAGAGCGATAAACCAAGAAACAGACTCTTCACTTTAGAACAAACTGATGGTTACCAGAGGGGAGGTAGGTTGGGGGAATGGGTAAAATAGGGGATGGGGATTAAAGAGTACACTTATGATGAACCCTGAGCAATGTACAGAATTGCTGAATCACTATCCTGTACAACTGAAACTAATATAACACTGTATGTTAACCATACTGAAATTAAAGACACCTTATTTAAAAAAAATAAACTGGTAGCTTGGGCTACCTCAGGGAGTTACTCATTTTTCCCTTGGTATTTCCCATGTATACATGAGGTATATATGTTAATAAACTTCTCTTTGGTTTTCTCTTGTTAATCTGTCTTTTATTACAAGGGGGTCTCAGTGAGGAACTCAGAAGGGTAGAGGGAAAATTATTTTTCCTCAGCTACTGGAGACATCATGATAGTCTCTTGCATAATACCTAGTCTAGTGTTCTTTTGATATGGTAGAAATGTAATTATTTATAATGACAACCATCATATTGCCAAATTCAATGTTCACCCCTCTGTCCTCCTTTTGATGTCTCAGCAGATTCAGATACATTTAGCCACTCAGTGTCTATGACACCCACCCTCATGCTTAAAATATTTTTTTTTCTTACCTCCTCTATTTCTCTGGTAACGTCTATAAAATTTTAGAGTACCAGAAAGGCCTGATCCTGGATCCTCTATCTACATTCTCTCTAACTGACCTAGGTAATTCACATAACTTTAAATACCATGTATATTGGTGACCTCTCCCCTCCAAATTATATATCTAGCCCCAATCTGTTCCCTGAGGTACTAAGTTTTATAATCAACCGCCTACTTGTCATCTTTATTTGAATGCTGTTGTTGTTTTAAGTGGACTCTCTTGGAATCACAAATGTTAATCCTCTCCTGAAAACCCTGTAATAATTTAACATAACCCTTGGAATAAAATCTAAACTACTTCTCAGGGTTTATGACGATCCACATGATCTGGCCTCTGCTCACCTCTGCAACATAATGTCATCTCATTCTCCCTCTTAACCACGATAACCAGCCACATTAACTTTTCTCCCCCTTGAACATACCAAGTTTTCATACTCAACTCGGGGACTTTGCACTTGCTGTTCCTTCTGCTTAGAATGTTTCTTTTTCACCAGATCAATCAATCTCAGCTCAAATGTCACCTCCTCACAGAGGCTTTCCCCAACCACTTAATCTAAAATATCCACTTCCGGGGCACCTGGGTGGTGCAGTCAGTTGAGCTACCAACTCTTGGTTTTGGCTCAGGTCGCTATCCCAGGGTCATGAGATCAAGCCCTGCATCAGGCTCCATGCTCAGCATGGAGTCTGCTTAAGACTCTCTCTCCCTCTCCCTCTGCCCCTCCCCCTGCTTTCTAAAAATAAAGAAATCTTTAAAATATCCACTTCCATTACTATTACTCTTGCTTACTTACATCATGCAAACTTATAACTATCAGACATTCTCTCTTTTTTTTAATTTAATTCTTTATTGCCTACCTTGCCCTACTTAAAAATGTGGCCCATGAATAGACCTTTCATGTCTTATTGACCACTGACTCATCAGCACCTAGAATAGTGCCTGGCACATAGTTGAAATATTATCAGTGACAAAAGATTATGGGGTACTTTGGGGAGGATGATTAGACTATCCTGGGGTTGAAAAGTAGTGTGACCTCTTCCCACCTGCTTAAACAACCTTGGGAGTTTTTGAAATATTTAGAGAGAAGAACCCTAAGAAAACAATGGACTTTCCAAGAAGAATTTCCAAGATGAGGTAATTCAAAGTATTTTATATCCTTAAAATACGTATAACCTTAAGGTGGTAAAGTGAGCATATCTAATACATATAAAGTACTTATCAAATATAAGGGGGGAAAACAATTTAGAGCAATTTTTCTTTTACTATTTGACTCAAATTCCTTATGCTATAAAGACAAACATTTTTGATATTTCCAGCTTGGAAGTTAGTCAAAATAACTGAAATAAAATCCCATCATCTTCTCCCTAAGAGAAGTATTCATTGCAAGGTTGATAAACTAAAATGTATTCAACATTTTAAAACACTAGCAGGTAAAATGTTAAATTTTTATAAGTATTAATTTTAAACCATTTGATCTTAATCTTGTTCTGAATCTGGAAATTTAATTTATAAAACATATACTGTAACTCCCACAAAGCCTTTTTATATTAACTCACTTGAAAAGCTGACTGGGAAGCAGTCTTCAGTTACTTGGGTATTTATGTACTATACAGAATTGTCTAAAGCTTTATCATCTATATTTTTGTGTGAGTATATATAAATTTATAGAGGATATTCCTTAGTAATATTGTAATAGCATGGACTTAAAATTCAACCTGAAACAGCTATAATTCACCCATAGGCATTTACTCAAAGCAAATTATTTTCTTTACACTTTTAGGTACATTATATATCATTTTTCACTATTTTTGGTAGCTGTACCTACCTGTCTATAAATTGGTTAAAGGTAGGTATTGTTAACCCTTGCCCTCTAACTGGTAAAATAGTTGATAGGCTTCAGGACATGCTACCCCAAGATATGGCACCATGGCATATTCAAAATTTTAAAAGAAAGGAGGAAGCAGGAAGGTCACTCTGACCTTCTCCTGAAGCAAGTTATAAGACCTCCATGTGCGAAGTGGCTTCCTTATACCCTGAGGAAAAACTACCCTTATCCCCAAGATGGAGGGATAATGAGAAGAATCTGAATAAACAGGGCTTGCTAAATTCCCCTCAGTTTAATACACTTAGCTCATGCTTTTTGCACTATTATACCTTTCCACTACTTTCTAGTCTTTAGCAAATCTAGCATAAAAAAGAGGTTTAACAATTTCTTTGGGTCTTAATTTCCTAATGAAGGTTCCCATGTCATGTGAAAGTTATATTCAATAAATTTGTATGCTTTTCTCCAGTTAATCTCTTTGTCAGTTTAATTTTTAGACCTACCCAGAGACCCTGAGAGGGTTGAGGAAAACTTTTTCCTCCCCTGAAGAGTATTGCTTCATCAAATACTAGGCAGAGAACACTATTTATCATTTTACTTCATTTCGATATAAAGAGTAATTGGTACCACAGAAAACTTGTTCCAGTAGAGCCAAAATAAGCATTAGTAGGGCACTGGGAATGAAGGAGTTTATGTATCTCACAGCTAATTGAGTTAAATCAGTTCTTAAAATTTCTCATTTTCATAAGGAGTACATTAGTTACGATTTTAATAAAAAACTTGAAATTTGGAATAGCATTACTGCTGGATTGTTGAGAACGTGGAAAAATCAACTTGAGATCCACTTAACCTTCACACAAGCTTTAGTTAGCAACATGGCATAATTATTCATTAAAATAAAAGGAAGTCACAAACATACACTCTATTAAAGAATATAAATATCATTTCCTCTTTCCATAACCTTCCAGAAAATATTCCTCTAAATGTTAAAAAGAAAATACTAATGTTTCTATTTAAGTATATCATTTTTAGTAAAAAATTAATATTTTAAAGAAATCTATCTTTTAAAAATAACATTAACACATATTAAAGTAGTTGGAATTTACTTACAAATCACACATTATGTGATGAATAGGTGTGGACAAATATTTTAAAATGTGAAATTTTAACAAGGACAATAACGAATGCATCTGTTAATTTCCATTTGGATTCAACACAATACTTTAAAATAGTTTAGGATATAGACTACAAAATTCTTTTAAAAATCAGATTACAAAACAATATAACAAAGATAGCATAGTTAATGATAAAAATTTTGAACCAAATCCCCAGTTTTTAACATATAGGAGGCAATTATGTTACTGAAGAGATGAAACCATTTTGTTAGTGACCCCACTTTTCCACAGATGGCCTAAGTCAGCCGGGTATAAAAATTTTTGTCTTGTTTTTTTTTTTTTAAGGTTTATGATTTATTTTTTGAGAGAGAGACAGCCAGAGAGGGAACACAAGCAGGGGAAGTGGGGGAGGGAGAAGCAGGCTTCCCGCGGAGCAGGGAGCCCGATGCAGGCTTGATCCCAGGACCCTGGGATCATGACCTGAGCTGAAAGCAGATGCTTAATGACTGAGCCATCCAGGCGACCCAAGAAAATGTATTTAAATCAGCTTCCAGTTAAAGCCACAAATGTGATGACAAAGGTAAGAGGTACACTCAGAACTCCTTTTCTCTACCCCTTTCATTATTCACTCCCTTTTGTCTTTTGTGTAGATTTCTTTTTACCCTTCCTTTGAAGATGGACTACCTTTGCATTCTTAGACACCCAAAAGAGTGATTTTTTCATTCATTTATTCAAATCTATTTATTAAGTGCCTGCTTTGTGCCAGTTATCTTCTAGGTGCTGAGAATACAGTAGTTAATATTCACAAAAGGTCACTGGTCACTGCTTTCTTGGCATTATAGTTTAGTGGGACAATATACATTAAACAAAGAAATAAAAAATTTAAAAATAAATATAATTGTAAAGCAGAGGTTGTTAAAGAATATATATTTGGGAGACCTGAGACCTGAAGGGGAAGAGCCAAGAGGAGGAACACTGGGGTAGGGTGTATGATGGTTCTGAAAGATATTAAATATTCTAAGAACATGAAGAAGAGGAAAAAGGCCTGGAATGTGAAAGCCTATGGAGTAAGTGGGGGACAGGAGGGAGAAGGTTCCTGAAGTGTGTAGGGGCTAGATTCTACAGGTCTTATCTTAAGCATTTTGAAATTTTTCCTGAGAAAATTGTCTGGTGAGTTTTAAACAAGGAAGTGATGGGATCAGTTTTCTTCTGCTCAAAGGCATAAGAGATGCTAGCTAAATTCACACACACACACACACCACACTAACAATGATAACAACAACAAAAAAAACCCCTTAGGACTAATGGAACATAGAGTATTGTCCAAATGAGAGTAAGTCTACTTGCTAATTAGTATATCTTATATAAATATTCAATTAAAGCATATTTGATAAATTATTAAGAATGTTACATAGAATCAAAGGCAGCTAAAAAAGAGCAGGTGTTAGGCAATACATAACTATGCAGACTGGCATGCAAACAGTTGTGTTTAGAGTAACATAAGAGTTATGATTATACAATTTGAGATTGATGTGTATATTTGGAATGTCAGTATTATTATTTAATATTCATATCATGCATGCACAGACATTAATTAGATCAAGTCCTACCTCCAGCTTTACCTCACATTCAGTTCTCAGCATCATTTATCATGTAGCAACACTGTATACGAAACTGTGAGAGATTAAGTAGAGAAAAAGAAAGTAAAGTGATAAGACATGGTTTCTAACCCTCACTGAATTTATAAACTAGTGTTGAGAGACAGATAAAATAATAGCAGAGCAGCAATAGCAGAAAGTAATGTTTATTGAACTCTACAATGAACCAGGCACTGAGTTAAATGCTTTATAAGTGTTGTCATATTTAACCCTCCCAATGGCCCTATGATGCATATATGCTATTACTAACTCCATTTTACAACATGATGAAATTAGCCTCACGGAGATCAGCTGACTTTCTCAAGAGTAAGCCATCTCAATAGTAAGTGGTGCATTCATGATTTGAATCTGAGTACCTTTTCTGATTCCCCCATAACACAAAACTATGTTATTTGACCAGCATGCCATACTGCTTCTTCTGTTTAAAAAAAAGATAAAAATACACAGTAACATAAACTAAGCTTCACAAAGGAATTCAAGAAAGATGTAGAAATGTATAGCAAGAAGTGATTCTGAGATTATTAGGAATGACCTCAGAAGGAAGTAACTACTGAGTTCCATCTTGACGTATGGGAAGGATTTCTCAATCCAAAGAGAAGACAATCCAGGCAATGAGAATAGCATGAGCAAAGGTATAAATGTATCTGGAGTTACCAAGGAACTCTGGCTATTCTAGGATAACACAGTTTGAGTATGGAGGGAGATGTAGAGGAAGATAAGCCTGTGATGGGTGGCAGAATAGGCCACCTAAAATATGCCTCTTTGACATATGATTAATTTTGAGTTGAAGGCACTTGGAAAAACAGCAAATGCAAGGAGAGGCTTTCCCCGAACTCCCTTTATCTGCTTAAAGACAGATCCTCTAAAAGGAACTCAACTGTTATAAATCCCCCTGGGAGATCAACCAAGGAAGATTGACACTTATCAAAGGAGAGGAGGGGTGCCTGGGTGGCTCAGTCAGCTAAACAGCCAACTCTTAATTTCAGCTCAGATCATGATCTCAGGGTCCTGGGATGGAGCCCTGCAGCAGGCTCCACGCTCAGTGGGGAGTCTGCTTCAGGATTCTCTCTCTCCCTCTGCCCCTCCCCCTGCTTGCTCACTCTCTCTGTAAAATAAATAAATAAATCTTAAAAAAAAAGGAGAGGTTACTAGAAGTTGACATCTGACCCAGACAAACTATGTCACACACTATCATATCTTTCATCTATTCTTCTAAGTTCCCATTCATCTTTCCCAAAAATCCTTTCCTCTAAACAGCCTACATCCTCTTTCCTCTAAGATACCATAAAAGCTCTCAAACCTCACCACTTACTTAGGTATCCAGTTTTTTTTCCCCTGTGATGTCCCTGCGTACATATTAAACATTAATAAATTTGTATACCTTTGCTCCTCTTAATCTGCCTATTATCAGTTTGTTATATAGACCCAGCTATCAAATTTAGGAACATAGAGGGCAAGTCTTTCCTTCCCTTTACTTGGAAAGATATTGAATGCATATTAAGGTTCTCAAGTTTTCTTTGTAGGCAAGTAATCCATGGTTTTTATACAGAGGAGTAATATCATCTTACTTGTTTGTAGGAACCTAACTGATAACAGAAGGATGGTTTGGAAGATGATACACTGAATCATGGGAGAGCACCTAGGAAACTAACAGGAAAGTGCTACGAATGGAAAACAAAGGATAGATATAAGAAATACGGAAGAGGTAGCATCCATCGGACAATGGTGACTGACTAGATATTAGTGATTAGAGAGGGGGAAATATTGAGAATGCCATTTGAGTTTTCTAGCCCATATGACTCAGCATATGTTTGTGTATGCTTGCTTTATAATAGAACTTGGGAGACAAGAAAGGGAACATGGGGTGGGGGGGCAGGAAGGAGAATAATGACTAGTTTTGAATACACTGCGTATAAGACATCCATGAAACATGGGGATTGCAATATGTAAAAGGCAGTCTGGAGGTAGGTGGGATCTTTGATAACTTGGAGATCAGCTTCTGTGGCAACAGTGAGAACTGCAAAGCCAAGGAAAATAGAACAAAGACTTCCTCTCATCCAATCCGATCTAGACCAGGACAATACCTTAACAGTGTTCCCTTAACATTCTTATTGATTCAATGAACATGACCTTAGTCTGAATATGTTTGGCCTTGATACATTTACTCAAAATATAGAATAGTCTGGAATTATAACTTTAGCTAAGAGAGCAAAATATCCTATCCCACAGTTTGTGGTAACAGTTTCCAATGATCATCAAAGATCATTTAACTACAAATGTCAATGATGCAAAATATGTAGTCAGTATGAATTTTGCCAAAGGGTATGTCCCTGAGGAATTGAATTTTATTGTTTTGGGTAGTGACAGGGTTAGGGTATAAAGGACTCGACATAATGTTATAGACTCAAGAACAACTGTGTATAGTTATCAAATTAGAAATGATGATGACAAGTATCTGAGAATCACTGTTTCTCATCATTACTGTACACTCTCTGTGTTTTCTTATTTTTAAATTTTTACTATACCAGGTACTTCTGCTACACCTGCTGCTTTGGAATTAATGTATAGGTATTTAGGATTGACTTCTCACTGTAAAATAGTTCTTTGAATTCTTTGGGCATTTTATTTTATTTTTTACATTTGTTTTAAAATGGTCCATTTCAGGTTTGGGGCTTCTTGTACTGAATTGTAGATAGTTTCCAATGATGCATTTTCAATCCAAGTTGTAGTTTCAAATTCAGCTGATAATGCTTTATCCTTTCTTGCTTATCTTTCCTTAACTAAAATCACCAATGAGGTAAAGAAGTAGCAACAAAAAGGGAAACGTCTGCCAAACCAAATTTTACTCATTAAGAGTCAACTCTGTATATTTGAAAGGCCTATGAACTGAGGCAGAGATTTAATCCCTTTTTTGCAGGATAATCTGTAGTATTCATGCCTTCCATTGCAAAATAAAGCAACTAGAATAGAAATTCTTTAAAGTTACTACCAGCTGTAAAATGCTAGATTCTGTAAGTATTCAGGTAAAATGGAAGCGCTAATATCTTGAGAAAAAGTGAATACTTTGGTTTCTCTAATGGAAATACTTGAATATATTATTTAAGTTAGTTGTATGTTTTATAGTAAGTCTTCCAATTCTAGATTGAAGGCAAATGATAGTAAAAATAAATTTTTACATCTTTTCTATGTCCTGTGGTCTCTAAAATAGGGTGAAGCACCTAATAAGTACATGGTAACATCATCCTAAATTTTACCTACAATAAACTATCTCAAAGACAAACATTTTACTCTAATGTAAAAAAATGGCATTGAAACACACTTTGTATTTCTAAACTGCTTGCTTATTGAGGACTCTTACTTGTTTACAGTCTGGGCTGTTTTGCACCCCTGACATTAAACTTGCAACTCCCAGTTCTCTGAGCTTTGAAGATCTACATTCACTTATCAGAATCCATTCATGCCATCACCTTATATGAACTTTCTTTAGATGTTTATGTAACCCTAACCATAACCCTAATCTCTTCCTCACTTACTAAAACTTTTTGCAAGGTTGAAAACAAGTGCATTTCAGGATATAAAGAGCATTAATCTAATACCATAGTCATGGAAACAAAACATTTCAGAATATTTCCCTGAGTTTAGTCAACATGGTGATAGCTTATTTCTGGACTGACCCTGGGCCAGAATGTCCACAAGGAAAATTTTATTCTTGCTAGAATTTTTTCAGGCAAAGATAATTTTTGCACCATATTTCTTATGCTTTTTAACAACTCTTCATCTAATTTTTAAGATTTTCTAATATGTATGGATTTATGCGTTTGTGTATACATATGACTATATATATATAATATGTAAGAATTTATTGATTTTACTGCATCACTAATAGATGCTGTGCTTTTTCTAATACCAATTTAATGTATGCATTTAATATGAAATTGCATTAATTCTGAAAGACATTTTTACATGCTTTATGTGGAAGAAGCTATTCAAATACAGTGGCCTTACTTCCTAACAACACATTCCTTTTTTTCTTTCCTTTGTTGGAAAGATAAAAATGTGCCCTGTGAAATTTTTCTGCTTGAGGAAAACAAACAATAACAAAATAGCTTCAGTAGTGTTCAGTTTGTGACATGGATATAAACTAGGTCTGTAAATCTATCTTTAATGTGTCTGCTGTCTGTAGGTATCTGACATTTCAAAAAATTACATGATCTTAGGAATCATATAAGTTTCAATGTCATTGTGTTATTCAAAGTCAGCACTTGAACTAAAAAAAGAAAAAGGAGGACCTCAAAGAGATAGTTGTACTCACATGTTCATTACAGCATTATTCACAATAGCCAAGAGGTGGAAACAATCTAAATGTCCATTGATGGATGAATAAAGAAAATGTGGCATATACATACACCAGGATATTAGTCAACCATACAAAAGAAGAAATATGTTATATGCTACAACACAGATGTACCTGGAAGATACTATACTAAGTGAAATAAGCCAGAGACAGAAGGACACATACTGCAATGATACCACTTACATGAGGTATCTAAAGTAGTCAAAATCAAAGAAGCAGAAGTTATAATGACGATTTCAGGAGCTGGGGGGAAGGGAAAATAGGGAGATGCTATTCAATGGGTATAGAGTTTCAGGTATGCAAGATGAAAAGGTTCTAGAGATGTGTGGTATAACATAGTGCTTACAGTTAAAAGTGTACAGTTAAAAATACTGTACACTTAAAATTTTGTTAAGAGGGTAGATTTCAGATATTTTTCACCACAATAATAAAAAGGCAAACTTCTATTTAGGTCACAAACTCTATACACACACACACACACACACTCTCATAATGAATCCAAATTTTTACTTATGTATCTGAGTAGGTTCAGGGTTCGGTACCAGTTCAAGGTAGAGAGGGTCAGTGACTTTCTCTTTCTCCCCTGGCAATTTAATATACACAGACCTTGCTTAGGAGCCCAGAGGAGGTGTGTGTGTGTGTGTGTGTGTGTGTGTGTGTCCATGTAGAAATGGGAGGAGAGAAAAAATGCCAGTGGATGTGCCTAGATAGACTTTGAGACTTATGTTTTAGGGCTACTTTGTGACAATGCCAAGAGAAGGATTCTAAGTATTAGGCAGAGTCACCCAGGGAATAGCAATGGAGCTAGAGCTATAGCAACAATAAGAACATTCTGTGATTAAGCTGACCATAAGTGGAAAACCTGGCTGGTTTTCTCCTGTGTGCTCTCTCCTTTGTAACTCTCCTGTGTGCTCCTGCGTGCTCTCTCCTCTCTCCAGGTGCCCTGACAGACATGTTGCTGCCTGAGAATATTGAAAGAACTCACTGGCTGGTCTAAGGAAATTTAGATGCAGAAATAAGCTCCAAAGAAGTGATAGATCAGGTCACATATATTAGTGTTCAGTTTAGTGAAAGTCTCAAAACAAAACACTCTAATTGTTAATGCATGCTTCTATTGTATATTAATACTTAAATCACTTTGATAAAAGACTTACTGGGTTTTTTAAGAATGAGTTTTCCTTTTAGCATCTTCATGTATTCTCATTTTAGCGGAGTATGTAGTTAGCGGGGAGTGATTTTCACTCATGTACAAACAAAAATATATGTCTTTTATCCACAAATGCCCGGGCATTGTCAAGACATAAGAGCAAAGTATTCCAAAATGTTAGGCAGTTAGTTATTTTGCATAAAACACACATCTAAAACATATTAACTGAACAGCAGATGGTAGAGAAAAGAAAATCAGATTGCAGTGTGGGTGAAACATAACCAATAAGCTCTGTAAAGATGGAAACCTGGGCATAAGAGACACCATATTGAGTAAGCAAATGGAATGTCTAATCTGATTCTTTCATCCTTAACACTTTTGATTTATCCTGTCTCTATAAATACATTATCATTTTTATCATGATGCCTTAAAGACATTTTTTGATAGAACAGGGGGAAAGAATATGTTTATATAGTAATACATCTTGGGAAATACTTAATCTAGGAATGAAGATTTTTAATGATGTATAGTGCTTTCTAATATTCATTAGTGAATGAAAATTAATTTAGATAAAAATACTAATATACTAGCAAAAAATCATGAATATGGCTACATTGTCTAATATATATGAGAAGTATCTTGAACTCATTTTATGAATCAAAAAGAATATTTATTCAGCTTATAAATTATTTTTATAAAGGAAGAAAACAAGGTAAGTACCTAAAAAGAATATGTGGAAAAGAATTTAAATATTTGTACATTTACTACTGATTTAGGACTTTCAGCAAATAAAAAAGACATTTTATTTAGATTGGACTGAAACTGAGATACATAAACTAAACAAGAGCAATGACAGATGCTAGATCTAGGGAAAATGATAACCTAATAGTTAAGCAGCTTATGTATTTTTAGAGCAAAATAATAATACAATTAAAATATACCCAACAATACTATATACCTATATGGTTTGATATTATTAAAAAACAAGGAAACACATGCCTCAAAGCTTACAACAGGGAAGAATAGTGATTGCTTCTGGAGGGGCATCTCTGTTTTCAGATGAATTAAGAAGGGATTAATTATATGGATTGCTAGGGAAAGGTATGAAAAATTTCATTTAAAAAGGCAATTTAAGTATTAGGAAAATGTCAACCTTGAAAAAGGGTTAAATACATAACAAAGAACTTCCTAAGCCCGCAGATATTTGTCCACAAAAATAAAGCCTGTTGAACATTCTTACATTTCAGAATGCAGGCACAGAAATTAATTATAATATAACTACTCAGTTTAGAAGTCGTGGGGAATCTTTCTAAACCAGATTTTCAAACTGTCCAATTAAGCAACCTCCTTCTCCTATTTACTTTAATCTGCTTCTTCCCTCTTCTAGAAATGACCTAGTTAAAAATCCACAGAGACTCCTATTATGAAAACACAAACGTCCTACATACATTGCTCCCCAGGACAGGTGTGCATCAATTATCAGGGCAGGCCATGAGTGAATCTTTGCTATTGTGATGCTGAGTTTAATATATGCGCATTTGCCAAGCAGGAGGATATTAATCAATCACAGAGAGCCATTGAGTGCAGTTCAGCACAACTGCAGACCACATCTTGCTTTCCTTTGATGCCACTTGGCTGAAACCTTAACTGAACAGCAATGTTGTCCTTCTGAGACTAGGTTTTGTGCTGTTCTGGACAAGCTGAAAATGGTGTTGTCACAGCCCATTATAATTTTCATAGCAGCCATCTCGTAGCCCTAAGAAGCAAGTCTGTTTTGTATGCATAAAAGAAAGTCCCAAGTCCCGGGCAGGTGGGTAGGTGGTTATTTCTGGCTGCAATTTTGCTAAGTTTCTAAATCAGTTCTGCTTTAATTAGGAGCTTTTCTTCTGAGTTATTTTGATGTTAATAATATATGGCTGTCACATTTCCTTATACACGTTCCCAAACAGTGATACAAACATTAAATCTAATCAGTGTTTATGGAGTATTCCATATGCTACCCACTGTGAATCTTTTGAAATGCCATTTTATTGGATAATGCATAGAGGTTGGTATATACAATAACATACTTTTGTTCCTCTAGTCAATAATTTTTATGAAAAATTTTCTACAGATGGTAGTTGCTTTCAATTTGTTTTTGACCATATTTAAAAATGAATATTTTTAGACTTCTGTATAATGTGTAACTGAATTCACGAAGACTTTCAACTCCAAAGAGTACAATAATTAACTTTCCTTTGACTAAATTAAAGAACAGAAACAATGCTGCAAATGACTTAGATCCAATAAAGAGCATGTTAAAATGAGGCCCCCTAGAAGTAGGCATTATGAAATATTTAACAAGAAACTGAAAACTTGTCACCACACCTACAATACCTAAAGTAATATTAGGAAGAAAACCTAAGCAAAACAAAACAAAACAAAATTGTACTCTTGCCTAAGACTGGATCACTGCTGTGCATTGCAATACAGTGTCCTTCCTGCTCTCCGTATTTACAACTACTAATATTCAGTGTGGCCATTAAAAGTAATTCTAACCAGACGGACCTATATTTCCAAAGATGTGTATATGTATTTTCTCTCCTTGAGCAATGCTATCAAGTACATTATGTCTCTAAGAAGCAAAGTTGCAGATGCAGAGTCTGCACTAAGAAGGCACATCATCGATTACAAAAGAACCTGTTCACATGCATGAAGTGAACCGTATAGCTTGTCCATTTGCCTCTTCATTCACAGCCATGTGCACAAATGGCGATCATCACTACGGTCACTATCTTTAAACTCTAAGGTGAGCAATGTATGTTTAAGAAAAACAATTTACTTTTATAGCTTTCCAGCAGTTTCATATAAATGGTTTAACTTATTACTGCCTGAAGAGAGAATACAGAAAGCCGATCGGTGGTGTTTTCCTCTGGATATTGATACGTTAGAGTCTGAAGCTACACAGGCCTTTTATATTGCACTGTATGTAGGTTCTTCCAGATATCTCAGACCTTTGTGTTTGCGTACAGACCATCAAAATAGGTCTGTTAGATTAGACAGAAAAACAACACTGAGATGCCATCATTAAAAATATAAGAGATAAAAAGCAAAAAAATTTTGTAAAAGACAGATTTTAAAAATTTATTGTTTGACTAGTTTATTATATCTACTGTGAATGTGGGATTGACTGTTTTGTCATTTTATTGATCTTATGATGCTTTCCAATCACTATGGCATTCTTTTCTAAGATGTTATTTAATGCTAGTAAACTATAAAGGGGTTTCTCCCTTTTTTTTTTTTTGCAAGTTTATCCTAAAAAACACTAGAAGTGTGTGGATTTCTCTACTGTTTACTTTTATAGTTAAAAGAAGGACATTTAAAAGCCTGACAGGCAGGCACTGTTTTTTATAGTTAATGAAAGGAATGTTATATGAAATGACAGTGCAGTTGCCACCTCAAAACATTAACTGGTACATCTGACTTTTAGCTACATGAGGCATTTATTTGATCCTTTTATTATAGCTTTCGATTTAGAAGTAAACAATGCACTGCTTCTCATGAGTTCCACATCACCCCCTGTTGAAGACTTGTTAGAACAATTAGAGAAAGCAGCTTCCCAATTGGGAATATCACAGAAGCCTCTGAATTACCAGTGAAACACTCGTCGTCTCTTTAAATATGTTTTATTAAAAGCAGAGTCATATTTAGGCACTAAAGGGTAATTGTTTCCCTTAAAGTTGGTTATTAGCAGGGTCAAATTATAACATTTAGATATTGAATACACAAACAAGGTTTAGCCTATAAAAAGCCTCTCTTTTCTGTGCTTGTTTTTTAAGGACTGGGAAGAACTTAAGAATAAATGTTTAAAACACTTCTGTTTGCAATGATTTATCATAGTTAACAGCAAATAGTAGAATTGCAAAACAGCTTTTGCTATTAATAACCTGTTTTTTAGTCAGGAAGAAAATTTCAAAGCACCATCTGTAATCTAACTTAAATTCTGAGTGGTAGGTTTTCAACTGAAACAGTTTTTTCTTCTTAAAAAAAATAATCAAAATTAGTAGATTCAGTTGGACTCCCAAACCTCTCCAAAACTGTACATATTAAACCAGTAGCTAAGAGTCAGCAATGGTTTCTAGTATGTTTTCTTTCCATATGCCTTTAGGCACACACATGTAATTTTGTGCTTCAAGGAGTTAGCACTTCATAAAAACAGAGATGAACAGTTACAAAACATATACCAGTGCCCTTTGGAAGTAATTAAAAATACGGCCTTTCCCTGTACTCATTTCCTTGCCTTTTGGCATTGCCCCTTCTCTATCCTATGTGCAACTTCCCCTCTAACTCACAAAATGCATTTTATTTCTTTTGTACTCTACCCCAAAGAATCATATGCTTAAACTTACAGAAATGCACCCTAAATAATATTATTAGGCTTCCAAACACATTTTTTTTTTAAATTGCATTACAGTTAGAATAAACTCAGGAGAACATAGGCTCCAATTCACAAACTATGTAGACCATTTTCTGTTTTGCAAGTATGCTTTTACTATCTTCCAAAGTGAGAAATCTAAACAATACATTTTCATTACATACAGTGGGACATGTATTCGATGAACACATTAAAATTTAGTTACAATTAAATTTTCAATTCTGCTGTGGGTTTTTGCATATGACACTAACATTTCTTAATCCAAATAGTTTAATAAAATTGTGTCTTTACAAATTATAGCACATGCAAATATATTTCTAAAGGTATAAATTAGCATGTCATTTGTTTGAAGATACCTAAAATCAAAATAATTTCCAGTATCATTTTGAATCAAGATTGGAAGGCAACTTTATAAAGATCTGACAGGTGGCCATCTAAAACACATATGTATATGAATGTATGTGAATATACATGCATGTGTATATGTATGTGAATATGAATGTAATTATAAATAAGTTCATTAAGTTTATATTACTTCTTATTCTGCAATGATAATATTCTAAAAGGAAAGAAAACCTAGGGGAAAAAACATTACACTACTGATCATTAAACATGTTTTGTTGCATGTTAGGGGCTATGATAATGTCTCTATCATTGCTACCTGCCTTATTTCAGATTTTTACTGCATAGCTATGCTGTTTTTCACATAACATACTTTGATCTCTGACATATACGAAATGAGCCATGTTATGAAGTTTTACTAAACACTTTATCCTTAAATTTGTTTCCATATCACTGCAAATGTAACCCTAATTCCCTAGTGTATAACACGATTCAGAGGTTAATTCTCCATCTAGCACTTCCTCTTCCAATCTCCAGCTATTAAAGAATTATATAATGCTATTCTAAATAGTTCAGCCTAGAAAATAGACTTCTATTCAGTCAACTTATAAATGATGTCATAAAGGATAACTGACATCCACAGTGGACTTATAAATATTAAATAAATCAGTCATAAAGTCTCTACTAACACCATTTGAGATTAAAGGTATAGCCTTTAAAGAAAATAATATTTTATACTTTTCTTTTTACTCTATGCTGAATATAATGTTACATATTTCAAGTAAAAGGAAGGATCCTTTGTTCAACTCAGGTTTATTTTTATTTTTTATTTTATTTATTTATTTTTTTAAGTAGGCTCCACACCAAGCATGGAGCCCAACATAAGGCTTAAACTCATGACCCTGAGGTCAAGACCTGGGCTGAGATCAAGAGTCAGACCCTTAACCGACTGAGCCACCTGAGTCAGGTACCTTGACTCTTAGGTTTTAATGTAAGAAATTATCTAATAGCTCAGATATATCTATACACAATGCAACCTCAACTTGAGAAATAATTGTAAGGGTGACCAATTTGTTCCAGTGTGCCCAGGATTTTCCCAGTTTTAGCAATGACAGTCTTGTGTCCATGGAAATCCTTCAGTGCTTGACAAAATCTGCAAGGTTGGTTACTCCAGAGGTAGATCTCAAACATATGGTCCCTTAAGCTGTTTAAACATTTATGGTCTGAATATTTCCCAAAAACAAATAAATAGGCTTTGTTGTTGTTATTATTGTTAAAAATCAATGCGTTTCTCAGCAGAAAAAAAATTAAAGAATATATTTAAATATATCTTATTAATTTGATTTATAATAAACTCAGTGCCTACTCAGCACCAAGTGCTATATTAGGCAGTAATTTTTATTTGAAACAATATTATGAGAATTTTGTATTAGCAATACCTTAAAGCTCTGATGCCCTGTAAAAACATGAAATCTCTCCAGCTAGAGTAGGACAAAATATATTTTCCAAACTTGATTTATTACGTTTTTTGTGTTAATATACCCTAAAATCTCTACTTTGCCATGGAGGGAGATAAGGAATATAGATTAAAATTTCTTATTTATTGAAGAAATGGGATAAGAAATATCAGGGATAGCTGAAGGGACAAGCAAATTATCAATTTCTACACAATTATTTTCTTACTGTATAACCTGTTTACTTATCAATTTTAGAAAATTCTTGAGATTATGGATGGAAAATAGTTGTGCTCAACATTCTAGATTCAAAGAGTTAGAAAAAAAGTGTTTTGAGGAGTCTATCAAAATACAACATTTCTAACCTCATCTTTGCCTCAGAAGGGAAAACACTCAGCTACTGTTGTTTCTTCAAGATTCATTTGTGTTTGAGTCCTAATGAGAAAGCATCTATATTTCTGATTCTATTAATAATACAATTGAGAAGCTTGATCTAAGTTTCTTTCTATAGTTTTACCACTGTCCTTTCTCCAATTGTGGATGATGTTTAAGACGTTGATGATGATTTGACATGTTAAAAACTGTAATCAAGTTACAGTGGAATGACTATAATCACTGACAAGGTCATGATACATTGGTTCTGAAAGTGGAAAGGGATGCAGATAATTACTGTTCCCTTCAGTCACATTCATGCATATGAACAGTAGTACCATCACCACATTCTTTTGCAAATGAAAAGCCTAATATTCCACAATTCTGTTAATTTCCCTCTGGTATTATAAGTCAAAAATATATACATGGGCTCATACCTACTTCCATGATCAAGCTCAATGTTGCTTGTGTTGACATTGATAGGTCTTCCATCAAATCAATGGATGAGTTTTAACATCTGGCTAATTTAACTTGAATTATTGTCAGGTAATAATAGGTAAGAGAGCAATGTCTCTTATTTATAAACAACTAACTATGAACAATCACTCATAGGAAAAGAAAATGAGTTTTCAAGTCTGAATTTTGCCTTGCGTTCCTTAGGCAAGAGATGGTGTGGTATTTAAATAAATGCCCTTGAATCTGTTATTTTAAAGCATTCTTAAAAAGTTATTTGAGTTTAAAGACGTTAATAATAATAACTACTGACAAACAATAGACAGGACTCAAGAACTTACTTTGCAATCAGAAAAATGTGGTTGGGTTGTAAAGTAAATGATGACATTTTAACATTTTCAGTGTTCACCTGCTTTAGTACATTTCTTACAGATTGCACCCAGAATGGGCATAGTAATCCCTCTGGTTCAAGCTCAACAGAATGTCATCTGAATTTTCAGAAAATTCAGAAAATAACAGGAGCATTATAATAGTCATCATGCAATTTATATTCCAGGCAATTTGCTTTCTCATCTTGTCTAGACACCCTGCACTGGTTTCTATTACCTTTCTGTTTCAATTTGCACTGTTCCTATTATGGAAACTAGTGCACATCTAACGTTTTCATTTGGCATGGACCCCAATACATAAACACATTTGCCCCATCTACACAAGACTGTTGTGGGATTTTGCTCAAGGCAAATGAAAACCCATAGGGAAACCAGTCAGCTTGTCAAAACACATTTTTTCCTTAATGTGTAAATAAAGTTTATCTAAATAGGGCTTGAGGTACAGTAAAAAGAACTGGACTGTCTCCCTTCATCAAATTGCCTATGCTCCCTACCCCTAATCTACTTCCTTCTTTGTCCTTCATAAATCAGGGGGTTTGAAGTCTAGAAAGTGTCAAAAGGAGGAATAGAAGAGAACAAAACAGAAAAGGAAAATGGAGAAGGACCATATATGCTTCTCTATGTATCTACATACCATCTATATATTGTGGTACATATAACAAATGATCATCTTTGTATAGCACCCCAGGGGAAATGGATAAGGTTGTTCATGTACAAAGGCAACCAACTTGAGGGCACTGGCCACCCCAAGGGCTAAGGGCTCTGGTATCTTAACATAGTGATGGTAAACTTTGGGATTCTGTGCTCTAGATTTCCAAATTATATATAATTTAGGAAGACAGAACAGAAACACCACAGAATCAAGTGTAATTGAAATGCTTATCAGTTTTGTGGGAATCTGAAACAAATATAGATAGTTTAGTGGATGCCAGATATAGTTATTTAGGCAAAAATCACATGAAGAAATTTAGAATAGACATGAAAAACAAAAATCATCACCTTGATAATGTGAAGCTGCTTTTTCCAAGGTTTTAAAATAGTACCCGTGAAATAACAAATAGTTGGATAGAATTCTACATTCTTCTAATTCAATAGGAATGTTTGGTTAGTCATTGCAACATGCACTGTACACATGTCTCTCATACGACCCTCACAATTGAGAGACACATAGAGAGGGGTTATGGTGATAGATGATGTGAGCATCATCTACGGGCAGAACTGAAATTTCAACCTAGATTTCTCTTACTCCAAAGATCATGCTCTTTCTACTAAGCCCTGGTTAAAAACTTTTTTTTAATCAAAAGATCACTTTCTTTTTTGTAGTCTTACACAAAAACTCAATTTCTAAAACATGAAAATGGAGCTGCTCTGTTTGAGCATGTGTGTAAGGGAATGGGGTTGGAGGGGAATAAGGTTCCCCATCCCATCAGCAACCTCTGATGCATCTTGTGGGAAATCCCTAGGGCACCTCAAAGCACACTCTGAGAAATAATTGTATTGAATCATAAAACCATAAAATTCACATGTACTCACATGTTAATTTCTAGTAAAAACAGGACTTGAAAAACAAACATATGTATCTGTGATACCACATTATGCCTCACGTTTCTTGTTTTACTCGTGTACTTGTTTTCTCTCTCATGGAAGATCTTTAAGGGTAGAGGGCAGAAGGATAAAAGTCTAATAAAAGAGAATGATAAATTAAGTATACAGTCAACAGCCATTTATTAAAGGTTGGTTTATATAATAAAGGTAGAATATTGTTTCTCATCATCCCTTTCTGTCACATCTGTCACACCACAAGAATCTGTAAAGGAGGGAAATGTGAAAGATATGTACCTATTTGCTTTGAGAAGAATTCTTCAACTAAAACATTTCCCAGCAACAAAATGAAGCCTGCCTTCCAACAACTTGGGACACCACTTATGTACATACACAACATGTTATCTTGAAAATAGTAGCTTGAACAAAGAGTTTTTATGATTTCTAAATTTGAACAAACTAAATGATTCATTTAAGTATTTCTCTAAATTCTCTACCACCTTTTCAGTCCAATTCTATTTTTTCCCTTATAAATTCAAATGCATAAGAAATCAGCTTGCACAGTCGACAAAGATAACGTATCACAGATACTGGTAGTCAGGTAAAAAGATAACATCATGCAAACTGATAGACCCTTATCTTTAACTGTCCTGGACAAATACTGTGACCCCTTTTAAAAGTATATTATCAGCACCCTTGACAAATAGCTACCAATGTTTGGTAATTTCTAATTAAAATGTAACTCCGCAGTATAGATTTTCCACCATATTATACTTTGCTGTGGTGAACTTGCCTCATATTTTAACATACCTAAAGATAATACATTGTCAAATATTTTACTTTTACTTTTATGGATATACACAATGCTCCTGGCAAGGCCTTTCAAGTAAGTGAGGAGGAAGTTTGCTGAACTTGGATGATACGTATCTACCTTTATTGTTTCCTGAAAGCAGTTTTACAAAATTGAAAAGCCTTACTCTATCCTGATTCCATGGTCCTATTTTCCATACTTGACCACAGAACATAAAGACAAGCTTTCCAAATTGTATGTACCAACATATATTTAGTCTAGCTAAATCTTAACCGATTTAGAGTGATGGGAAGTCATGAAAGAATATAATAAAAGAGGAAAAAAATGAGCTGCAACAATAAAAGTTGAAAGAAGCATGATGATAAAAAATATTGAAATTACATATTTGAAAACACATAAAATATACAAGTAATATCCTATTCTTATTATATGAAAATTTTCATATTGATCCAATATCAATCAATATAACAGGAAAGCTTGATTATTTTTGCCAGCAATGAGAATGAATCTATAATGAAACATGTGCATTATTAGTATCCCATTTGTGACCACGGGTATACAACAACACAATAAAGTTCAGTGTCTGAGAACAGAAAACTATCTCAAACAACTATTAAATTTAATAGCCTTGGGTTCACCTTTATGTCAATTAATGGCAATTCTAAATTTATCAATTGCTTAGGTCAAAAGTCTTGGGATTTTTTCTTGACTCCTCTCATATCTCACACATCTATCATTTTAGTAAAATTCTATCCATTCTACCTTCAAAAGATTAGAAAGAACTACTAGAAGTTACAGTTTTAATGGATCAAAAATTGTCAAATATTGGCAATTTCATATGGTTCAAACTGATATATCCAAGTTTTCATGACCTCTAACACTACCCTGGTCTAAGCCACCATTATCTTTAGCTGGGATTATTGCAATAATGTCCTATCTGGTGTCCTTGTTTCTAACCTGTCATGTTTGTCAGTCTGTTCTTAACTTGGTAGTTAGGGTGATTTGTCAATATCTAAGTCAGAACACATTTTTCCTCTGCTCAAAACCTTTCAATGGCTTCTCATCTTTCTTTAAAAAAAAAAAAAGCTCAGGTCCTTATGACCTATAAGGTCCTTATGACCTTACCTTCTATTACTCTTAGCTTCATTTAATATGCTTCAGATACATGGAATTCACTTTTCCTGGAACTAAGCTACCTTTGCCTTGAATACTCTTTCTCCATATATCTGCATGACTTCTTTTAGATCCTTATTTGGAGGTTACCATGTCAGTGAAGGTCTCCCTGGCTTTCTATCTCAAATACCAACATACCCCCAACTTTCTCTTCCTTGCTTTCTTTTTTTCATGGCATTTATTACCTTCTAACATACTTGGTAATTTTTAAAAATTTCCTCTGTTTTTCCTTACTAGTATATAAGCTCTAGAAAGGAAGAAACTTTTATTTGTTCTGGGTACTGTGGTGTTTCCAGAGCCTAGAACAGTGTCTAGGACATTAGTAGCCACTCAATTAACTTTTTGCTGAATAAATGAATTCATGGGTCTTAAAAACTAAGCTGATGAGTTGGTTAATTCATTCTTTATTCTACAACTCTTATTCAAGCTGATTTTTTGGTGGCAGTTTTGACCCCCTGCAAATTCAGAATGAGGCAATTTCATTTGTCTTGCAAGTCATTAAGTTAATCTAGGAGGAGACCAGGTAAAGCAGCATAGTGAGGATATTTCTAAATTTCTGTTTGGCATTCTTTAGGAATAGAACACCAGCCTAACCTTTTCTTTTTCTTTTCATTCCTTTCCTTTCTCTTTTTCACTCCAGGAAGGTCATGATTGTTTGTCCAGCAACAAAGAGAAGAAATAGGTTTGTGAATACACCATGCCTTGGGCCCTGAAACTGCTTCCTGAGTTTCCTCACCAAGTGGCTCTATCTCTCAAGGACTCGAAGAGAGCCTCCAAAAGAGGAAATAAAATCTTAGGTTACCTGCAGTTTTGTATAATTGACACTTAATTTTGTCATCTATGAAAATGGTTGAGAACTGACCAGTTTCTAAACACAGCACTTTCTTGGTAGACATAAGAGAAGTTGCTGAGAAACATTCTGGCATCTATAAGGAGATTCAGAGAAATACCATTTTTGAAATGTTATTTATAAAACATTTTCTATAGCAACATGAGAAAAACAAACCCTTTGAAAAGTGTAACTACGATTCCTTTAGGTTATTCTATGACAAAGTTACCTTACTGTTAAAGCTTATGCTGCATCAGAAAACATCACATGTGGTAGGTGCTTCATTATTATTTAAGCCTTGATAATGCATTAATGAAAATTGGGTCTAAAAAAAAGTAAAACTGAGCAAGCCACTAATAAAAGAAAATGTCGAATAAAAATCTGCTCACAGAGGCTTTTTAACACATATGACCTGTAGATGGTAGAGAAGTGAAGGGAAAATGGAGTATAGCAAGCAAATCAAAGTGGCAGGATTTGAGATTATAGCAGCATTGCCACTTCAAATAGGAGAGGCCTTAATAAGCACAGTGTGGGAAGACTTCTGACCCAGAAGTGAGTTAAGGTCAGTCTGTAAGACCAGAGTAGGTTAAAGAGTAATGAAATACTGTTTAATTTAATTAGGAAGGTATGTGATTTAGGTCTAGGTCATTTTATTTCTTTAAAACCTTGCCTCAGTCTTTTTTTTTAAATCATTTCTAATATGCATGTCTAACTAATTAGACAGTAGTGACACTGTTCGAAAATGATTCCTTTTAATATCAAACCCTATTGAAAACTAGATTAAAATAATATCTCTGAGACTCATTAGCCTATGTTTGGAGAATCTATATGATCTGCCTTTCAAGCCACAAATACTACTCTAGTGCCAGGTCTCTCAATGGCAGGAGTAAAAATACTCGGTAGAAACAACCAATTTCTAAATGAGGTTGAGTAATGTCAGTCTAGTCTTTGATAATGCATTCTTACAACCAGCAATATGTGGTAATGAAATTTATATAGCTAATGCTTATTCTAGTTTCTATTCAGGCTGAATATGCAAGCTTTATAAATATTAAGAAAAATAAAAAGAAAACCTTTATATGGCTTCAAAATATTATTAGGCAAAATCTCTTGCTTATAAATCACATTTAATTATAATCTTCTTCCAATCAACTGATATTCAATTTTCATAAAAGATTGTTATCATTCTTTCACAAAAGGGATTCTCTTCATGACAAAGGGCAAGACTGTTTCAGACTAAGGGCAAAGCTGGTTTGCCAAATGGGACAGAAGCATTAAACCTGAAAGGTAAGTGAACACTCCTAGCTTTGGCACAAATGTTCTTCTTCACATTTTTTTTCTCTGCAGTTAGTTACGACTAGTTCTATCTTACAGGGATAAAATTCTAGCTTCCAGTGGTGAGAAGTCTATAACTGGCAAGATCATTTTGGTCAATAACAGTTTTTCCTTCACGTCTTCCCCCTCACAGTGAGTCTCTACTCAAAAACCTTATTTACACATATAATAAAAGCTTCTTCCTTAGGCACTCAAGACTCTGAGGAGGCTGGTCTCAATGGACATTTCCAGCCTTATCTTATACTATCTTATTCACAATTCATTATCTATCCAATAATCCAATTAAATATAGCAATTCACTGCTCCTTAACTTTTAAATTTTTCTACTTCTCAGCCTTTGTTAAGTGTCCCTTTGGTATGGAAAGTCTTCCATATCTCCATTTCTACTTCAGATACATAGCCGAAAGTCACTTTCTTTGAAGTAGAGTATAAAGCTCCAAAGCAAGTGTTTATGTATCACAGGAATTTCCATGAAGCTATGTTAATAAATGCAAAAATACCCACGCAGAAACAGATTTGTGACTGTAGTCCTCCAAAAAATAAGGTAGTATCATAACCATCCAGATAAAAGGATATCAGAGAGTTTATGTGCATGTGGATAGGAGTGGGTATGATAAACTGACTGCAGGGAAGTAGAGAAAGAGGTAGTGGTCCAGGATACCAGGCGGTGACTCTTTTTATCTCCCTCCAGATAGACCCCATGGTCTTGGTATTGGTAAGGCTGAATTTGGTTCAGGGATGAGGAAAGCCCAGTGTTTGTAAACATTCCATTAAATGAGAATGTTAGCCTGGTGATGGGTATTAAAGAGGTCACGTTCTGCATGGAGCACTGGGTGTTATGCACAAACAATGAATCATGGAACACTACATCAAAAACTAGCTAGTATGGTGATTAACATAACAATAAAAAATTTAAAGAAAATGAGAACGTACAGATTGTAGAAATACTTTCTGAATGGTAATGATAGATGTGTGTGAAAAAGAGCAGTGGTATAGCAAGAACTGAACTTTCCAGAGAGGATGACAGCTTATAGTAAGGGGACAGCAGGAATACTGCTACCTACCATCACTTCCTCCCATCCCCAAAGGCCCTATCCCTTGATGCAACTCTGGGGGCCAAAGAGAGCTATGCTGAATTCTGCTTTATGTATTTCTGCCATTAGTTCCTGCTTCCTTGGCTAACTAAATTGGTAACCTTTTCTAACCTGAGAAAGAGAGAGGGAGGAAATGGAGGGAGAGGGGGGGTAGTGGGGTTGAGTGTATAGCTAGTCTGTACATGATCAGAAATGCCTTCAATGACACTTGGCTAGAACACTGTAATTACACCAGGTCTCCTGAAGCTTCTTTTTTATATACTTTCTATTCAACCTTGTTCAATTTATTTTACAGAAAAACCTTTCTGCAGCTAGACAGCAACTTTAAAATGCCACTGGGCATGAGCTTGTTAAAAGCAGCTCCAGGTGAGAAAAACACTATTCAGCACTACTGGCTGGTCTGCCCTAGTGACAGCTCCCTGTCTTCTTGCCTCTTATTCTATGAATATTTTCTCAGCCTGGGATTTCTTAGCTCCTACTCTTGGCGATGGCAGTAGACACTGCCTCAGCTCAGCTTCGGAGAGATGATGCCTATTGACTTGGGATGTTTTCCTCCCATGACTCTTGGACTGTGGTGAATCCGATGCCCTCCAATTTTTTGCATACTAGTTTCGCCCTCTGCCCAGTTCTCTAGCTATTCTTCTATCAAGGTATGTTTCAGCAACATCATATTGCCTACTTTCTTATTTCTTCGTGAAAGTGTCCATCACTGAAAAACAAGTACATACTGAAAATAATGGCAGGTCCTTTCTTATAATGAGAAAAACACACTAATCAATACACTAAAAAACATAATCCTACTCCCTCTATTGATAGGAAAATACTTACTTTACAACCAATGACTACAGCAACATACAGAATGCAATTTCTGAAAAGATAGCTTCATGTCAGTGTTTATATGCAACAGCATCCTTTATTAAGAAGCAAATAGTTATAATAAACACAAATCATAGTGACAGCAGGAATCGTGCTATCACAAACCCATCAAAATGGAATCAAACATGAGATGAATACTATCACAGAGATAGGTACTAGTTCTTTTCCCATATGGGAGTCTCTGTGACTTCAATTTGAAACTACAGAACTAGGGCAACTATTTCTAGCAATATATCTATCTGGGCTTTTTCAGTGTTATTCTGTTCTCACTAATGGTTCATAGAGGGTTTTATACTGTACACGAGGGTCTTTCATAATCACAGCTTCATTGAAGTCCCACGTTTTTAATATTGCTGCTATAAGTATTCAAGTTTAGCCCCTGTGATTTATTTTCAGATTAACTAATTTTATTGTTAAACACCTTTGAAATGTTTTAAGTAACTCACACAACAAATAATATGCTTATGAACTAAAAATACTCGGACAGTGTTTATGATATGTTGGTGTAAATAGATCCTGTGTTCTGAAAGGAACATCTTTCTTACTAAACAGTAATCAGACTGCATTCATGCATAGCTTTAAAATGTTCTAAAGTCCTAGGTATAATATAATCCATATTGTTTATTTATATAGTAGCTAAAAGCATTCTGTTCTTTCCTGTATTCAATATTCAAGGGTATTGCCAATGAATTTTTTAAAAGTAAATCCTATTTCACTGGGTTTTCCCTACTCCTCCTGAATATTTCAATGGTAACTTCCTATAATTAGGAAGTTTTGATAATAAGGTCTGTGGGCATTTAAGGTATGGTGTATAACAAAATTTTAACAATTTTGTCCTGTGCCTTACGCACAGTACAGTTAAATCACCTTTTCCTATGCACCATGCTTGAGATATTAAAAAAAGGTATTAAACACACACATACATACACAATGGCTAAGTAAGTTGGAGAACATTACATACCATAGCTCCTCTTAGAGATTTACAATAAAAATATAATTTTTTCACAATAAAAGTAGAATATTAACTCGTGAGAAATTCTGCAGTAAATAGACTTGTTGATCTTTGTTTAATCTAACATCCATACTTCACTACCCCCACCCCCAACACACACACCTTCTCTTTTCTTTTTATTTTAAGAATTTATTTTAATATCACATGGGACAATATTTCATAGAACACAGTTTGGGGCATTAAACTCAATGAATAAATAATATCTCCCTTTATAATTAAACATAATTTCAATATCTCAAAACAACAACATAACACAACCTTCTTTCCTAAGAATGCTAGTTCATCAAGACTGGTATGAAATAGTTTTTCTAAATAAGACTAAAACATAGAGGACAACATCGGGAATTTGCAACCCTCTCTATATGTTTTACAACATATGCAAGTTACAGTTGGGTGTCTCCTGTTGGTAACAAAAGCAAGATGATCTAATGTTCTAGTGTCTGGATGGAGCTGAAAAGCAAAAACAATTGGGAAACAGACCATAATCCATTGGATGCTAAACCAAATTATTTCTTCTTACTAATCAAGGACACTAATGATCAAAATTCAAACCAGTAGGGGGTAGGGGGGTGGGTGAGCCTGGTGATGGGTATTAAGGAGGGCACGTAATATATGGAGCACTGGGTGTTATATGAAAACAATGAATCGTGGATCACTACATCAAAAACTAAGGACGTATTGTATGGTGACTAACATAACATAATAAAATAAAATTAAAAAAAAAATTCAAACCAGTAGGAACATAAGCCTTTTATCTATACAAAGTGAAAAAATGAAAGTGACATGCAATCTGAAAACCAAAAAGTTACGTCAAATACTAAGAGTATCAAGAGCACCCAAACAAAACTGAACCTAGATATTAATTAAGCAAGTCTTCCTCAGATAATTTGGTTATGCAAGGTATATGCCAAGAGTCAGACGCTTATGCTGACTGAGCCACCCAGGCACCCCTGAACTGTTCTCTCCTTATATATGACTATATATAGTTATTTTAAGTATGTTATTTTAAGTACTTAAGAAATATTATTTCTTTTTTGCAGTAACAACAAAAGATCTGAGGCTTGACATCTTTAATTTCATCTTTAATGGGTCCCTGGACCTATTCTAAGGATAGTCTAATTTCCTAAGACTTGTAGGATAAGATGTCTTATTCATGTCCCTGAGTATCAATCTCTATTACTGGCTTGACAGCTTTTTTTCTTCAGAAATCCAAATGACAAGATGTCTGACTAACATAAATCTTAGTAGTATGTTCTGGAGTGTGCCCATTTGCCAACCAGGAAACAAATCAAGATGCCATTCAAATCTTTTCACTGTTCGTCATCATCAGTCAGAATCTTTCACCAAATTCGAATGGGTACTTCACTACTGAATAAGTCTATTATTCTATATCTTATGAGCTATTAATCACCCTAAGAAGCTATATCACCATATATAGTTATGTACTCTAGGAAGAACGATGTATAATTTATTTCATGAATTACTGCAGGAGAATTCTGTCATTTTTAAAGTCTTTCTGGTATCAGAAAACTTACAGAACAAACTCATACATAAATTCCTAACAATAGCAAAATATGATACCTCTGTAAACAGCATTTAATTACAAATTACCTATTCTACATTAACAATGTTTGTCAGTCTTACAACAAACAATTGGGAATAGAATTTTTGTTACATCACTTATATCGATAATCATGCTTTCTTATATTACCAAACATAGTTCTCAAGTTTTTATTGTTCTAAAAGAGGTGCAATAAACAAACCTCAACAAAAGTATCTGAACAAAAAGAAAATTGCCATGGCTTTTTCAATTGGAGTACAGTTTAGTCTTGATATTTAATTTTGAATGCATTTTAAATGTGTGACATAGGGAATAAATTAACTATAAATAGCAGTTATGTAGCTTTGATAAGTGTCTTAATTAAAAATTTAAAAGTTTGTTTACTTTGGTTACTGTAGTTACATCATCTCCAATGTATATGTATACCTCTTCCTTCTTTAATTGAAATACAAAAATATTTTGCTTTAGAGTGACATTTGGCACTCCCTTTATAATATACATTTTGAACACTGTTGTCAGATTGTTTAAATAGAAAGAGCCCAATAACTTCATCTCAGGTGTCTGAAGTTTGAGACCTTGTTTTGCCACTAACAAATGGTGTTACCTTGGGCAAATCTTCCAAACCTCGTATCTCAAAAATGAGTGGGGTTACGCTCAGTGATATTTAAAGTCCCTATAATTTGAATCTATGATTTAGATCTTCCTAAAAAGCATTTTTCGATCAAGGCATCTTTATAAGATAAAGTTCAAGCTATATAGTTGGTAACAAAGGATCCTCTGACTTTTCCTTCCAGCATTTTTTACCAGCACTCTTCAAAATGTAACACTTTATCCAGATGGATTGATGGTAAACCTTACTGAGAGCTTCATCATATTTAAGCCTGGATCATTATATTTTCATCTGTATCCCCTATTGCCTCAAAATATACCAGTATTTGTAAAACAAATATTAACATTATCATGATTAATGCTAATGATAATTCCAGGCCTCCAGCCTAATTTAGTTCAAGGCCTTATCAATAATAATTATCATTATTACTATTTATAGGACACTATGTGCCATATCTATGCTGGGCTCTTTATGTCTCTATCTCATGTAATACTCACAGCTAGTTCCTGTTATTTTCCCTCTTTATAGGTCCTTTCTTATTCTACCTCAAAAATGTGGTGAACAGCTCAAGGGAGGTAGTCTGACAAAGTAACATCCTTCCTAGTTTGTGTGGCAGGCACAAACCCAGAGAGAGGGAAAAAAAGAACTGAGAGAGCTCCTTGATAGCAAATGTGAAAATAACAAACACCAAACCTATGATTTCCTTGATTGTTTAATAACAAATTCTATGTCCTCAGTTGCCTAACGATGAATTCCTAAACTCATGACTTATCCAAATGAGTTTTGCAAGCATGATTTCTTAAATCTTATCACCTAATTTTCATTTTCTTTTAAACGTAACTAGAGTTAGAAAAGCTATGCTGTATTTATCATGTAGTAGATTCACTTCCACACTGAAAAAAATAAGGAAACCATAACAAGCCTCTCTTCACTGCTCCTTGTTATTACTCAGTATAGTATCAACAGTGTTAGATATCATGTTCAATTTGTGTGTCTAATTTAGCTGTTTCAAATTTTTTTCAGTTACATTATATGCACTATTTATTCAAATTTCAACTACTTACTAAATTCCAAATGCCTAGCATCAGGGTATGAGGATAAAATTAATTTAGTTAAGGTAACAAACAGGAAAAGGTAAGAAATATAGTACTAATTATAATTGAAGGAACATGCCTTAAGCCCTAAAGTCATAAGAAGTTTGTATAAGATTTAATACTTGCTCTTGGCCTCTGAGACAACTATGGCTGTGCAAATGTGTTCTATATTTGTTTATCCAACAAACTGACAAACTCATTGATTCTTACATCAATCTCAGTATTTTGGTATCCGTATATTATGGAGGAGGTGACTATGGCATACAAACTAAAGGATTTTCATGAAGTCATGAAATTCAGAAGGAAAACAGAAATAGGCATTAGTTTTCACAATTAAAACTGTTGGATTCCACCCCAGATTTTTTAAGGTAGAAACAAAATTGTAGTTAATAGTATTGCTTGTCTTGGGGGCAGAAAGTTACTCCAGTGGTAATCATTGGCACCTGTCCATCTAACAAAACCACTAGAACTGTAGCAATTTTTACTTGTTCTCTGCCTTAGTCCAACAACACAGGGAAAAAAAAAATCAGTGCACTACAAATCAATGAAATAAACTGGTAGAGTAGTTTGGGGAATTGTGTAGATACTTTCACTCACTAGCTCATGTTTGCCACCAGTGCTATTTCCATGAATCAAAATCTGCAGGAAAATTGACAAAAAACATATTACTGACAGGTGGTTAGAGCCCCTGTTTCTATATAAATCTACATTATACAAGAAAGAAGATGGTATGTCAGGACAACTTCCTTGCTTTCAATCTCTACTACTATTATATTGTTTTTTACTCTTAAAATAAGCAACTCTGCAGGACCAAAAATTTGATATAAGGTGCTAAATGCAGGTTTCAATTTGGATATGTTCTTTAGAAAATTATTTCCAATAGGCCATCTTACAGTTCTGTTTTTTCTTATGATTTGTTGCTTGTGTATTTGAAAGAAAAAAAAAAATCTGTAGCCAGTACCTATAACTACAGCCACCAGCCAGGGTGCAAATTCATGCCTTTGGTAAAAAGAGGAACTGGAGAAGGTATAGATGATGCTCTTAAGACAGCCCAAAGCACATGTCCTAATGGCAGTGAGTAAGGAGCTTCTTCTTCACATACAAATGCCATGATGTTCACATAAACATTGGGAAGTTATGTTATAAAACCACAATTACACATTAGAAATATTTTTAGAATAAATCAACAAACATGTGAACTGAGAGAACTCTAAAGATCTCAGAGGGAAAATAAGTAATATATACATATGATGGCTATTATATCCAGAGATATATGTACATAGGATGATGGATAATTATAAAATCTTATATAAATAAGAACATAAATCTGACAACTTCAAGCATAGATAAATCAATACTTAAAGATAATGGTGTTCCAGCAAGTGATTAGGTCTGCTTATAGCACAGGATTAATAAAGGTGGAGAGGGAAAATTCCTGTAAGACCTAGTGTGTTTGGAGCCATTCCATTTTTTTTTTTTTTGGACTAGGGACAGTTTAATTCACCTAGCCATGCTTTGGGAAGATTTATCACAGGATAAGTGAAATGGACTGGAGAAAGGGAGAGTCTAGAGAAATTGGTTAGATTACTACTGCAATAGCACTGGCAAGAGTGCTGAGGTAATAAGGTGACTAGATGGTTACAAATTTTTGTAGAAATAGAAATTATAACACACATCAATTTAGGAAGCAATTTAATGCAGGGGATAAGAACCTGACACATAAGTGCTAAATATATGTCAAAAATTGTTATTATTAAATGGATGTGGGAGGTTAAGGGAGAGAGAAGAATATTACTAGTGACTGAACCTATATAACTAAGGAGAGTGGTGGTAACATGAAAAGAAATAGGTTCCAAGAAGAAATGAATACATTTAGTATTAAAAATACTGAGTTTGAAAGTGTGGAGATACCTATCTAGGTAAAAATATGCAGCTAATCATTAGAAGATTAGGTCTGGTATGTGCAAGAGTGACAAAAAAGGAAGATATAAACCTAATAGTTCTGTATGTTGAAGGACTGACTGAAGTTCTGGGATTAGATAAGACTGCCAAGGGATGGAAGGGGAAAAAAGGGAAGAGAGGGAAATTAAAAAAGCAGATGAAGTGTTTCATATCCAAAGGCAAGATCTATTATGTTAACAGAGTAAATAAGATATAATGTCTTGTAGGAACTCTATAAACATTAGTTGAAAATCTCCTAAATTATAAAAACTTTCAGTTTTATAATTCAATTCTACGACCTATATATTTTTTAGAGAAAATAATATAATGATGATAGTATATAACAAATAGTTTCAAGGTTTAATAGAGCATGATATATCTAAATTGTTGTGTTAGATAACATGTTATTTAATAGTTATTTTAAATACTACTGACTTTTAAAATATTTTATTTATTTATTTATTTACAGAGTATGCATGTGAGTGGGGGGAGGGGCAGAGGGAGAGAGAGAATCTCAAGCAGACTCCCCGCTGAGCAAAAAGCCTGATGCAGGGCTCCATCTCACAACCCTGAGATCATGACCTGAGCTGAAATCAAGAGTTGGATGCTTTACCGACTGAGCCATGCAGGCACCCCAAATACTATTGATTTTTTTTCTTGTGGTTGCTCTCCATTTTTATATCTATGTGAAAACAAAAAACAAAAAACAAAACTAGTCTGCCTTCTGTAACTACTATAACTTGAATTACTCAAAAGAAAATATAATTTCTTAAAAATACTCCACAAAGCTCTACAGAAACAATCTCTATCTTCAGATTCCAATAAGATTATAAAATGGTATTTAATGTATTCATAAGTCACAGCTTCTTTCTGTGTCTCAGATTCCCCATCCATAAATTAAGACCAATGGACTACAATATTTCTAAACTATTTACCAGTACTAATAAATAAAGATATAATCTTTTTTTTAAGATTCTATTTATTTATTTTAGAGAGAAAGAGAGAGAGAGCCAGAGAGAGAGAGCACGAGCAGGGGAAGGGGCAGAGAGAGAGGGAGAGAGAGAATGTCAAGCATACTCTGTGCTGAGCATGGAGCCCAACATGGGGCTTGATTTCACCACCCTGAGATCATGATCTGAGCTGAAATTAAGAGTCAGACGCTTAACTGAATAAGCCACCCAGGTGCTCCAAAGATATAATCTTCATAAAAGTCTTGCTTGGATAGTCTGGCACTGAAAGAAAAAAAAGAAAACAAACAAACAAACAAAAACAAACAAAGAAAAAAGAAAAAAAAAACAAAACAAAACAGGAGGCAGGCCAGGTCAGCATCAGATACTCTATGGGTGAAAGTCAGAGCTGTCACTAGAGAGGTGAAGTCCAGGGTAGACAGCAAGGACTAGTATGTGACAAAATAAGCTGCAAACCTACCCGCCATAAGAAGGAGGGGAATCCATTCAGGTATAGGGGTGACTGGTAGACTAGACATTATATCCAGCCAACAAAGCCTGCTAAATAGCTTCCTTCAAGCTGTTTCTATAGTATCTCCTCTGTACCCACAAGCTTGTATTCCACATGGTCTCAGATGCTAAAATTTTACCCTAGATACTTTTAACATGCTATTATCATAAAAGGCATATGGTAGCTTTTCAAATTCCAGTATTATCTCTTACAGTAGCCATTCTGAACTATAATCACTATTTGTGTACAAGTTAGGAACAAATTAAAAAAAAACACAAGAAAATCAAGAAAATGTGAAACTAAGACTCTTAAGAGAATGCTGGAGGTGACTGGGTGGCTCAGTTCATTAAGCATCTGCCTTCGGCTCAGGTCATGATCCCAGGGTCCTGGGATCAAGTCCCACATCAGGCTCCCTGCTCAGCGGGAGTTTGCTTCTCCCTCTGCGCCCCCGCTCCACTCGTGCTCTCGTGCTCGCACGCTCTGTCTCTCTTTCTTGAAAAAATAAATAAAATCTTAAAAAAAAAAAAAGAATGTTGGTTTTCCCTGAAGTAGAATTAAGTCCAACTGCTTAAATTACAAAAAAGGAACACCTAAAACAATCTAAACATAGTAATTCTATAAAAATAATCTAATCAAATAAAAGATACATTTCCAAAATTTAGTTGTTATATCTAGTATGAAAGACTAGATCTTCAAGTATCTAAACCTCTCATCATGATACTCACAAAATAATAACAATAAAGACATGTCAACAAAAGAGAGAATAAAAATAAAAATTATGAGGACTAAGCTAGACTAAAAAATTGAGAGATGTTGGGTAGGACAAGGAAGTACTGGAATTCATAGTAACATTACACAATCTCTAAGAGGAGATTTGTTGGCCTAAGTCATTTGTAGGTTCACACATGCTTTTTAATTCTTCTGTGATCACTCAATCTTCTCTTTCATTTAATTATGAAATGCTTATCTAACTTGTCAGCTACTTTCTGCTTTAATAAGCTTGAATGGGTAAATCTGCTATACTACTGCTCAGCCATTTAAACACTCCTTTGTGCTTCTTCTTTCTTTTGAATAAATTTCCAAATGGTTATTATCATTTAGTTTATTAAGTAAGGATTTATATCCTGACTACTTCCAAACATATTTGAAGTAACTTATAAAATTTAATATAAGAAATGTAAATATAATGTGAAAATAGCACTGTCAAGGATAAAAACAGTAGACACCATCTAGAGGGAATGGAGGAATTAGATGAGCTAATTTTGAAAACTGGGTGTTGAGTTTGAATATAAATTCACCGGCAGCCAGGCTAAAGAGTGGTGCATGTAACATTTTTTAATGTCTGACTAAAAGAAAACAGACATTTTTCTATTAAAAAAAATCTCCCTGGCATTAAGCTAAAAAATCCATCTTGTGGATCTTTCTATGAGGGGCTTGGAAAACATAGTAGACAATGACTTTTAACTACAGTTTAGTAAAATCCACCGAAATAGTGTACAAATAGATGTTTTAAATAATGCTTCTATAAATAGCTATTAATAAGAAAACTAGCAGTGTTAGTAGAGAAATATCAGTAGTGTATATGTTAGAAGGGCTGATTGCAATCTTGTATACATCAATCACTAGTCATGTAATTTTTGGCAAATCATTTAACTCCTTCCTTATCTATAAATCAAGGATAACAACATCTCCTTGCCTCATGACCAGACGTTAAAGGATTAAATGACAATACTATATATGAAAGTGCCTAAGTGCTATACTAATGGAAGTTATTACTATTACCATTGCTACTAGTGCCATCATAAAAATTAAAAATCACAGAAAAAATATGGAGATAGACACACCATAAATAGCCATTGGCAGTACCCTGTCTCTCAGCCCAACAATTCAAGTTTTCCACCTAGTAGTCAGAATAACCTTTATAATGAACCATAAGTGATTGCCTTGCCTACATATTTCCAATCACCCATTAACTTCAAGATATAATTAAACTCAGGGCCAGCTTCGTGGGTATGAGATCTTTGCAGTCACAAAGGGGCCCATACTTAGAAGGGCTTTGTGCTTGGTGTAATGATTGTCTGCTGCAGTCCTGAAATTCTTAATGATTTATGAAGAGGGGCCTCAGATTATCATTTTGCACTGGTCGGATAAATTATGTAGCTGGTCCTGATCAAACCCCTAGAAATAAGATCAAAGTCCTTCAGAATATGGTTCATATTTACCTCTTCAGCTATTCTAGGGTTCAGTCATTCTAAACAGCTGTTAGCTCCCAAAATATCCCATGCTCTTTCAATCTCCTTTGTCTTTGCTCACAGAGTCTCCTTGCCTTTCTCCATTTGTATTACAATAGAAAGTGTGCAAAGCAAATGGATCCCCTTCAAAATCTTTAAATACAGTCCTACTTCCAGAATACTGTTGCATTTTGCAATGGTATTTGAGACAGGTGGAGAAATACTAAGCTCTGATAATCCATGAGTATGATGGTATCTAATTTTATTTTTTAAAAAACTGCAAAATGAAGAAAATCAGAAGTGGAAAAGATGAGGTAAAGAAGTGGACTGTTGTTGCTTTTACTGCTTCAGTCTCACATTGAGTATAGTGTTTTGAGTGTCACAAACGATAGGGAATTACCACCATAGTTTTCGGAACCACAGATCTCAGAGCTTCTGATTTAATTGGTCTGGGATGGCGCCCACGCATCAGTATTTTTTAAAAGTTCCCCAGGTGATTCTAATGTATACCCAGGGCTGAGAACCACTGAATTACAAGAACTTTAAAGAGCAGTAAGTTAAATGAGATGTAGCAGCTCAAGGTATCGAGGTATAAATAACCCAACTAATTATCAGAGCAGGGCTGAAGGAGAAGCCTATTAAATGGACAATGTAAATGAAGATAAACAGACCACAGTTTAAAATAAATCAAATTGAAAAGATTAGATCCATTACAGTGTACTCTATGATTCACCTTGACTATTTCTGAGTTTCTGAATGGATTAAACAATGTCCATACATGTTAAAAGGTGAGCAGTGTGAAACTATCATTTGAACACCTGAGAAGATTATAGACAAATATTACATGATTATGGACATGTTATTTTTAACACCAACTTAGCACAACTTCTACATCCTTGCTGAATGCTCACATTTTTCCCTCAACAATCTTGTATTTGGCTGATAGAGTCTACAATTCACTTAAGCAAAAAGTAATGTGCTCACTTACAAAATAACCACGAGGCCAGTAGTACCCAAGACAAGAAAATTGGTATGCTCAGAAAATATCTAGGAATAGTTCATCAATTAAAAAAAAAAACATTAGCTAACCAAGGAGATGAAATGGTAAAGTTGTTATAAGAGAGGGAACACTGCTCACAATTGAAATGGAGCAAATGATATGTTAAATACATAGATGTGCTAAGTAATCAAGGATAGAAGAAGAAATTAACCAGCTTTAACTGGCAGGCTTTCCAATGTTATAGTTAAGTGCTCCTAGAGAGAAAGATATTCTTTTTTTAAAAAAAGATTTATTTATTTATTTGAGAGAGATTGCTTGACATGGGGCTCAATCCCAGGACCCTGAGATCATGACCTAAGCCGAAATCAAGAGTTGGGCATTTAAGCGACTGAGCCACCCAGGTGCCCCCAAGAAAGATACTCTTAAAAAGAGAGAATAATGGTTTATGGGGAAAGCGCATGGTGTAGTGGAAAGAACAAAGACTTTGAAGACAGGTAGATCTGGGTTTGAGTTCTGACTTAGTCACTTACAGACTAGCTACAGAATCTTGGGGAAAGTGCTTAAACTCTGTGATCTTAGTTTTTTTCATCTGAAAAGGGGATTAATTGGTAAAACATTAATTGTGGTTAAAGCAGAATGACAGGTACACAGGGGGACATCATGCTACTTTTTCTAATTTTGTGCATGCTTAATATTTTCCATAATAAACAAGTTAAAATAATATGTATCTTGATGAGTTAGGGTAAAGATTAGAAATAAATATGATAAATGTATTATAGACACTAAATAAATGAATTCATTTCCTTTTTCTAATATAGTTTTCATCCTATTACCTCTAATCTCATTCTTGTTTTTTCTAGTCATACTGTTCAACTATAACACCACCCCGCTATCATTCCATTAATACAATCTATGGAAAATTCACCCATGCTTCATTATTGAGATCTTTGCATCTGGCCAACAGACTCATTCTCCATAGCAAATCCTACCTAAAATCACTGTGTATGACTTCAGTGGCTATCCTCTCACTGCCATATATTGGTACTTTGTCATCACCAGAATGACAAATAAATTCTTCTACCTCTGAAATCTTAAACTCAAAATCCCCCTATAGGACAGTCTCCAGGTCTTCCAACCTTGCATATTCTACCCACAACATCCATTCTTCAAATTCACATAGAATTTTATTTTATTTTTTTATTTAAATTTTGTTAGTTAACAGACAGTGCAATATTGGTTTCCGGAGTAGAATTCAGTGATTCCTCACTTACATACAACACCCAGTGCTCATCACAAGTGCCCTCGTTAATAGGATTTTAACTATTAACTTCATACATATCATCTGACTGCACTGCTCTTGAAACCTCCAAGTACAACGTTCCATTTGGTGATTATGATCACACAGTCTTTAAGCCCTCTTATTTTCAGTACACCTGCTCTTCACCTGCAGAAATCCTTTTAAGCCATCTATTAGTTGATTCCTCACCTCCCTTCCTTCACTAACCATGGCTTACCACTTGAAGCAATAATCACTAGCTTGGCCTATTTTTTTCTTTCTGTTTCCTCATCTGCCAAGTGAAGCTCCAACTCTGGACCAATGCTACAAGTACTATTTCTGCTAATAGACTTTGGTGACTGCATGATATTGAAGAAAATCACACAACTACAAACTAGCAACAACACAAATTCATAATCTCCAACCTCAGCCAAGTGCTCAGCAACATCTATGGACCCTCTTGATTTGTATGTAGTAAGTATTTCCTCCTATTCTGCACAGTTAATATTCCAAACCCACCATCTATCTAAATTCCCATAACTAGACTCTCCCAGCCAAGCAGAAAATTTAGAACTGCTTTTAAAAATTATTCGTCTCCATAGACAAAAAGATATTCATCTTTCTGAAGATATAATTGACTTTTTAAAACCTCTCTACAGAGGTCAGATATCAACTTCAAAAGAGGAGAGCTTAGTTCTGAACTCTAAATACTGTGCCATCTACACTCTGATTGTGGTAATTTGCATGTTTGTGGCGGGCAATGAAAGAACATACAACACCAAGTACAGAAATGCCTTTCAAAATCTTATATGGACTACTGACATATGAAGCATTCCAGGTGTAAAAACAAAAACAAAACACCTAACGTGTAATTAGATATTAAAATTGGACTCTTCTCCCTCAAACTGTTCCAAAAGAAAGAAATGGAAGGAAAACTTCCAAACTCATTCTATGAGGCCAGCATTACTTTGATTCCAAAACTAGACAAAGATCCCACTAAAAAGAGAATTACAGGCCAATATCCCTGATGAACATGGGTGGAAAAATTCTCAATAAAATACTAGCAAATCGAATTTAACAGTACATTAAAAGGATTATTCACCACCATCAAATGGAATTTATTCCTGGGCTGAAGAGGTAGTTCAACATTCACAAATCAATCAACGTGATGTACCACATTAATAAAAGAAAGGATAAGAACCATATGATCCTCTCAATAGATGCAGAAAAAGCATTTGACAAAATACACCATCCTTTCTTGATAAAAACCCTCAACAAAGTAGGGATAGATGATAGATGGAACATACCTCAACATCATAAAGGCCATATACAGAAGACCCACAGCTAATATCATCCTCAATGAGGAAAAACCGGGAGCCTTTCCCCTACAATCAAGAACAAGACAAGGATGTCTACTCTCACTACTGTTATTTAACATAGTACTGGACGTCTTAGCCTCAGCAATCAGACAACAAAAAGAAAGAAAAAGCATGCAAATTGGCAAAGAAGAAGTCAAACTTTCACTATTTGCAGACAATATGATACTCTATGTAGAAAACCCAAAAGACTCCCCAAAAATTGCTAGAACTAATACATGAATTCAGCAAAGTTGCAGGATATAAAATCAACATGCAGAAATCTGTTGCATTTCTATACATGAACAATGAAGCAGCAGAAAAAGAAATCAAGGAATTGATCCCATTTGCAATTGAACCAAAAACAGTAAGACACCTAGGAATAAACCTAACTAAAGAGTTAAAAGATCTGTACTCTGAAAACTACAGAACAGTTATGAAAGAAATTGAAGAGGACACAAAGAAATGGAAAAGCATTCCATGCTCATGGATTGGAAGAATAAACATTGTTAAAATGTCTACACTACCCAAAGCAATATACACATTTAATGCAATCCCTATCAAAATACCACCAGCATTTTTCACAGAGCTAGAACAAACAATCCTGAAATTTGTATGGAACCAGAGAAGACCCTGAATAGCCAAAGCAATTCTGAAAAAGAAAAAAAAAAAAAAAAAACTGGAGGCATTATGATTCAACAATCAACAAAACTAAAAGGCAGCCTACAGAATGGGAGAAGATATTTGCAAATGGCATATCTGATAAAGGGTTAATATCCCAAATCTATGAAGAACTTACCAAACTCAACACCCAAAAAACAAATAATCCAGTTAAGCAATGGGTAGAAGACATGAATAGACACTTTAACAAGGAAGACATCCAGATGGCTAACAGACCCATGAAAAGATGCATCATCAGGGAAATACAAATCAAAACTATGATGAGATACCACCTCACACTTGTCAGAATGGCTAACATTAACAACATAACAAACAACAGAGGTTGGTGAGGATTCAGAGAAAGGGAACCCTCTTGCACTGTTGGTGGGAATGCAAACTGGTACAGCCACTCTGAAGAACAATTTGGAGGTACCTCAAAAAGTTAAAAATAGAACTACCCTACGATCCAGCAATTGTACTACTAGGAATTTACTACCCAAAGGATACAAAAAATATAGATTCAAAGGCATACATGTACCCTGATGTTTATAGCAGCATTATCAACAATAGCCAAACTACAGAGAAAGCCCAAATGTCCATCGACTGATAAATAAAGAAGATGTGGTGTGTGTGTGTGTGTGTATATATATATATATAGATGTATACCACATTATATATATAATATACAATGGAATATTACTCAGCCATTAATAAGAATGAAATCTTGCCATTTACAATGGTGTGGATGGAGCTAAAGTGTATTATGCCGAGTGAAATAAGTCAGAGAAAGACAAATGCCATATGATCTCACTCAGATATGGAATTTAAGAAAGAGAACATGAACATATGGGAAGGAGGATAAGAAAGAAAGGGGAAAGGTAAACAACCCATAAGTGACTCTTAATGATAGAGAACAAACTGATGGAGGGAGGTGGATGTGTGATGGGCTAGATGGGTGATGGGTATTAAAGAGGGCATTTGTGTTGAGTACTGGGTGTTGTATGTAAGTGCTGAATCACTGAATCTATTGTAGAAACCATATTGTACTGTATGGTAACTAACAAAATTTAAATTAAAAAATTGGACTCTTCTCATTTTGAATGACATGCCAATGCCAGATAAATATTAGATAGAGTAATATCTGTAGATAGACTTTCATATGCAAAATTTTCAGAAAGAATTCTTGAAATCAATTTCATGACTTTCATATTGCCTCTGTTGGGAGCTTCCTCTCACTCACTTCATAAATATAAAAGGGTAAGTAGAGTGGAGGAAGAGGATTTATAAAGAGATTCTTTGGAGAACACAGTTGTCATGACATGAGACACTTGCCAAAGGTGTGTGTGTGTGTGTGTGTGTGTGTGTATGCACATGCTACACTCTTCAAGCTTAGAGAGGGGGGCTTCCATCAGAATATTCAGGACATGAATATGTTCCCTGAAGTTGGGGGACACTGAAGAGGAGTACCTGACTCTTTTCTGAAGAAGCTGAAGTAGCCTGGGCCAGTAGCATAGAGACAGCTAGGCTTTGATCCTGTACTCACAGAGTTTTCCTGGGCAAAGCCCTGCATGAGTGTTTTCCATGGACTAAAAGTGAGCCCACTGGGAGAGAGAGAGATGATCTGGAGCCTGTACTTAAGTGCTATGTAAATGGAACATTTAAGAGAGTAGGGGGTACACTGACAGAGAATCCTTATTATAATGGGTGTGACATGAAGCTCCGAGGAAAGTGGGATTGGGGTGGGGGCGGGAGTGGCAAGCTGTAGGAAATGCATTAACCCAGATCAAGGGAGTTTCAGGGGAAAATCCCCAAGCAAGGTAATAACCTTGCTCCCTCTAGCATTGCAATAGTCTAGTTTGGGAATCAGAAAAGGTTGTACTTTCAACTTTAAATCTGTGAGCTTAGATTGCTAGTACTACTAGCATGCTACAAACAAGCATTCTAATTTCTGGATTGAGATTGTGTTTGCAATTTAGAAAGACTTTAGAGATCTAAAAGCCACTGGGGCTGTCCATGTTTTCCTCTAGGTGTAGGGCAAGATAATCTTCACAGGAATGTTAAAGAGGTAGCAGGAGGAACACAATAGCATTTTCATCATCTTCTGTAGGTTTTGCTTGTTTAACATATGGGTTACAGGTTATAAGATTATAGCAATAACCAAGTTTGTAGTCTTTATACTGAAATCTTGATGTCGTATTACAAAATTATGCAACATAGCCTTTGAAGCAATCATATAGAATGTCAGCCTAACTATGAGTGAATCTTATAAGTATTGTAAAAAAGCAGAATTTGAAAGGTTCATGTCATGATGAATGAAATCCGAGACAGGTGAAAGGGGATTAACTAATTTAAATAATTGGGTTTGCTTCCAGATTTCTTTCCCTGCCAATCTGATTATTATGAACATTTGCCAGCTCACTTCGCACTTCATACAATGAGGACACTGTACTTTTTTTTCTTTGTTTTATAGATAAAGAAGTAATCTAATCTGGTGAGATTAGAGAGCTTATTTCTTTAATTTATGCCTCTTGATTACCAGTAGAATTGTATTTTATTAGTGGGGTTCAATGCTTTCATTCATGCAATAACTACTGGGGACCTGCTCTGTGCTAAGTAATTTGCTAGGCAATAGAGACAGTGAAGAGTAAGATAGAGCCCTTGCGCTCTATGTAGTCATAGTCTAGACAGGAGAAAAATACACAAGTAAGATACAGCACATCAAGCATTCTTTCTGTCTCTCTCCCTCTCTCTCTCTCACACTGTACCTCAAAAATATTCACAGTTTGAGAATTTCCTGGGGGCTGATGAGAGGAAGAATGGGGCTGATGCAGGTACTCTGTGTTACCACAAAGGCTCAGAGCATGTTCATTCACTTAGGAGGAATCTTGTCACGCTTATGTACTGAATACAGAAACACCAATAAGAGATGTACTTGTAAATATGACAATCACCACTGTCAATTACCTTGGCCTACCAGACAATGTACTGTGCTGATATTCAGCCACTGCACATTGAAATGGCCACGCTGATTATTAAAATGTTAAAAACACTTTCATACCAGCTGATAAATAACTGCTATCCTAGCTGCCTTAGCCCCTTATCCCAGGATTCTTCAGATATGCCCATGATCCAGCAACCAAAAGGTAACCTGGCAAAGTATGGGCTCCTGGATTCTATTCCAGCCTATGATTGCATCCATTCTGATTGGCCAGTGCTCACGACATATCAGTTAGTTTAAATATTATCCCACGAGTACAGGAAATACTAAAATTGGCCAAGTAGACAAGGTCCTCATTTGATTATAAATATACAGAAATGGGAATAAGCTCTTAAGACATTCATGTTGAGGAAACAGTCTTCCTTTTAAAATATTCATTAATCACTGTTGGAAGTATAAGTTTTGGATGGAACTCAGTATGATTCCTAGCTCTGTGAACTTGCTACCTATGCAAGTTTGGGCAAATTTTTGTACTTCTTTAAGCCTCAGTTTTGAGAATTAAAGAACAGTGACTCTCTAATAGACTGATACCATCATTGTCATTATCATCATCACCATCATCATGATCATCATGATCATCACCAGACAGGCCATCCATGATTAGTTTCACTTATGATAAGGGTTAAAAAATAAACACAAAATAAAAGGGAAATCACCTATGCAAAACAAACACAGCTTTCCCTATCAATAAGTAGATAAATGAATAGATATTCACACACATGTGCTATCTCTGATTTGGCTACCAAGTGACTATATAACCACATGCAAATTATATAACTCACTTAGGGATACCCACTACACATCAATTGGATCTGAAAGGTATTTGTCATCTACCATCTACCATTATCTTCATTTGTAGACATACGTCTGGACATCTAATTACGCTAAGACATTCTAGTATCTCAATGGGAAAAAAATGCCAGAAATATAATACAACATGAAACATGCAAGTACATTAAATTTTCTATGTAAATCATGACACAAGTCATGATTTTTTGTTCTGTAATACTGAAAAGAACATTTTTGGTAAGGTAGAAAAAAACAAAACTATGAGCATCAATTAACTCAGCTTCTACTATCATGTTAGAATTGTTTCTCACCTCATTTTCCTTACAGCATGACTCTGGTTAAACTTGTCAAAAAGCAAAAATATAAAGTACATCTATCAAGAGGAAAATAAAAGGAAATGATTAAGGATGGATTCAGTAAAAGAATGTGCTTTTCTTAATTCAACTGGTCTGTTATTTGGATACATTCTTTCAAAATATGCATTAAAAGTGGCTACTAGGAATTACAGTTTAGTACTTCTGGGTGTGATTCAGTTGCAGCTGTGAAGGCAAAGGCACATTAAGACAAAATACAGGTGTTTTCTTTTATATATAAGCCCAGGAGACTTCATCTAGTTTACTGTTGAACTCCAAGAGCATAATTTGACAAATTAGTTTTCCCATTCCCTAAACTTCACAACTGACACAACTGAGTTCTTAATCAGTAAGTAAAAATTTCATTTCCCCACCAATGGGTTATTTTTTTTCCTTAAAAACAACATACTAATGTGGGTTTTCAATAAAGAAAATCCCCCTTTTCCTAGAATTAACATTAGAAAAGGCTAGCCTTTCCAATAAGCACACACCTAGTGCTCATTGCTTAGTATATTTAATATTAATGCAATATTTATATGTACTGGTCTTATATATCAGGTCACGCTTGCCTCAGTCCCAGTGAGGCGGGCCTCTCCCCCAGAAGACTAGCACAAACCCTGCTCACAACATGTCTCCCCATCAGAGAATTCTGCTGGGTCTCAGTTCTGGTTGAAGTGATGTTGGGTCTCATTTCACAAGCAGAAGAGAGTACACTCAATTAAAACTTGCCACATTCAGGCCAGGGGCCAAACACTGTCCACAGAAAACAAGGAGAACCTCTACAGAATACTGGCCTGAAGGACAGAACAGCGAAAACACAACAGCATAGCTCATGCAGCACACACCAGAAACACTCCCTGAAGCACCAGGCGCTGGGCACTACTTGACCTCTTTTTCATAAGGCCATTACTTTCAGGAGCAGGAGACATAACTGGATTTTCTAACACACAGCAGAAGGCAGAGATTTAGATAAAATGCCGAGACAGAGGAATTCATCCCAAATGAAAGGACAAGATAGGACCACACCCAGAGATCTAAGGGAAACAGATATAAGTAACATGCCTGATGGGAAATTTAAAGCAACAATCATAAGAATGTTCACTGGGCTTGAGAAAAGAAGAGAAGACATCAATGAGACCCATACCACAGAGATGACAAAGTTTAAAAAGAATCAATCAGAGATGAAGAATGCAATAACTTAGATTAGAAACACACTTGGTACAATGAAGAGCAGGCTGGTAGCAGAGTAACAAATTAGTGATATAGAAGACAAAATAATGGTAAATAAGAGCTGAAAAAAGAGAGAAAGAAGAATTATGCAACATGAGAACAGACTTAGGGAACCAGTGACTCCATCAAATGTAATAACATTGGTATCATAGAAGTCCCAGAAGAAGAGAGAGAAAGGGGGGCAGAAAATTTATTTGAAGAAATAATAGCTGAAAACTTGCCTAATCTGGAGAAGGAAACAGACATCCAGATCCAGGAGGCACAGAGAACTCCCATCAAAATCAATAAAACCAGGCCAACAAGACATATTATAGTGTAATTTGCAAAATATAGTGATAAAGAGAAACAAAAATCTTAAAAACCAGCACGACAAGAGAAGTCCTTAACTTACAAGGGAAGACCCGGAAGGTTAGCTAAAGATTTCTCAACAGAAACATGGCAAGCCAGAAGAAAGTGGCATGAGGCATTCAACTTGCTGAATGGGAAAAGTCTGCAGCCAACAATACTCTACCAGCAAGGCTATCGTTCTTAGTAGAAGGAGAGACAAAGAGCTTCCCAGACAAACAAAAACTAAAGGAGTTCATGACCACTAAACCAGCCCTGCAAGAAATATTAAAGGGGACTCTCTGAGTGCAAAGGAGAGACCAAGAGTGACAAAGATAAGAAAGGATCAGAGAAAACATCCAGAAACAATGACAAAACAAGTAATAAAATGGCAATAAATACATATCTATCAGTAATTATTTTGAATGTAAATGGACTAAATGCTCCAGTCAAAACATATAGGGCGACAGGATTAAAACAAAACAAAACAATACAAAACAAAACAAGAGCCATCTCTATGCTGCCTGCAAGAGGCTCTTTTCAGACCTAAAGACACCTGCAGATTGAAAGTGAGGGGATGGAGTAAAATTTATCATGTAAATGGATGTCAAAAGAAAGCCAGAATAGCAATACTTCTATTGGACAAACTAGACTTGAAAATAAAGACTGTAATAAGAGGTGAAGAAAGGCCCTATATCAAATAAAGGGGACAATCCAACAAGAAGATTAAACAATTGTAAATATTTATGGCCCAACCTAGGAGCACCCAAATATATAAAACAATTAATAACAAATATAAAGGAACTCATTGATAATAGTACAATAATAGTAGGGGACTTTAACATCCCTCTTATATCAATGGACAGATCATCTAAAGAGAAAATCAACAAGGAAACAATGGCTTTGAATGACACACTGGGCCAGATGAACTTAACAGATACATTCAGAACATTCCATCCTAAATGAAACAATATCCATTGGGAAAAGGACATTCTCGTCAACAAGTAGTGTTGGGAAACATGGACAGCAACATAAAAAACACTGAAACTGGACCACTTTCTTATACCACACACAAAAATAAATTCAAAATGGATGAAAGACCTAAATTTTAGACAGGAAACCATCAAAATCCTAGAGGAGAACACAGGCAGTAACCTCAGACATCAGCTGTAGCAACTTCTTTCTATATATGTCTCCTGAGGCAAGGGAAACAAAAGCAAAAGTAAAATTAAAAAATGTGCAGTGGGGACAATGTCCACAATAGCCAAACTATGGAAAGAGCCAAGATGTCCATTGACAGGTGGATAAAGAAGATGTGGTGTGTATATATA
>NW_022589760.1:5693564-5864454 GCF_004348235.1 Phoca vitulina
GAGCTTTTTCAATTTTCTCAGCAATAATTAAAATCATGTGATACTCAATCCAGCACTTTAGTGAAGTTTTCTAAACTTAATGACATATGTTTAGAAGCTTTTTTTGAACTTTTTCTTTCATTAATAGCAAAAGATAAAGGTCCAGTGACACTGGGGAAACTCTTGGTAGAAGCTGCTGAAATACATGCAAAACAACATGGCATTAAACTAAAATACATTCCTTTGTCAGCAAATACTGTCAGAAGACCCACAGAAATCATTGCTTAAGATTTACTAAAACAAGTAGAAAAATAACTCAGTGTGGGAAATTTATCACAAAGTTGAATGAAAATAGTTTTTTTAAACAACTCAGCTTATATTATTTGCTAGATTATTTCAATGATGAAATACAGAAACTACTTTTCTTTGAGTCACTAATGGAACGAAAAAAACATATTACCAATATAAATGATTTACTTAAAAAAAGATGTTTTATGAAAAAACTGTTAAGTGGGAAGGATTCCTGAATAAGGTCACCCCACGTGTAAAATTTAAGCCATTCTAAGAAAGAAATTGAAACCAAAGTACACAAGGTGCTACAGAGTCAAGAATGTAGTTCTTTTTAATTAAAGCAAGATATTTCAAGGAATATAGAATATTTATATCTTGAAATGAGATAGGAAGTGAGCATGAAAACATACTGTACCAGATATTTCTGGTTATCTCGATAAAATATTTAAAAACTGCTGAAATTTAGCATGACAGGCATTTTTCATTCACAAAACACTAGTAATCCCTTCAAAGTTTAGCATTAGTAAGAAAGTAACTGCTTTTCAAATAAACTTCATTAAAAAAATAAACACATTGGCAGACCCAACTTCCCTGTCAGTTTCCTTCACCATTGCATGACTCACCTCTTTCTCCTTCTTCCTGGCATTAGATGCAATGTGAATAGACATGAGTAGATCAAACATGGAGGTGAGGGTCTCCACATTATGGATGTGGAAGTAAAAATGCAAAGAGTTCATGACCCTTACGAAATTAGTTGAGGCCCATTTTTTAAAGCAAATTTTGATCCATTTATTTAAAAATATAAAAATGCAACATTCCAAATTAGTTAGAAGAACTGTCATCAAGGAAGATGGAAGTTTACTAGCCATGGTTTAGCAGAAAACCTTTGCTTGATTCATAGATTGGACTGAGAAAAGTTAATACTATGATTTAATAAGTGTTGCTAACGATGTTCTTGTTCCATTTGGACCTACATATTTCTTTCAGATTTATGTTTCAACTATAACAGACATTAAACCAAATAACTGAATGAAATGAATCTGGAACTAAACCTTCTAATTACTGCCTTTTTAAAAGTAAGACATAAAAAATAATGAAACAATGACATTGCTCTCACTAAAAAGTTAATCATAACAGCAAAGACTTTTGTACCATTAATAAATAAAATTTTAAATCATTTTAGGGGTGCCTGGGTGGCTCAGTCTTTAAGCGTCTGCCTTCAGCTCAGGTCAGGATCCCAGGGTCCTGGGTTCGAGCCCCGCGTCGGGCTCCCTGCTCTGCGGGAAGCCTGCTCCTCCCTCTCCCACTCCCCCTGCTTGTGTTCCCTCTCTTGCTGTCTCTCTGTCAAATAAATAAAATCTTTAAAAAAATAAAAATAAATAAATCATTTTAAAATCTTGTTCATGTTTTTCTCGTTATTATGTCTATATTTTACAACAGACATAGTATACTAATATACATACATATATGTAAAAAATTTTTAAATAAAATACCTTGGGGTTACTTGCTCAAACATACATATTTTTCTAACAGGACAGTAAATCAAGAAGTTTATAGACTATTACACTAGTGCAGAGGTTGACAAACCTTTTCTATAAAGGGCCAGACAGTAAATGTTTTAGGCTTTGTGGGTCACAGGGTCTTTATCACAATTCAACTCTGCAATTGTAACACAAAAGGAGCCAGGAATGACATATAAACAAATGGCTGCATTCAAAAATATTTATAAACACTGAATTTCATATAATTTTCATGTGCCCTAAAACAATCTTTTGATTTTTTTTTCAGCAATTTAAAAACATAAGGTTAAAACTTTTTTTCAAACTATTCTTACCTTTTGAGCCATACAAAATAAAATCCTAGAGGCAGGGATAGTGTATTTGTCATCTTTATGTTTTCCTGGACCTAACAAAGTATCTGGCATTCAGTAGAGTTGTCAAATAAACTTCTCCATTTTCTATTTCACAATTTCACATTATGTCCTGCTCTATCACCCCTATCAGAACATAAGCTTCTTGACAGCAAGAGATTCCCTGGAGTTCCTCTCCGCTCTTTCTTCCTCAGAGCTTAGAACAGTACCTGTTATACAGAAGGCATTGGACCTTGATAAACTAAATTGTTCAAGCTCTGAGAATGCTTTAATGCCAAAAAATACTGAAAATTCGTAAGTGACATGGGGTTTCATAGAATATTCAGGTCTTCCCTGTTTCCTCCCTGAGCTCCTGCACAGGGTTAAGTGCCCACAGTGCCTATTCACAGCTGTCCTACTACTATTGAAAACATTTTTTTTATTTTCTTCTCTCCCTGACTAAACTCTATGAGGGCAGTAGAGGTATTGCATTCATCTTTGTACCTCCAGCATTTAACAACCTGGCACACTGCACATATAAAAAAATGGTTGTGGGGGCACCTAGATGGCTCAGTTGGTTAATCGTCTGCCTTCAGCTCAGGTCATCGTCCCAGGGTCCTGGGATCAAGCCCCACATCGGGCTCCCTGCTCAGCAGGGAGTCTGCTTCTCCCTCTCCCTTTTGCCCCTCCCCCCACTCATGCTCTCTCTCGCTCACTCTCTCAAATAAATAAAATCTTTCAAAAAAAAAATCACTGTGGAAATACATTCATGGCAATAAATACTAGTGGAACCTTTCAAACAAAAAATATATTTTGGAAAACATTTCTATGTACAAACCAAGAACAGAGGCAGTAAATTGTGAAGTTTACCAGCTACAACCAGATAAATTTGCAAACCCTAGCTCCTTTAATTCTTCTTCGTGGGACTCCTACCCTACTACTCAGTTGCGAACCTTTGGTGAAAATCATATTTGGTAAGGAAATTTAAAAGTGACTCAGATTTAGTTACCTTTTTAAAAAAAGATTTTATTTATTTATAAATAAAGAGGGGCAGAGGGAAAAGGGGAGAGAGAATCTCAAGCAAACTCTGTGCTGAGCACGGAGCCTGACGCAGGGCTCAATCTTATGAACCTGAGATCATTCATGACCTGATTCAAAATCAAGAGTTGGACACTTAACTGACTGAGCCACCCAGGTGCCCCTTAGTTAACTTTTAGATCTATTTACTGGATAAGTTTTGCTCTTCCTTTACAAGCTTTTCTTAACAATCTATGTAAGAAAATAAAATATATTATCTAGATGATGCTGGTGTTCTCTCAGTCTAATAATGTATAGTAAGGACACTGGAAATGTAAATGTAACCAATGGAAAATATGTGATCTGAACAATTTCTAATCATTTCTGAAAACTATTTCCACAGCTTATTATAGATTTTTAAGATTTAGTTTACCTATATTTTATGGTAATTTAACTATTAATTCAAATTACTAATGCTGACAGCAGTAAAAGGTTCTCATCCAAGCTAACCAACTCCTAAGACTAATGTTGGATAATAAAGAAACCCAGGAGAGAGTCAGAGGAGAACAAGTACACTTGGGTTAAAGTACAACACCTGGAGTCCAAAGTCACATATTCTCACTAAATTGATGAAAGCCAAAAGTGAGAGAACAAAAACTAAAAAGCTTCGGGATTATTTATGGCAGTCCTAGCAGACAGAATATGGGATAATTTAGTATTTATTGCATATAACTATACTATCATTAAAATATGCCAAAAATGCAAAATATATTAATACAAATTGCTGAATAGTAACAAAGTACAAAACAAATTTGCATGTGGAATCATATTAAAATGAGGTTGAAAGGAAGTGTGCCTACAAATTAATCAAAAATCATTACTAGTCTCATCTTTTGCATATGACAAAACTATTTAATTATCTATGTTAGAACAGATCTATATGAATCCAATGTCACCAATGTAAGCTGGACCTCCACTCAACAGATCCTTCTGCTAGCTAATAGAAATCAAATTCCAACTTGAGTTTCCAAGAAGTCTCGATATGTCTATTTTTTAAGCTTAAAATGGAAACCCCCTCTCCCTCGACTCCCCCAAAAAGAACTGCATACAAAAGAGTAATAATACTCAAAAGGAAACACAAGTGTCCAGACATATCTCTCTCCTTGTTCTAACTGCCATTAATTCAGTTTGTATAAAAACAAGTTACCACTACTAAATATTTAATAGTCCTTAGGCAGTATACTCAGTGTGCAAAAACCAGTTCAGTTATTCTCAAAGGCCATGGTAAGCTCAAACGCCATGAAACTTAGAATATTGAATAATTATTCAATTACACCAGTATTAATTTACTTAAAGTGGAAAGGAGGAGACATTTCACCAATCTAATTAGAAGCAATACAAAATGCTTCTGATTAACATGAGAAAGGTTACAAATATGAATCTCATTCAAATTTGAATTCTGGGTTAAAGATGATATGTAATACTACTATAGTTCAGTCATCTTTTACAGTCAGCAAAAAAAAAAAAAAATGTAGCAGTATTGCTGTTTTGGTCCTACTACCTTTACCCACTTGTGAAACATTTGAAAATATGACTCTGGGCAGAGGAGGGGAACAAGAATCTTAAAGAGCAAGCATAATTTACTCCTGCTGCTAATTATAAAAATCATATAAAAACAAGTGTTTTTCATTCTTGAAAGTTTTAATAGAAATGCTTCCTAATTTTCAATTAATACTCAGTGACTACTCTAAGTACAAAATTCAGTCTTATAAACTATTGCAGACAGGCTGCTAATAAAGGGCATGCGCTTCATAAAATAATCATCTAAAACTTTCAAATTTGGAGCTTTAAAATCTGTCAGCGATAGCCATTGATACCATTACGCAAAAGATCCGTCTATAATTGTTTCACTGAATATCTACAATATGAAAAGTGACATACCAATGCATAAAACAGATATCAGAATCAATAGAACGTTAGTAATTTATGAATACACTAGTAAAGTAAAATCTAACCACTCAGATCTTTCAGCTAACTGAACTTGTTGCATGATTTTACTTAGCAATAAAGAGTCAAGTGATTTTTAAAACAAGCTATTAGTAATGAACTAAGAGTTATAGTAATCAGAGTTAGTACTTAAAAAATTATGTCCTATAGTAATTCCAGATTTAACCCAATATCCCCTAATATCCACATTTACAAGCCTGTACAGTGAGAATTGCTGTTGAGAGATATGATCCTCAAGCATAACAAGAGTTTCAATTATCAAGTAAGACAGGATTATATTTGAATACTACCTTTCATTATTTAAGCTTTTCACCAAAAGTCTTACCAAAATACATCATTACCCAGAAATTCCAAATAATAAATTTTACTAGCAGCTTTAAGGTAACTTATTTCTTGTCAAGCATCTCATACATGATTACTGTGTATAATGTTGTGCTATTTTGTACAATTTTTGAGAATATTTTATACCTTGGTATGTATCCTAAAACACATATTGAGTGTTTAGGTCAAATGGCCTAAATGTTTATTTGTAGTTCACCAAAGTGTAAAAAAGCCAATCAACAGAAATAGCACAATAAAAGGTGAGAATCAAGAAAAACAAGAGTATCATAATGGCCATCAAGTAGGACAAGAACATCTATTACTTTATTTTTACAAGAAAGGACACCTACAGAGTCAAATAAAAGAAATTTCATGCTGGGAAATCTACTTGTCTTTTAGAAACAGAACCACTTAAGTGTCTTCTCCCAATCAATTTAGATAATGGCATTTTAACAGTTTTCCATTATAAATTTTCAGCCTCTTTCAACTGATGCTTTGTAAAAAGAGATTACAGACAACTTTGCATCATCAGTAGGAAATAATCCATCCCAAACTGGCTTTGCCTACTAACCAATATACTTCTGAGTTGCCTTCTACTTCCACTGAGTATATGTACAAGGAAAATGTATTAATTTTATATTTAGCTTAAATGAAACATTATTAAAGATAGGTGCTACAAGGGGCACTTGGATGGCTCAGTTGATAAAGCATCTGCCTTCAGCTCAGGTCATGATCCCAGGATCCTGGGATCGAGCCCCGCATTGGGCTCTCTGCTCCGCGGGAGGCCTGCTTCTCCCTCTCCCTTTGCCATTCCTCCTGCTTGTGCTCTCTCTCTCTCTCTCAAATAAATAAATAAAATCTTTTTAAAAAAAGATAGATGCTACAAAAATGCCATTTTTTTACATTTTTATGTACCTAAATTTATGTTCCAGCTCAGCCACTTACTAGCTTAGGCAAGTTACAGAACCAATTTGTTCAGACTCTCTCTTAGCTTCAATTTCCTTATCTAAAAATGGAATAAAACTATGTTGCCTACTTTGTGGCATTTTCATAAGGATCAACTGAAATAACACATATAAACTATTTAGTTACATGCCTGGCCAGTAAGTGCATAGTAAATGAAAGCTATGATAATTCATAAAATAACTTCTTCACTATAAATTAATTATGGTCAAACTAAAGATAACGGAAAATACATAATGTTCAATGTACAAGTAGACTTCTCTCAAAGAAGAGATACAATCCTTAAAAAATATTTATTGATCTTTTGGTTACTTTTAATCAAATCATATTTTTCTAACTTCCTATTCTGAAATTCCCCATGGAAAGAAAAATTCCCAATAGAGAAAACGTGGCTCTAAGTTGTACCTCTTTAAATCACATTTATGAATCCACAAATCTTTTTTTAAAAAAACATGCATTTAAAGAGGAAAGTGATAATATTCTCAATAAACATTAGAATATTCAAACCACAAAACAGAAATGTTATAAAAAGTGTTAAAACACTATAAACACTGTACACAAATTGAAAAATTTAGAAACTACCAAGAATCATTGTTTTCCTAGGGCTACAATTAGGAAAAAGGCAGATGCATCTCTGATACAGAGTGAGCAAATGGGGAGAGTAGCACAGGAAGATATTGAAGAGGTAAGGTGGGGATCAGATCATATAGGGCCTTATAGGCTATTATAAGTGTACTGACTTTTGTACACCAAGTGAAATGGGAGCCATGGGAGAGATCTGATAAGCCAACTGATATGATATTGTTCAGGATTTAAATGGATAATATTTCTCTATTGAAAATATACTGTAGAGGGTCACGGTGAAACATGGAAACCAATGAATAGTAGTAGTCCTATAGTCCTACCACTATTGTGGCAGCCCAGGTAAGATTTCAACTAGTGTGGGAACAGTCAAGGTAGTTAAGAAATGGTCAGCTATTCCAAGTACCTTACTTTGAATGAAGAGTTAATGGGTTACAAAATGAATTAAAGGTAAGAAAAAAAATAGTCAAAGACAATTCCAAAGATTTTGGCCTGAGTAACTGGACAGATGGATATGTTGATTTTGAATTGATATGAGTCTAGAGTTCAGACATGAGGACTAAGATGGAGGTAAATTTGAGAATTGTGAGCACACAAACGGGATTTAAAAGCACAGTATTGGTTGTAATTACCAAAGAAGATAACGTAGAGAGGAAAAGATGTCTAAGCACTGATTCCTGGGCCTCTACTTTAAAGGTTAAGAACATGAAAAGGAATCAGCAAAGAAGACTGAAAAGAAGCCGCCAAAGAAGCAGGAGGAAAACCCAATCAATGTTGGGGGGTATGGGAGGGGGGAAGCATTTCAAATTGGAGAGAATGATCAACTGTCTCAATTGCTACTGCTAGGTCAATTAAGATGTTTTATCTCTGTGGTAAGGCTGTCACCGATGTCTTCTATTCTTTTCTCAATCCCAGTGAGTATCCTTATGATTGCTGCTTTAAATTCTCCATCAGGCATGTTACTTGTATCTGCTTCACTTAGATTTGTAGCCGAGACCTTATCTTGTTCTTTCATTTGGGATAAATTCCTTCATCTTTGCATTTTCTCTAAGTCTCTGTCGTCTTCCGTGTTAAAAAAGCCAGTTATGTCTCCTCCTCCTGAAAGTAATGGCCATATGAAGAGGTCATGTAGTGCCCAAGGCTTGAAGCTTCAGGGAGTGTCTATGGTATGTGCTGCATCTACTCTGCTGTTGTTTTGGGGCTGCTCTATCCCTCAGGCCAGTATTCTCCAAAAGCTCTCCTTGCCTGCTGTGGGCAGTGTTGGTCCCGGGCCTGAATGTGGCAAGTTTAACCAGGTGTGCTCTGGTCTGCTTGTGAAGTGAGTCACCACCTCCACTGGAACTGAGGCCCTGCAAAACTCTCTGGTCAGGAGATGTGGTGAGGTCAGAGGTTTATGCTGGTCTTCTGGAGGTTAGGCCCACCGTGCTGGTACTGAAGCAAGCCTGAGAAGGGTAGCTCCAATGGAGCACAGAGGGGTGGGGCTTGGTGTAAGCAAATTATGCAGCCAGTGTTGGTGCTGTGCTGCTTCCAGCAGTTGGTTCACTTTTTACGGTCTTATGTGTGGGGGAGGGGAATGGCTCCAGCCAGCTCCTTTGTTCCCAGAGAGGTATCTCAGTGAATGCTGCCTCTCAGGGGCAAGCTCAAGAGATAGCGAATAATCCGCATGCATTCCAGGTGCTCTTCAGATCGCTGTTTCCATGCCATCTGTCCTTGGGTTGTTTGCCTGCCTTCTCTCCAGGAGCAGGGTGGTGCCCTCAGGGCTCTATCCCGGCCAAGCTTCCTGACTTTCCAAAACTCCAGGCTTTAATCCCTACTGGTTGCAAGAACTCATGAAATTCAGCCCCTCTTGTTTTCCAAAGCCAATAGCTTTGGGGAAACATTCTCCATGTATATCCCCCCATGTGCTTCTCTTTCTCTCTCTCTCTAGCCCTTCTCCAGACCAGTTCCCTCCCCTCCTCAGTAGCTTTGATCCATTTTTCCCCTAAACCACATCTCTGCACTTCCTACCTTCTTTGATGTGGCTTCTTCTCTCCCTTTATTTGTAGAGTTTGTTCTGTCAGCCTTCAGGTTGATTTCTGAGGTATTAAGAATGATTTGATAGTTATCTACTTGTGTTCAGGGAATGAGTTAAGTCTAGGGTCCTCCTACTCCACTGCCATCTTCCTTCTCTTCCCAGGCATTGTTTCTCCTCTATGTTTTTGTTTTTGTTTTACCCTCTGTCTTCCCAACTCTATTTCATATACCCAATAAGATACCTTGTGTTGTTTTCAGCAAAGTGAAATTTGGCCTGTTTTACTTCACAGAAACAGAAACACAAATTAGTTAATTAAAAAATTGATTCAATGTGCCAGAGACTACAAAATACTAGAGAACCCAAATAAATAAGAGAGCCCCTGCTTTCTGGAGGTCACTGTAGAAGTAATAGGTTAGGATGTTTTGTTCAAAAAACAGATACTTCTGAAAACAGTTCTGTTGTATCAACAGGCTTCTGGTCTCTTTTACATGATATAAACACAGTCCAGGAGCACCTGGGTGGCTCAGTCATTAAGCGTCTGCCTTCGGCTCAGGGCATTGATCCGGGGGTCCTAGGATCGAGCCCTGTATCGGGCTCTCTGCTCAGCGGGAAACCTGCTTCTCCCTCTCCCACTCCCCCGCTTGTGTTCCCTCTCTCGCTGTCTCTCTCTCTGTCAAATAAATAAAATCTTTAAAAAAAAAACAGTCCATAAAAACATACCTACTTAAAACCCCATGCTACTTTGGACACACAAATTTTAAAATTACAACAAAAGTAGGGGTCTAACTTACCATCATTTTTTCAAAGAGATCCAGTACTTCCTTTTCTGACAAATTCAAAGATCGTTCATCATATAATGGCTGAGCTGCTGGAAACTCACTCATTACAACTTGAGAATCAATAGGATGTTGAATTAGAGGTTTTTCTTTTTTGACAGTAGATTTTCTAAAACTTGTAATTCGGTCACGCTACAAAGAAAAAAGTAAGAAACTCTAAGAGAGAAACCCAGAATCACAAATACGAAGTACTGAAACATCAAAATGGCACTTAGTATAATATATATCATTATTGTCTTTTGACAAACTCTTATTTTAAGCAACAAGCTCTAGTTAGAGATTGTACAATTTTTTAAACTTGTAGTAGTTCTTCAGTCTCCGAAGTCTGAGGTGTGAAAAGTATTCCTCAAAAGTAAACCTTAGTCCCTTCTTATTTCTGTTTTACACAGTAAGTAGGTAAAAAAAAGTCCTGCATCAAAGTCATGTGGTTGTTTAAGGGAAAATGTAGCTTTGGTGGCAACTTTTGAACCATGAGAAATAAAGAAAGGAAATAAAAAGAGCCCCAATATTCAATTCTAAGGGGGAAATTACAGTAATGTTTAACTCTTCAAAGCGCCAAAAATTGTGACAAGTATCTATGTACTTTGTCACATAGTGGTTGAGTATAATGGTTAAGAACATAGACTCTGAAGCCACACTGCCTGGGTTTGAATCTGCCCTTTCCTAGCTGAGGAACCCTGTGCAAATTACGTGCGTTCTGTTTCCTAATCTCTAAAATATGGATAACAATGGGCGCCTGGTGGCTCTTTCGGTTAAGTGTCCAACTCTTGATTTCGGCTCAGGTCATCATCTAGGGGTCATGAGATCAAGCCCCATGAAGGGCTCTATGCTCAGTGTGGAGTCCACTTGAGATTCTTTCTCTTTCTCTAAAATAAATAAATAGTCTTTAAAATACAGATAACAAGTTAATATATGTTAAATAATGATATTACCTATACCACAGAGTTATTCGGAGATTTAAATAAGTTGATATGTTTAGTGCACTTAGCTGCTATTTATTATTATTGTTGATGTTACTATTATGTCCCTTGCTTTTTTTCCCTAGAAACTGGGGATAACAAGACATCACCTTTTCCATTTAATGGCAATGTTAACATACATAGAAATAGCTTATTCCTACAAATACTATTATGAAGAACTTGATGTTTTATGGATATTGACTCTGAAACTTTGATTCCATGTACAATCTCTAATACTTAGCATAATCTCTAATAATTAGCTTGCTATTTCACATAAAGTGTGTTAATGACTGCAGGTACATGTAAACACCCCAATCTGTTTTAAACCACAAAACATCAGACCTCAAAAATTAGTAATGTCCATAAAACTGAATGTAACTCAGTTTTATTCTGGTTTCTGTTAGAAAGCACATGCATACCATCAACTCATGTTAAACAAGCACACGTTAGATGTGAGGACAGTAATCTTCACTGCCATGTTACTGAGTCCTTATAAATTGTTTCAACAGTACAAACTGTATCACAGAAGTTATTACAGCAATTTACATAAATTTCTGTTGACTCCCTTCCCATTAAAAGAACATACTTTTCATTTTGATTCAAAAAACACTTTTTTTTAAATTGAAAGCTGTACTTTGAAAGAAATATAAGCAGTTTTATGTAGCTTATTTAGGATTACAAAAATTATTTTAGTACATGGTTTCCTACAAAGAGATTATATAAATCACAGTGTTTTAGAGCTGGGAAGAAATTTGAAAAATCATCTAAACCAACTCTCTCATTTCACAGAAAAAATGACTCGCTAAATTTGTAAGTCCCTGGTTCCGATCCCACTGTTCACATTAAGATTCATTTCTTCAAATTATCTTGAACTATACTCCAATTTTCTTTTAATTCTTTGAGGGAAATTAAGTTGGTTTAGATATGTATTTTCAAACAACTCAAGAAAAAATATAAAGTAATCCCAAATAAGCTTGAGTAATATCCAACAGTCGAATTTCACTAAAAAATATGGTGGACATAAAAGCACTTAAATATGCAATCGACCATTAAATCAATGTATCTCTGTTCATGTCCCTTCATGTCACTTTTGTAGTGCAAGCTTTTTACTGAGTAGCATTATTTACATATATCCTTGATCTTCCACTATGCCCTTCATTTCTATCTAGAAAATAGGCTTCTGCTTTCAGCAATAACTTGATAAGAAAATGAAGTTAAGCTATACGCTTTTACCTCCTTGAATCACCAATATTTTACATTATTTGTAATTTCACAAAGAAAAAAACTGACACTGCTTAAAATACTGTATTTTAAAAGTTTAGCTATAAAAGGGCACACTTAATGTTAAGCCCATAACTTTTAATAAGTTTTACTATGATAGCCTCAGCTCAAAATATTTAAGAATATTAAATTTAAAAGCACATATCTAACATGATAAACTTAGCTTCCTTTCTAATTTAAATTAATTTCCCCCAATACTGATATTAATCTTTTACTTAGTCACAGTTTACTTAGCTATCAAAAAAGAAAAAATCTGTATTTTCCAGAGTTAGATTTATATACAAAAAAAATTTTGGTTAAGGTATATATCAGGATAATATCAAAATTTTATTTAGCTCTCATATAATTCTTTAATATCCATAAAAAGAAAAGTCACTCTCTTGACAAATCTTCCATTATACTGTACTTTGTAAACATCTAGATATATTTTATATCTTACATATATCAATGCTTTAATGTCCACCCACTTTAGTAAAATAGGCAACATGCATAAGTAACATAACAACATGCTACTAAGACCACCTTACCACATCATCTGCCAAAGTTTTTATTTGAATGTTCTATTAAAACCAAAAGGAAAAAAAAGAATACCTGTCAGATAAGAGAAATTCATAGATCAAACAAATTAATAACTGATACCCATTCATTTTATTAATTATAACTAATCAAAAAGAATTATCAAAAGTTTAAATATATAACCACATATGTTCTTTACAAAAGGAAAAAAACTCTTTAAGGATTAAAAATGAAGATTTGGATGGGTGTGTCTATTTGTTTTGTTTTTATAAGGTGATAGCAATTTATTGAATTCTGAGTGCTATTTGTTTTTAAAGATGACTAGCAAGGTCCCCAAGTCAGATTTGGATCAGACATCATCACCATAGTGCTCAAACATGAGAAAAGATATAGCAAAGTCATAAGCCCTTTCAAGTTTTTTCAAAGTTTGAGAATGAATCATACTTTTAAAATAAATAAATTTTTAAAAATAGGAAAAATGTCACATTTAATATTAATGAAATAAAATGAAACAGCTGAATCTAGAATTCAGTTACATCTGATAAAGGACATCTTTATAAATATTCTAGATAAAATTGAATTAACAGATTCTGTTAACATATGTCCATTTCTCAAAAATTCCAACACTTGTTTTTTGCATGTGGTTTTTTACTTCTAATGCTGCGAAGCACTTAAAATGGTGTGTCTTAGTTAATAAAAAACAGTGGTTAATAAAAACTACCACACATCAAAATGGGCACCACTATTTGATTAGAGTACAGCAATACTAAAGTAATAAAGCAATATTACAATAAAGCAAAGTAATAATAATTTAGTAATCTTCCATGATTGAGAAGGTAATTCAAGATCTTATAATAACATATGATCAGCATGAAGGGCAGGTATTATATTATAAATATGCTGCAATGCTAATTAAAAATTTTGATTAGGAAGGAAAGAGATTTTTAAAAGTCACCAGTTAAGAATTGAAATTAATCTTTCTGCCACATCCTATGCATTTATGTCTTACAACAGAAGCTGAATGATGTGCATCAACTTTGTCAAGCTTGCTCACAACCCTTTTTACTAAGAAAAATGTGGTCATCTCACTGGTAAGGAGAATTCATTATGAGTTCTAAGTAAGTGAGAATTATTTGGTCTCAGGATCTCATGAAATTGTCTTCAAACACCACCAACCAAATGCTGTAAAGGATCATTCTCCTCTGGATCAGCTGGGACAAATACACTATTATAAGTATAGTTCTTTTTCTAATTTTAATCCATTGATTCCCTCAGGAACCTATACTTCTACATTTTTGTACTATGTCTTCATCACACCCCAATCAAATTTTATTGCCTAGGGAAAAAGAAGGGTGAATATTCATATCAGAACTAAAGCCATTTTAATAGACATTAATTCACAGAGGACTATCTCTACATATTTCCTCTTTAATATTCATACTGAGTTAAAGAAAATCTTTATGTACAACGGCAAGCTTCATGATTGCCTGTAATGTAAAATCAGAGTGAGAAATGTCAAATTCTCAGATACCATGCCACCATCCAGATATGTACCGGTCCACCTGTTGTTTTAGTAGGCAGATTATACAGTTCTTCAAGCAATTACTTCTTTTCTTTCTATCCTTTGGAGATATAAACTCAAAGACACATCTGTATCTTCAAAGTGAGAATGTAAAGGGAAAATATAATTTGATTCAGTCAAATTATCTAGCTTAAGGTACAAATATGTCTGGAATGCTTTAAATTTATATCTCAATTGAATGTATGGTGACAGTTTGATCAGGGGGGACAGAAACAAGAAAAAAAGTATTGCTAGTTATATTTCTACCTCATCTTATGGGAAGAAATTTGAGTTTTCTTCTATAACCCCACTTGCTTTTTTTTTGAAATTAACTTTTTTGTCCATACTTAATCTCACAGTACGGAGTTAGAGAATATTAAAGTTGGAAGGAATTTAAGATGATCTGGTCAAAACCTCTCATTTTATAAATTATGAAACTGAAGCTAAGTTACCTGCCCAGACCACAGATCTATCTGGTTATGACTACACACTAACTCTCAGTCAACATATAAACTTTTCAGTTAGTATAATCAAGATCTAGGATATTAAGATTGAATTACTGAATTGAAACAGTTCATGGTAATCTCAAATTCACAGATATTCCGTTTAGGTAACTGCCTTTTCCCATCATTACCCAGGAAGTCAAGCATCTTACCAAAGAGCATTCCCCGGGCACCCAAAGTCTTTGCCAACATGTCTTACATGTAATCTACTGAACTCACATGTGGCTAATTGGTTATAATCCACATAAAATGTATATGGAAATGAATTCTTAAATTTTACCTTCCTAATTACTTCTTAATACTGCCACAATTCTAAGAGTCAAACCATTTCTCTAAGCTTTCAAGGAGGACGGCAGGAGGAAAAATGAGTTCCACTATAACCAATGGAAATACATGAGCACAAAGGGGTAAAAATGCTGTTTCAGAGCATCAGAACAGACTTTCAAAAAGGAGGGTAAGTAACATTTATGTTAATGGTAATATCCACATTCCATTTATCCAGGTTTAAGACTTCCATGTCACTCCTTCATTCCCTATAGCCAAGCAGTTGTTAAGTCCCACAGTATATGTTCTGCAATTTCTTCTTCATTTGCATACAAACTATTCCATTTTAGATTCTAATCCCTGGAAACAGCCTCCTAGTAATTACCTCTGTTTCCATTCTCTCCTCATTGCCAAAGTAATCTTAAAGCAAAGATCCAGCCCAAACCATCATCACCTCTTACCTAGATTTCTATAACATCCTAGCCTGTCTGTCCCCTGCTTCCACCTTTACCATCCTAGTCAATTTTGAACATATCAAAGTGATACTGGTAAAACCAAATTCAGATTATGTTACTCCTTTGCTCAAAACTTTCCAACAGTTCTCCGGAAAGAACTCAAATACATGGAGGCTAAAGAGCATCCTACTAAAGAATGAATGGGTCAACCAGGAAATTAAAGAAGAATTTAAAAACTTCATGGAAACAAATGAAAATGAAAACACAACTGTTCAAAATCTTTGGGATGCAGCAAAGGCAGTCCTAAAAGGAAAGTATATAGCAATACAAGCCTTTCTCAAGAAACAAGAAAGGTCTCAAATACGCAACCTAACCCTACACCTAAAGGAGCTGGAGAAAGAACAGCAAATAAAGCCTAAACCCAGCAGGAGAAGAGAAATAATAAAGATCAGAGCAGAAATCAATGAAACAGAAACCCAAAGAACAGTAGAACAGATCAACGAAACTAGGAGCTGGTTCTTTGAAAGAATTAACAAGATTGATAAACCCCTGGCCAGACTTATCACACAGAAAAGAGAAATGACCCAAAAAAAAAGCATGAATGAAAGAGGAGAGATCACAACCAACACCAAAGAATACAAACAATTATAAGAACATATTATGAGCATCTATATGCCAGCAAATTAGATAATCTGGAAGAAATGGATACATTCCTAGAAATATATCAACCACCAAAACTGAACCAGGAAGAAATAGAAAACCTGAACAGACCTATAACCACTAAAGAAATTGAAGCAGTCATCAAAAATCTCCCAACAAACAAGAGCCCAGGGCCAGATGGCTTCCCAGGAGAATTCTACCAAACATTTAAAGAAGAATTAATACCTATTCTTCTGAAACTGTTCCAAAAAATAGAAATGGAAGGAAAACTTCCAAACTCGTTTTATGAGGCCATCATTACCTTGATCCCAAAACCAGACAAAGACCCCATCAAAAAGGAGAATTACAGACCAAAATCCGTGATGAACACGGATGCAAAAATTCTCACCAAAATACTAGCCAATAGGATCCAACAGTACATTAAAAGGATTATTCACCACAACCAAGTGGGATTTATCCCTAGGCTGCAAGGTTGGTTCAACATCCGCAAATCAATCAACGTGATACAATACATTAACAAAAGAAAGAACAAGAATCATATGATCCTCTCAATAGATGCAGAAAAAGCATCTGACAAAGTACAGCATCCTTTCTTGATCAAAAGTCTTCAGAGTATAGGGATAGAGGGTACATACCTCAATATCATAAAAGCCATCTATGAAAAATCTACAGCAAATATCATTCTCAATGCGGAAAAACTGAGAGCTTCCCCCCTAAGGTCAGGAACATGGCAGGCATGTCCACTATCACCACTGCTATTCAACATAGTATTAGAAGTCCTAGCCACAGCAATCAGACAACAAAAAGAAATAAAAGGCATCCAAATCAGCAAAGAAGAAGTCAAACTCTCACTGTTTGCAGATGATATGATACTTTATGTGGAAAACCCAAAAGACTCCACCCCAAAACTGCTAGAACTCACACAGAAATTCAGTAATGTGGCAGGATATAAAATCAATGCACAGAAATCAGTGGCCTTCCTATGCACCAACAACAAGACAGAAGAAAGAGAAATTAAGGAGTTGATCCCATTTACAATTGCACCCAAAACCATAAGATACCTAGGAAGAAATCTAACCAAAGAGGCAAAGGATCTGTACTCAGAAAACTATAAAATACTCATGAAAGAAATTGAGGAAGACACAAAGAAATGGAAAAACGTTCCATGCTCATGGACTAGAAGAACAAATATTGTGAAGATGTCAATGCTACCTAGAGCAATCTACATATTCAATGCAATCCCCATCAAAATATCATCCACTTTTTTTAAAGAAATGGAACAAATAATCCTAAAATTTGTATGGAACCAGAAAAGACCCCGAATAGCCAGAGGAATGTTGAAAAAGAAAAGCAAAGCTGGTGCCATGACAATTCCGGACTTCCAGCTCTATTACAAAGCTGTCATCATCAAGACAGTATGGTACTGGCACAAAAACAGACACCACTAAAAGAAACAGTTCACGGAACTATAAAGAGCTGTTTGACAAGATTAAGCAGTCATTTTTATGTAAACTAAACTTTAAAACATATTTTTAAATGGTTGTATTAAGATACATTTTCATCTATACTTGTGGTGAGCATAACATAATGAATAAAGAAATTGAATCACTATGTTGTATACCTGAAACTAATGTAACATTGTGTGTCAACTATACTCAACTAAAAAAATTTAAAGATTATCCTAGGGCGCCTGGGTGGCTCAGTTAGTTAAACATCTGCCTTTAGCTCAGGTCATGATCCCAAGGGTCCTGGGACCGAGCCCCACATCAGGCTCCCCGCTCAGCAAGGAGCCTGCTTCTTCCTCTCCCTCTGCCTGCCGCTCTCCCTGCTTGTGCTCTCTCTGTGAAATAAATAAATAAATAAAATCTTTAAAAAAAATTATCCTAAAATTTTTTTTCATTCATAATGATGTTCTATAGGGACAAGCTCTCAAATTTTACCTGAATGTAATTTATATAGGTACATCCATCTCTCTCTCACATGACATGTAAGCAGACATAGATTTTACCCCTGTGTACAAACTATAGAGCTACTATTATACAGTTAAAAATTTTTAAGCAAAAATGACCAAAAAAAAAAACCTTTATTAGAGTCACACCCCTGAATTAAAAGCACTGATTAAAGTCATTTTAGTAAGCTCTTACTGTGCAAAACGAATGGTAATAGTCATTAGGCTGAGGGCATATTGTACCAATAAGTATAGTGACCACGTATTTCCATTAAAATCAACTCTGGAAAAGCAATAAGCTTGCACTTAGTCAAGCAATTAGAGTTTATTAAACTTCATTTGTGATCAGTTATATTAAATATAACTTAGTACAGTATTATGAGTATTGTATAATTATAAAAGTATCACTCTAGAGTCTCAACCCCTTAAGAGAAATGGCTGATAGAAATACAAGAGTCATTATTGCAAGAAAATTAAGTTTTAATTTTCACAATCAAGCAGAAATTAACAAAGACAGCAATATGTAAAGATTCAACTCTTATACCTATTACATGGTAATACAATGTTGTATAAACACTGTGCAATGACTCCCACAGAAATTGGACAACTAAACTGTATATAATTTAAAAGTCTCACCATCAGCTAAAAAACTTAGTCACACAATTTGACTATTTTCTTCTCTTTTAAATAAATAAGTTGGCCATCACAATAAAAATGAAGGGTCAGTTATTTACCCAGCTTTAAGTTTCTTGCTAAGAAGGGCAAATTGACACAGAAAACCATATCCGGTTCAATTGAATGAATATTTGAGCTTCTACTATGCACCAGTTCAGTGCTGAGTACTAGGAATACAATCATAAACAAGGTAAACACGCATTATTCCTTTATGGAGCTTGCAGTCTAGTTGAAGATGAGATTAATGAAAGATCACAATAGAGAAATACTGAGAGCTCTAATAGAGCAGTACCCTAAAATAACCTCAATATACTTTTCAGATTAATAGGGCCCTTAAGTAAGGCCATCTATATCAACCACTTATCCAGCGTTTGATTTCTCTGGACAAAATTTCTGCCCAATGCCTATTCAGATCAGTGGCAGTAACAGAAGGAAGTACTCTTCAAAGGCCTGCCTTTTACTTTTCAGATCCTTTACTCACTCTGAACTTTATAAACCAGTGAGACCAATCAAGGCAATTCAAGGCCATTTAATCACCTGTTATCCAAAACGAACATTTGGTTCAGACATTCAAATACTTTATTTTAAAGATTTTTTGTAGGGGCACCCGGGTGGCTTAGTCCGTTGAGTGTCCAACTCTTGATTTCTGCGCAGGTCACGATCTCAAGGTCCTGAGATCCAGCCCCTGTCAGGCCCCACACTCAGCGTAGGGTCTGCTTGTCCCTCTCCCTCTGCTAGTGTACTAGATTTAAAGGGGATTTAAAGAGCCATGGCCTTGCAGGGCAAAAGCCTAGTAGTTGAGATGAGGTAACAGGCATTAAGTTCCTATTCTCCACCTTACTTTGCTGTTGTTAGTATCTCAAACTGCCCATTTCATCATTTCAATAAAGCAATACTTCTATATTTTTGTAACCATAGGGACATCATCTCAGAAGTACTGTCAAATCAAAAGCCTCAAATTTTAACCCACCGGAGCTCTTGGCTATTACAAAACAAAATTCTTTCCACAATTTTTTATGACAAGAAAAAAATTCCTTTTGGGATTTTCTTCTCAAGATGCTCTTTCAATTTATAATGAACAAAATGTGTATCTACCAGAAATCAAACAGGACATTGCAGTATAGGGCTTCAGTTTTCTCCATTAAGCAAAAGACCATGTTACTTCATTGGATAAATTTCATAAAACTGTCATAACAAGATAAAAAAGTCTTAAACTGTTTTGCTATGAACTTCAATCTTTAACTGCCAACAGGAGTAACTATGATATAGGAATCCAGCAGCGTCTTCTGTGTAACAACCATACTCAGCTTCAGGACTAAGGGTGAAGCATTCAGAAAATATATGTTTGCCACTTAGGTCTTAAAAAAAAAAAATCACACTAATGAATTGGAGGAAATCATTTAATACCTGAATTAATCAGAAACAAGTGTAGGAATAATCTAGGTTTCTAAGAGTAGTAACTACTTCTGTAAGTGTAGAAATAACATTTATTTGTTTTGTACTAAACTATTTCAAATGGGAAAATTGTATGGACATGAAAATTCATCTTTTAGTCTGAATAAAAAGCAACAGAAATGAAAGCTAGTTTTACACAAATACAAATATTTCAAAACACAGCATAGTACCCTGTACATAACAGATACTCTGAGATCAATGAGTTAGCCAAGTGGGGCTCAACATTTAATTTTTACCTTCTCTGTTTTAAAAAAAAGAGAAATGCCTCATCCAAACAATATGTTTGAGTACCCATTATATGCCCAGCAATTTATGGCACATACAAGTTTAAGATCTAATTCTGCCCTTAAGTCCTCTACAGTCTAATTCGAGTGAAACCTAATCACATATAAACAAATGCTAAACTATGAAATTCTGAGGTATATCACCCCCCCCCCCCCCCGCCGGCACTATCACATGTCCTATCTTATTATCTTCACAACATTAACCAATACTGAAATTATCTTGTGCACTTATTTACTTATTTGTGTCCTATTTTCTAGAAAACAAATTCCCTAACAACAGAGACCTTAATTTACCTGTCTTATTCACTTTTGGATCTCTAACACTTAGAACAGTAGCTGGCACATAATACCTGCTCAAATATTTGGTGAATAAATTAAGTACAATAGGAATTCAGAGAAGAAATACATAAATGTAGCTTCATTTAGAAACTATAAAAAAAGTACCCTAATTGTTGGATAGGATTTGAATAGCCAGAAAGAGGGGACAAGAAGAAAGGTAGAAGCAGCAGCATTAGCATTTTATTTTACTTTAGGGAAGCAGCCTTATGAAATACAGGGTTGACGTTGAAGGGTATTAAATTTTGAACATGTAGGGTGGGGACAGATTAAAGATAATCTTGAAAACCAAAGGAAGTAGTTTGGACTTAAGTCTCACAACTACTGAGACTTCTTATGATTTCCTAATTCAGAGACAGACTTGGAGAAGGTGGTACTTTAGAAAGATGACTTCAGGTAGTACAAGTCCACAATCTCTTACCTGAAACCCTTGAAGCCAGATGTGTTTTGGAATTCGGAGTAAAATTTTAGAAAGGAATATGGTATGTGTTCCATATATAAGAAAATACACCCAGTAGGATCTAGTGTAGCACCCAAAATCAAATGCATTCATGGTTAACAGTGAAACATGAATATTCCACAAAACAGGATAGACAGATAAAGACTATATATAGCTTCAGGTTGGGTCAGGTTTTGTGGCTGAATGAGAAAATTCTGTTTTCAGAGATTTCAGATTTTAGAATTTCAGAGAAGGGTTGTAAGCTTTAATATTCAGGATAGATTGGAGCAAGAATCAAAGGCTAAAAAAGTAGCTTGCAGAGATCAGCAAGTTTGGTCTATTCTACCTAAATACTAGCTACCATTTAATGAGCATTTATTATGTGCCAGGCACTATGCTAAGAGCTTTATATGCATTGCCTCATTTATATCCTCACAGCAATCCTATTATATAGGAATTTACTGTCCTATTTTACAGGCCAAGAAATCAAATTTTGCAGTCATTAAGTCATGTGCCTAAAGTCACAAAGATAATAAATTACACAGTTAGGATTAGTATTTAGATATGAGTAGAATCCAAGCTCTAAAACCTCAATCTATTTTCTGAAGTCAGTCGGCAAGAGTCTTCATCAGTATAACAATACTAGTTAAAGCTCAAGTTCTTTTTCAATCTTGGCCTTTCCATGTACATTTGCTCTGCTTAGAGCACTCACCCCACACCCCCTCCTCCACCTAGCCATCTCCTACCTAGTCTCAGATCAGATTACAGTTGGTCCTGTGATAGTCTCCCATGGTTCCTAACTTCTCCTTTTGTAACACATGTCAATTATCAATTTCTTATCAATGACAGTCTTCCTTGTTATACTGTACATTTAATGTAGTAAGGACTAGTCTCTCTTGGTCCCCACTGTGTTCTCAGTTTTGTGTACTACTAGCACACAGCACTCAAACCTGTGATGACTGACTGAATTGGAGAGGGGAGGAGAGAGACAGACACCGAGAGATCCAGTTGTGAGGTGGTAAGAGATGACTAGGATGGTAGCTATGGAAATAGAGAAGGCAGTTACTATATATAATTTTGCTTAAAATTATGCTTGTTATTGAAGCAATGTACCCAGACATATGACTGTTGTTTGTATTAAAAAGGGTAATTTAATATCTGTTGTTGTGATTACCATCTTTAAAACACACAAATAACCTCTAATTGGCTATGATTATTACTCTGGAGATACCTCACCTCACAATGACTTAAATAACCACATCATTTAGTTTTCTAATGTAGCTGCAAAATTAATCTGACAAAACAAAATGATTCACTCCTTTAAAGATTCAAAATTATAAATCACTTAAAACGGGAAATTATTCTTGAGTTGTGAATAAGGTATTATTATAACACATTTATAGAAAAGGGCACATAAAAATCAAACAATGATTTGAGTTAATTTCACTCTTACTACTTTTAACTGATATTCTTGAATTTGCAAATAATTCCCAATTCAGGGAAGAGCTGGAGTCTAAAAGTTCATTTTTTTGTTTGTTTGTTTGTTTTTTTAAAGATTTTATTTATTTATTTGACAGAGAGAGACACAGCAAGAGAGAGAACACAAGCAGGGGGAGTGGGAGAGGGAGAAGCAGGCTTCCTGCCGAGCAGGGAGCCCGATGCGGGGCTCGATCCCAGGACCCTGGGATCATGACCTGAGCCGAAGGCAGACGTTTAACGACTGAGCCACTCAGGCGCCCCTAAAAGTTCATTTGTATAGCAGTTATTTAGCTTCTGGAACACATGTTCCCAAATATGCAACCAGTAAAAATGGTTTCCAAAGTGAAAGTAGACAACCATCTCCCCATGGAAAACAAAACAGCTTATTTGAACTCATATAGGAAGAACTTGTTTAAATAACTAAATATTGGGGCACCTGGGTGGCTCAGCTGATTAAGCATCTGGCTCGATTTCGGCTCCGGTCATGATCTCAGGGTCATGACATGGAGCCCAGCGTCAGGCTCTGTGCTGGGTGTGGAGCCTGCTTGGGATTCTCTCTCCCCCTCTTCCCCTCCCCGCCTAAAATAAATAAATAAATAAATAAATAAATAAATAAAATATTTAACATCAACTATTTAACACTGAAAAACTTAGGCAAAACATGATTATGGTAGGCAAAAATGACTTCAAATTAATCCTCACAACAAACCTATAATGTAGGTATTATTATTATTCCCATTTTACTGATCAGACAAATGAGGCACACAGAGGTTAAACAAAACCATTTTATAATATTCTCTGACCTGTATGCAGTATCACCATGCCAGCTAATAATATACCTTCACAAAGTAATTAGCAAAGATAGGACTATGATATGGTATGATCCATCAATAGTACAAATAGAGGCATCTCAACATATTCAATAATTCCCTTGGTTGAAAACCAACAAAAGTTTTAACCTGACATCTTAGATCACTTACATAGTTTACTTTCAGAATTAGAGCAAGAGCTACAGAGCACAAAGGTCATGTACCTCCCAGATCACTCACAAGAACTTGTGTATAAAAGCTATTGAATTAATTTTCTGACACCAAAAACACACAGACCTTTTCAGGCACCTGACTAACCAACTATAAAATACAAAATCATAAGTGACAAAATGCACTCTCAAGAGCATATACTAGAAGATTTTTCCCATGGTATTTGCATTTTAAAAATACAGAAGGAAAATGCCATGAAAGAAATAACAATCTCTGTAAGATGAATTCTGTTTGGATTTGCATTAAAAATGTTTATTCTCTTTATTTAAACTGCATTAAAAATTAGGCATGCCCATCTTACAGAATAAATTCTACAAAGATTAAAAACCTCCCCCCCAAAAAATGATTTAAAACCTTCCCAATTTCTTTCATCTACCTTAGTTCCAGTAACACCCAAAATTAGTATTTTAATTTAATCCTTGAAGGACTTTACGATTTCAACATAAGTTTCTGGAGACAGCCAACAATGAAGAATTCATTCTTTTTGTCCTAGCTTTGTCAAACAGAAGCTTTCCTTGAATTCCAGAAAGAAGGTAGAGCCACAAACTTAACAGTCTTACTAAATGCAATCAGGAGAGGGAAAACCAGTATAAAATTAGGTCATTCTGTAAAATACTACTAGTCTCTACATCCAATATGTTTTAACTAAATCATTATAGGGTAGCTTCAAGGGAAGAAAAAAAACCTAAACTGAAATCAAAGGATTATTTCAAAAATATTCATTTATAACTGAGTAGTTTGTTGCAAGCCCTCTAGAAGTACATTTATCATGAGTAAAATCTGCCAAATTGATGGGAAGTTTTCTGCCAAAATCCATGTTGATGTGACCATACAGCCCAAATGTGACATTTGTTCTTAGTGAATGGTTACTTGGATTTTCTTCTGCCTTCTCCTCTCCCTGCCATTAAGACCAATGAGAATGTCCCAGCTTAAAGAACATAGGAGGTTATACTACTAAAATAATCCTTAAATTATATTATGTATTTAAATACTCTAAAAAGGTTTATCTGAAGTTTTACAATAATCAAGGATGAAAATAAAGATCTTAAATATTTGGTGACAAGGCTAAACCTAGATGGCTATGTATTATAGAGACTGAGAAGTGTGCTCTCAATCTCTTCAAGAACAAGTGATTAAATATAAGGTCCTTGTTAGCACTAAAATTCTGTTTCTGTGCTATATTTCTAGTAAAAATATGTGCTTAACCTAAAGACTTTGATATGTGAACATAGAAGGATGAAATTTTCTTTTAAGTTTTCATTTAAATTCCATTTAGTTAGCATAGTGTAATATTAGTTTCAGGTGTACAATCTAGTGATTCAACACTTCCATAAAACCCCCGATGCTCAGCAGAACAAGTGCACTCCTTAATCCACATCACCTATTTAACCCATTCCCCCCACCCACCTCGGAAAGATGAAATTTTGACAAAGGCTGGAAACATGATGTATTAAACACTACAAAGGAAAAGATATATCACATGACCAGGAGAACAGTTAGGAGGAAAAATTTTGGGAAACTGGGAGAAGCTGTATGTACACCACTTTTTATGAACTAACCAAGTCTGGTAAAGGAAGGAACTGCCAAGTAACTACTGACCAAAAATAAAGGGAAACCGCCAGATTGAGGTTAAGATAATTGTTGGGTAGGCAAATTTGACCTAAATCCAAAGTTTATACCTGGAGACTAAAGAAGTTTCAATGTGTTGGTTAACATTCAGGCAAGACTGACCAGGTGCTGGGGTGGGGGAAAGGGGAAGAGAGGTAGGAAAAGAGAACCATAAAAATCCCAATCACTTTAATCATGTAGGTTAAACCAGTTTTTTTAATGTGTCTAGGACTTCCACCTCTGCCCAGGTTTATCACCCTGCCCAAAACAACAAAAAATACACATAAATATTTCAAAAATGTTTTCAAGATGCTGAACACCAGACAATAAATTCCAGTGATCCCTGAAAGACAGTAAACAAATGAGGTGAGGCTTACAATTGCCCCAGCATACTGCCTTGAGAGAGTGTCCATGTTGTGGCCCAGAGAGGGGACCCAGGCAGAGCACTGCAGACTTCCTGAGTTGAGGAGTTGAGAATCCAAGGACACCAGCCTGCTGGAATTTACAAGGCAAAGTGCCAGAAAGGAGAAAGCTACAACAGAGAGAGAATTAAGGAGACCTGCTGCAGAGGTACAAACTGCGTATTCAACACAGTGCTGACTGGCACATGTATGCAGAGCTGGATGCCAGGAACCTGGGATCATGACCTGAGCCAAAGGCAGACACTTAACCACACAGGTGCCTCGGAAAGATCAGTACATTTAAAGACATATGTTGCAGAAACTATCCAAGATGAAACAAAGATAAGAAAACAAATAAAAATGAAAGGAGTATCAGTATAAGAGAGAGAATTTTAAAGTGACCAAATATATGTGTAATTGAAGTTCCAAAGGAAGAGGATGGGGAATAACAAATATTTAAAGATATAATGGCCAAAAATGTTACAAATATGTTTTTTTTAAGAAACTATAAGCCCACTGATCCAAAAAGCCCAATGAACCCCAATAAAAGAAACATGAAGGAAATTACAACAAGGCACATCTTACTCAAATCACTGAAAAGTAGTGGTAGAGAAAATATTAAAAACAGCCTTAGGGGAAAAAAAAGACAATAAAAGGATAGAAGAAGGTAAACCAGCTAACACAAGTCAAAAGAAGGCCATAGTAGCTATATTAATATCAGACAAAGTGGATTTCACAGCAAAAAATATTACCAAGGATAAAAAAAAGTCATTTCATAATGATAAAGGGGTCAATTAATTAGGAAGATATAAGGATCCTAAGTGTTTATGCCTATAATAACAGCTTCAAAATACATGAAGCAGAAACTGATAGAACTGAAAGGAGAAATAGACAAATCCACAATTAGTCAGAGATTTCAATGTCCCTCTCTCAATAATTGATAGAACAAGTCTACAGAAAATCAGCAGGAATATGAGGACTTGAACAATACTATCAACCAACCTGATCAGACTGACAGTTTTAGAACATTCCACTAACAGCAGAATACACATTCTTCTCAAGTGCACATTGTACATTTATCACAAAACAAAGTTTCAATAAATTTAAAAGTATTCAAGTCATATAAAGTATATTCTCTGGCCACATTAGAATTACATTAGAAATCAAAACCAAAAGATTTCTGGAAATCCTCCAAATATTTGGAAAGAAATATACTTCTAAATAACAGATGGGTCAAAGAAGAAAGCAAAAGAGAAATTAACAAGTATTTTGAATTAAATGAAAATAAAATCACAACAGAACAGAATTTGTGGGATGCTACAAAAGCAGTAATTAAGTGGGAATTTATACAAAAAAAGTCTACATTAAAAAATATGAGAGTTCTCGGGCGCCTAGGTGGCTCAGTCGTTAAGCGTCTGCCTTCGGCTCAGGTCATGATCCCAGGTTCCTGGGGTCGAGTCCCACATGGGGCTCCCTGCTCTGCGGGAAGCCTGCTTCTCCCTCTCCCACTCCCCCTGCTTGTGCTCCCTCTCTCTCTCTGTCAAATAAATAAATAAAATCTTAAAAAAAAAAAAAAAAAAAAAAATGAGAGTTCTCAAATCAATGACCTTAGCTGCCACCTTAAGCAAATAGAAAAAGAGCAAATGAAACCCAAAGCAAACAGAAGGAAATCATAAAAAAATGGAAATCAATGAAATAGAAAAACAATATAAAAATAATAAAACCAAAAGTTGTTTCTTTAAAAAGATCCTTAAAACTGATTTAAAAAGAGAGAGAAGGGGCACCTGGGTGGCTCAGTCGTTAAGCATCTGCCTTCAGCTCGGGTCATGATCCCAGGGTCCTGGGATCGAGCCCCACATCGGGCTCCCTGCTCTGCGGGAAGCCTGCTTCTCCCTCTCCCACTCCCCTTGCTTGTGTTCCCTCTCTCGCTGTGCCTCTCTCTGTCAAATAAATAAAATCTTTAAAAACAATAAAAATAAAAATAAAAAAATAAAATAAAATAAAAAGAGAGAGAAGACCCAACACTAGGATTTCATGGGTATATCCTACCAAAATCAATTGTACAGAAATGCTTTCAGAAAACTGAAGAAAAAAAGCAAACTGATTCTTGGTTTGGGGAAGAAGATGATAGGTAAGGAAGTGATTTCCAAGGGGCAAAACCCTTTGGAGGTGTGTGTGGATATGTTCACTATCTTGATTGTGATAATGGTTTCACAGGTGTGCACATATGCAAAATTTAGCAAGCTGTACACTTTAAGTATGTGTGGTTCCATGAATGTCAATTATACTTCAAGAAAGCTGTTTAAACAAATTCACAGAATAGACACAGATAGACAAATAACTATATACAAGTAACCAATTTATCTCCATTTACAAAGTATGAAAATAACAGGACTAAATTTATTCTTTAATATACTATAACATACAGATTCAAACGATTTGCTCCCTTTCAAAAATAGTTAACTATGGTTACCATTGCAAGCATTGCAATGCTAGACTCAAAGCAAAATGCAACCCTCAAAAGTAAAGAAGCAATGGAGGCATCTTATTCTCATGCTATTATGTTTATAAAATGATTTATATGTTAAGACTACTACTTTCAGCTATGTTTAAATACATATTAAGTAGCAGTCACTCTCAAACCCCAATGCGGTCTATCAATAATCACACATGAAAATAATTACATGTAAACTTTCTTGCAAAATACTAAGTCATTGAAGCTTAAAATAAAAATAAACATGAGCCAAAGCATCACATTACACCTTCTGTGTGCCTTACTTGTTCTTAACTGTGACTGCTAACTCCAGTGATGAGAGAATAAATCTTTACTATTTAACCAACATTGCTATATTAAAGCATATATAATCCAGCCATAACAAGTTAAGTATTGCAGTAAGTGTCCCCAGAGTGTGACTTTCAATGATATTTGGCTCCATTAATAGCTTGCATCATTAGTCAAATACTTGTTGCCCTGAGTTGAAAATCTTTGTTTTGAAATTTACATTCAACTGCAAGGCTATTGTGTTGCACAAAACTGAATGATCTGAATGAATGCTTAGCTCCGGAGCATAATAATAGCATGAGAATAAGATGCCTCCATTGTCTTCTTTATTTGTGAATTAATCTTTTTGTCTTATAGTTCCAAAACAAAAAGTATGAACTAAACCATTTTATGTGGGGCGCCTGGGTGGCTCAGTTGTTAAGCGTCTGCCTTCGGCTCAGGTCATGATCCCAGGGTCCTGGGATCGAGCCCCACATCAGGCTCCCCGCTCAGCAAGGAGCCTGCTTCTCCCTCTCCCCCGGCCTGCTGCTCCCCCTACTTGTGCTCTCTCTCTCTGTCAAATAAATAAATAAAATCTTAAAAAAAAAACCTTTTTGTGTATTTTAGTACCTTTTCTGTGAACTGGGTTACCTGTACAACTCTCAGTCATGGTTAGGGTGTAAAACTTATTTTGCCATAGGGTTAAAAAAAATCTAATTACAGATGATAAACTAAGGCTACAAAATACTAAGCTCACAGAGCCTCATAAACATGTTCACTTGTTGTCCCTTCAGTGTAGTCACCATAGGTGATAAGGGTTTTTTTTTTTATTTTGCAATGACGCTGCTACCATTTCTCAAAATGCTTTTTGGAGTATCTAGGAACCGTATTCAGAATTAGTTTATAAGAGACATGAAATAGTGAAAGTTTAACTTCTTCCTTACCAATATGGGTGCCTTTTTATGTCTTTCTGTTGTCTGATTGCTGTGTCTAGGACTTCCAGTACTACATCAAATAAAAGTGGTGAGAGTGAACATCCTTGTCTTATTCCTGACTTTAAGGGAAAAGTTCTGTTTTTCCCTATTGAGGATGATGTCAGCTGTGGGTTTTTCATATATGGCCTATATTATGTTGAGGTATGTCCCCTCTATCCCTACTTTGTTAAGGGTTTTTATCATGAATGGATGTTGTCCTTTGTCAAATGCTTTTTCTGCATCTACTGAAATTGATATGTTTTTTATCTTTTCTCTTATTGATGTATCACATTGATTTCTGAATACTGAACCACCCTTGCATCCCAGGAATAAATCCCATTTGATGATGGTATATAATTTTTTAATGTATTATTGGATTAAGTTTGCTAGTATTTTGTAAACTCTGTACTTTCTTCTCGACTTGGCTGTGAACATAAAACTGCTCTGAAAAATAAATTCTATTTAAAAATAAAATAAGCACACATGCAATCCTTGAGGAAATAGCAAACTTGACACTACTACAAAAACCACTGACTGCAAAAACTGAGGAAGACATGCTCTCAGGATAAAGGAAATAAAAACAAAATTAGAAGAGAATGTTTGCAAGGAAAGAAGCTCAAGTTCAGGCTGTGAATTATTCCAGCTCAACTTTGTCATCTCTCACATGCATTAAATGTGAAATAAGTTCTGGAGTATGCTTGTATACACACACACACACTATACCACTCTTCACAGTGGATAACCAGAACAATTCGAAGATAAATGATCAGAAAAGGACCAACAGAGAATGTATGCATAAAATGTGCAAAAAATCTAGATTGATTTAAGATGTTTTTCTTCATAGTCTCAAATAAATTACATGTGATCATGTAAAAAGTGATCAAAAAGGTGTACGCTTAAGACCAGAGAAACTAAAATAGTGGTAACACTATTGTGATAATAATGATGGAGTAGTGAAGTGTGACATGAGTTTTTTTTGTTTTTTTTGTTTTTTTTAAGATTTTATTGAGAGAGAGAACAAGCATATGGGAGAGGCAGAGCAAGACGGAGAAGCAGAATCCCCGCTGAGCGGGGAGCCCGATGCGGGGCTCGATCCCAGGATCCTGGGATCATGACCTAAGCCGAAGGCAGACGCTTAACGACTGAGCCACCCAGGTGCCCCGAAGTGTGACATGAGTTTAAGTTTCCTTTATCATAGCAGGAAGACAACAGATAATATCTAAAACAAGCAAGTTAAGACATGGTAGTATAAGCATATTACAATACAAAACAGTGAAAATAGTTAAAATGGGTTGCCACTGGTGAACACCACCACCAGGGATAGAAACACATGGAGTATGAGAAGATTACTATTTATTACAAGCCCTTCTGTACCACTGACTTTAAGTATGTACACATATTGTATCTTGATAAAAATAAAAATCCTCTTGAGAAAAAAATGATCAAAGAAGTAAAAACCAAGCTGACAGAATTCTGAAAATTACAGGATGAAAAAATATACAAATAAAATCCACAAAAGAAGCAACAATAATACAGAGAACAAAACATCTGAAAAACATGGTTGGTAGTCTTGAAAAAGACAAATGAAACAAAACTGCAACAAACAATATATAATGATTACAGAAATGATGACACATGGAAAACAAGGGAGAGCCAGAGTAAGGAAGTAATTATGGTCAAACTGACAAAAGAGTCAAGATTTGTACCCACTCACTTCTACCACTTTATAATCTCTTTGTAATAAACCTCCTTATTTAGCAGATTTCAAAATTCTAATAATATCTAGCCAGGTATTCAGTTTGTCAAGAATGCTGTCCATTTGGGCGCCTGGGTGGCTCAGTTGGTGAAGCGACAGCCTTCAGCTCAGGTCATGATCCTGGCGTCCCGGGATCGAGTCCCACATCAGGCTCCCTGCTCAGCAGGGAGTCTGCTTCTCCCTCTGACCCTCCCCCCCTCATGCTCTCTCTCTCTATCTCATTCTCTCTCTCAAATAAATAAGTAAAATCTTTAAAAAAAAATTTAAAAAAAAATAAAAAAAAAAAGAATGCTGTCCATTTATAAGTTTCAGGGTTTTGTTTTGTTTTTACTGCAGACCTGTTTTCTATAAAAGGCTACCTTGATTATGTGCAAGAAGAGAAAATGCTGGGGCGCCTGGTGGCTCAGTAGGTTGTGTCTGCTTTCCACTCTGGTCATGATCTCACGGTCCTGGGATCCAGCCCTGTTGTCTAGGCTCCCTGCTCGGCAGGGAGTGGCGGGGAGTTGGCTTCTCTCTCTCCCTCTGCCCCTTCCCCGCCACACCTTGTGCTCTCTCTCTCTCTCAAATAAATAAAAAAATCGTTTAAAAAAAAAGCAAGAAGAAAAAAAAGAAAATCTACTCTTCTCCCCCCACTCTTAAAAAAAAAAAAAAAGAAAATGCCAGTAAATATTACGATGACATTTGAATAGACTATTACATCTAAAACTAATCTACGTAAACACAGCAGTCATGGAACTAAAAGAAAAAGCAAGTTATTTCTGAAAGTCATTTCTCATCTTTTAAAAGATGAGACACACTGTCCTCCACCTCTATACGTATTATTCTCTGATATTGCACCCATTTAAATATTCAGCTAGGAGAGTAACACACATTCAATCATTTTGTTACCAGCAAAATATTTACCATATATACAAATTCTAAAACTATTATCCTAACCAGTTGCTAATTTTCCCTCTTATCCTACAGTAAGGTGTTGAGAAGAGGGGTCATGGGGAAGTATATATACATTAATCAAATATTTACTAACACCAGCCTCTAATATCAAGGCACTAATCCACACAATGGAATGAGATAAAAATGGAAATTTTGTTTTATGTATCAAAAGCAATCAACTTAATTTAAAATCATCAGGAAAGGGGCGCGTAGGTGGCTCAGGTCATGATCCCAGGGTCCTGGGATTGAGCCCCGCATCAGGCTTCCTGCTCAGCGGGAAACCTGCTTCTCCCTCTCCCACTCCCCCTGCTTGTGTTCCTGCTCTCGCTATCTCTGTCTGTCAAATAAGTAAATAAAATCTTTAAAAAAAGAAAAATCATCAGGAAGAACATGGCAGACAGGACAGTGGAGCGGTAACTTGCAATAAGAATTGTGGTATGATAACCCCTCTGCAAATGAATGGTAAGCACCTGACTGTTCTACAGATGATCATTAAAAAGACATAAAGGGTCAGTGATTAAATATGTTATTTTTTGTGTAGAGCAGGGACAAAAAGTTGTCCAGCAAAATCCCTGGGGACAAATTGCTACCCTGAAGGCTGAGCCAGATCTGAATAAACCTAGGTAGTTGAATGGCAGTTCATCTGCATTTGAATAGAACTACTGCAATAAGGGAATGGTTCCACAATCTCCCTATCAGACTTCTTGTAAATAATACTGAGCAACCTCCCTACTAAAAATCCTACTAAAAATGAGAAATACAACGACAAATGTCAAGGTACAAATAAATATAAAGAATCTCTCAGGATTACCTAACAAAACCACAAACGTTCCAGAAAGTATATCCTTGAATAAAATTCTTAAAAAGATCTGTAATTACAAGGCCTCAGTCATTATTTCCACAACATAAAATTTCTACATTCAATAAATGCCTTCATCTGTCATGGAAAGGATGTTACCATAAATTAATATGTGATTAGTAAGTTTTAAAGAATGAGAATACAATCTGCTTGACTACCATGGTTATTCAACAATTTGAAGCATGTTGGTTCCTCACTATACCCAGAAATGGCAAAGAAAGGATGTTCTAACCAGAATTTCATAGCATAGAAAATGAGCCTTTACTATACAGCATTATACAGGCATAATATACAGGAGGTGGTTACTGATGTTTCCCACAGTTTCCCATACAAAGGCAGAAGAAAAATTATTAAATTTCCTTACTACCTACAGCCCATTGACAAGTCCTTGAAACAGGCAGAATGACATTCCTCTAGGGACTCAGCTGCCTCAGTGTTAATACTTTGCTAAGGGCAAACGGCAAGGCAATCTTAGCCGGACCTTCCAGGATCCTGTAAGTCTACTTTAACATACAAAAATTCCTTTGGAAAGTTCCTTTATCTCTACCCCCAAGATACAAGTTGGCAATCATCTTCCAAGCATATGGCCCACTGATAGACATCTGAAGAGTCTCATGACTGAGTTTTTACTAAACAGCAATAAATGACCTTTTCCTAACAACAGCTAGCCCCCTCAAGGTCCTGGAAACCTTCCTTTCTTCCAAAATTCCTTAGACACTTACCCTATCCCTAACCCCCTCCCAACTTGAAAGTATATAATGGGCCACTCCTCATGACCCCAGTACAGCTCTTTCTGCCCACGGGTCTTGTCCCCATGCTTTAATAAAATCACCTTTTTGCACCAAAGACGTCTCAAGAATTGTTTCTTGCCAGTCATCTTCGAACCCTAATATATTTCCTACATCAGTTACTCTTTAAAAATTGGTTAAAGTGAGAAATTATTAAAAGTGAAAACTGTCTTCAATATTTTATTGTACCTTCCAACCTAGAAATATACATTCATTCACCAGTCTTTTGATGTAGAACTAACAAGGCCTTTTCTTTTAATATAGGCTCCTTAGCTGGAATTCAGAGCAACACCCCTTTCATAAACTACACCCTTAATGCATTCCCTATTAGCATTTTCTTCGGAAAAAAGAACTTAAAAGATACCTGCAAAGCCAAAGGAACCCTGTTTTTTCCTAGGCTTTCATTTGCCTCACCTATGCTTAATTCAATGGCAAGCTTTTTAGCTGCTTCATAAACTCATTCAAAGGACTTCTAGTTAATTTTCATAGAAAGATCTTTTTCTTCTTACACATTTCATCAATTTCATGATGTTTAATTAAAATCATATCATTACAATAGCAATTACATTTGGCATTATAGGTGTGGACAACAAAGGCAAAAGGAAATGTAGATAAAATTAAATCTCCTTATAACTCTCAGCCCACTGACAATACTTGAGGTTGGCAGAGTATGACATTCCTCCAGGAACTCCCAACCTTATTGTTAATGCCTAGCTAGAGAGAAAAACAACCTTAATTTAACAATAGCCAGGCCTCCAGGATCCATTAAGTCTTCTTTAACATATGAAAGTCCTTTTGGAAACTTCCCTTGTCTTTACTTCCCTACCTTGAAAGTATATAAATCAGTCACCCCCTCACAACCGAAGTGCAGCTCTTTCTGACCACAGATCCTGTCCCCGTGCTATAATAAAAACACCTTTTTTGCACTGAAGACGTCTCAAGAATTCTTGGCCACTGGCTCACGGACCCTATTCCAAACCACATCACAGGTTTGGAAACAACAACTGACTCGCTGGTAAGCATACAACTCAACAGGTAGGAACAGAAGGTAGTTTATAAATTATCAGAAACCACTGCTTTTAATATTCATCGTTTGCCTCCATGATCAAATTGTCTAAGCTTAGAAATTGTATGTCACTTGCAGAAAAGAAACATGAAAGGATTTTTTTTAATTACTGCTTATATAAAGCCATTTTGGAATATACCCTTCACTTAAGATGTATTGTATGGTGACTAACACAATAAATTTTAAAAAATTAATAAAATTAAATTAAATTAAATTTTAAAAAGGCCATATGAACAGTCCTAAACTTAGAAGAGCCACTCTTCTCGCCCCATTTGCTTGCCTACCCTCAACTCCAGAAGCTTCTCTGGTGCTCACGTGAAAGGAATTATAAGTAAGAGATACACTCTTACGTGAATATGAATAAAGGCAAGATCTGAAAAGTAGAAACAGCTCAGCGCCAATTATTTCCAAGGGAGAACCTTAAATCAAAGCTGCATATAGGATTATCTGTTTCCCCAAAGCATTCTCCTTTTACTGTCGGACTTTATTCACTTTCCTGTGCTACCTGCTTGGTATTTTACCAAGCAATGACCTTTTATTAACACTCATCATTTTAAAATAACAATAATACAGCACAACTCCAGAAATTATTATAACTTAGTTCTTTCTGATACTTAGGAAAAATAAGTTGTATGACAGAAATGAAGAGTTAGGAAAGAAGAGGTAGTAGGTACTTTGAAAAAGTGAAGAACAGGGAAGATTTGGGAAGGGGGTCACAGAAGGAGGGTGTCACCGAAAGGGAGAGCACCATAATATGGAAAAGGGGTACAGAAAGGGATTTGGGGAATCCCAAAGATAAAATTTACCAATTTCAAAATATTGCCTAGGGTCAGCCCCATACCTAGAAAAGAACTTTTTCTTCACTATTCCCACTACATGGCGCAGAACTGCTCCCAGGGCCCAGACTCATACTATTAATAAAACAGCTCATCTACAATGTAGATTAAGTAGGATTTGAAAAAGGGGAGGTTCCCTGGGAACCTAACCTCCCAAAATAACATGTTCCCAAAGAAACAATATTCTCAGAGATACGAAAAAGAAAGAAAAATGTCTTACAAACACTTTTTAGAATACAACATGTTCTTAGTATCCATAGCACTAAAGAATACTCACAGAGCAAAATTTAAAACATAGGAGATAAAGGAACAAAGAAACCAAAGTTACCATTTGCAAGAAAGTAGTTGTTGTCCATAAATCACATAACATCCTACAGCAATACATCAACCTTTGCTAACCTTTGACCCCTTCCGATAAAAATCTCACACACTCCAAGGATCTGATACTTCTCCACCCAGGGATTTGGTGTGCAACACCTCCACCCAGATAAGATTAAGGTGAGGATATGCTATAGTCTATTTCCACTATTCACAGTTTTGTAGATTTTTTTCAATCTAAAAAAAAAAACAGGTAGGTTTCCGAATATGTTTTTTTCTTTTTGTTTCAAGTTTTTATTTAAATTCTAGTTAATTAACATATAGTGTAATATTGGTTTCAGGAGTATTATTTAGTGATTCATCACTCACATACAACATCCAGTGCTCATCACAAGTGCCCTCCTTAATAACCATTACCCATTTAGCCTATCCTTCAACCACCTCCCCCTCCAATAACCCTGTTTGTACTCTATTATAGTTAATAGTCTCTTATGTTTTGCCTCTTTTTTCTTCCTTCCCCTATGTTCATCTGTTTTGTTTCTTAAATTCCACATGTGAATGAAATCGTGTTTGTCTTTCTCTGACTTATTTCACTTAGCATAATACACTCTAACTCCATCCATGTCGTTGCAAATGGCAAGATTTCATTCTTTTTGATGGCTGAATAATATTCCATTCCATATATATATATATATATACACCACATCTTCTTTATCCATTCATGAGTCAATAGACATTTGGGCTCCTTCCTTAATTTGACTATTGTTAATAATGCTGCTATAAACATTACGGTGCATGTGCCCCTTCAAATCAGTCTTTTTGTGTCCTTTAGGTAAACACTCAGCAGTGCAATTGCTGGGTCACAGGGCAGTCCTATTTTTAACTTTCTGAGGAACCTCCATACTGTTTTCCAGAGTGGCTGCACCAGTTTGCATTCCCACCAACAATGTAAGAGGGTTCCCCTTTCTCCACATCCTCACCAACATCTTTTATTTAATTTGAGCCATTCTGACAGGTGTGAGGTGTAGCTCATCATAGTTTTGATTTGAATACACTTTTGCAATCTAAACATATACCCAGGAGCACATATGCTCCTCTAGGAGTCATCCTCTCCTCCAACATAGTAGGGAGGGTCTACACTACCTAACAAGCTATATATATACCTCAGTACCTAGCAATAATGTCCCACAATCACCTACAGTTACATGTCTAAAAACAAACTCATCTTCCCACCTACTATCTCTCTCCCCACTCCTCCATGCCAGTTCTTCTTCCTCCCACCCAGATCCCACCCCAATTCAATCACCAAAGTTGGTAGCTTCTAAATCCTAATCTTCCTCTTTTCTCCATCCCTATTACCACTGTTCTAGTTCAGCAGGTCATTTCTTATTTCTACTATTATAATAAATTCTCTGGTCTCCCAGCCTCCAATCTCACCTCTTTCCAATCATTTCTCCTTACTTTTTTAAACTTTTGGATCTGGAGTAAAAAATTAAGATGCATATGGATTCTAAGTAGGTGATATAATTGAATGATGTAGGTCAACTGAAGAAAAGAAAGTGGCAATACTTGATCCCAGGGTGAAAAAAGGCTTCGGAGGACTGTGGCAAATCCAAGAGCACAGGCCCATTAAGATGAGACAGATCTTGTTCAGGTACAGTGGATTGCTGACAGCCATGTGGGAACATGGGCTCAGTACTGCAAAGTTATTCTGCTGTTTCAAGAGAAGACAGAAATTTGGATTTATATGTGTAAACTCCCAATTTTTAAGAGCTGACAAATCAAATTGGTAAAACCATACTGCCAATGCTGCAAGCTTAACAAGACAAATCTGTGGGCCGATATGACTTGCAGGTCTGCTATTTTGCAAACTGCGTAAGACTAGTGGTTCTCCAACTTTAGAATATAGAATCATCTACGCAAATAATTAATGCAGATTCCTGGACCCACATCAAAAGGATTCTCATTCAGTAGGCCAATGGGGTTCCGGAATCTATGTTTTTTAGCAAGCTTTCCTGATGGCCTTGAGGCAAGTGGTCCTAAAACCACTTTTTTTTTTTTTTAACAAATCTGTGTTAAAAGGGAATCTAGAGGATTAAACGGAATGAGAAAAATGGAAAAAATACTTCTAATGCATTTAAAATATCTTAAATATTCTCATTTGCTGTCCTAGGTAAACACAACTTAGTATACTTGCTTCAACTCTGAACAATAGTGTTCATTCATAAACATATTTCCAAGTAATATATGAAACCAGTGACCTTTTAAAAGATTACTTTTTTCAATGCACTGGACATCTCAGATCAATATTATGGCAATGGTTATAATTAGCATTAAAATATAAGATGGTCTTCTAAAAAATGAGGAATATTTTTTTTATTTATTTATTTAATGTAGTGTTCCATGACTCATTGTTTGCGTATAACACCCAGTGCTCCATGCAGTACGTGCCCTCCTTAATACCCATCACTGGGCTAACCCATCCCCCCACCGCCCTCCCCTCTAAAACCCTCAGTTTGTTTCTCAGAGTCCATAGTCTCTCGTGGTTCTTCTCCACCTCCGATTTCCCCCCTTCATTAGCGCTCACCATAGCACATACCCCCTCCAATGTCTATCCCCATCCCTCCCACCCCCCACCACTCCAGCAACCCTCAGTTTGTTTCTTGAGATTAAGAATTCAAAAATGAGGAATATTTTATCTTTACTGAAAAATCTACTTTTAAAGTGTTATTTTTTAATAATATTTTAAGTGATCCAGTCTATATGAAAAGCCAGAAACTGAGTATACTATAATCCATGAATTCACAGTTAAATCTTCCATTGTAAATTCTAAATGCATTTTTCAGATGGGGAATGTGGGGCGGGGAGGAAGAAGGAGTACCTAGTGACTCAATTCCTGGCTTATTTTAGTCCAAATTATTAATCTCCCCTACTTCTAAATCCCACCTATTTCTACGGCACTAATCAAATACTGATGTGTATACAAGTCTCATTCTCCTTATAATACTGTAAATTCCTTGATAACAAGCACCTATATTTCACGACTCTTTATCCTTCAGCACTAAATAGAATATTAGGAAACAGAGTTGCTCTACAATGTGTATCAAATAAAGGAATAGTATCTATGGGAAAATGTGCCCCATACTCTTAAGCAAAAAGAGGAGGGGCCAGTAGCAGAGGGAAGTTCATGCCGAATCATCATTCCCAACTTAGAGGCAATAAAGTCAGAGGGTAGGGCAAGTGGGAGAGAGACTGGAGAAGTAAATAGTTTCCAACACCACCACATTTAGGGAGGTCACTGAGAAAGAAACAAAACAGAGACACTCCTACTTGTGATTGGGCTGCCAAGTCTCAAGGCAACATCTGTGGAAAAGGGAGGGAAAAGGCCAGGCAATATTTTTAACCTACTTTAACCTACCAGGGGAGCCCCTGCCTAGGGTTTTTCATATGGTCATGTATTTATAACTCAGCAAGTTCCTGTCCTCTGCTTTAGTAGTAATATTCTTCATGTTTCAAAAGCTCAAAAGGGATTTTGCAAGAATCACAAATCTCTCATGAGAAAGCTGCCTAGCAAAGGATGATTCATGTCCTAAAAATCTATTTCTTTTTAGAATAATTTTATAATCCAACAAGGAGCCTGAAAGTTTTCCCAACTGATACCCTGCAAAACAATGTACCATTTCTACAGCTACAAACCACTGCACAAAAAAAAAAAAAAAAAATCATTCGGTTTCAGTAAAACACATTATCTCTAAACTCAAAAAATAGAAAAAAACCACAAAACATTCAATTTTAGCCTCAGTATCTTTGCCCTCAACTAAACTAAAACACTGAATAACATTTATGTACCATAACAGAAATGTAGTTTACTTTTACTTTTAAGGAGCTGCTAAACCTTAAAACTCTGTATGTATCTTTAAACTTTTATGTTCAAATCAACATAATCATTAATAATAACAATGATGATAGATATTATTTCATTTATGTTACAAATTAGGTTTTGTGTGAAGAACTAGATTTGAACACAAATTAACACATACTTGGATATCCTGGGTATATGTAATCTTTTGTATATGGAAAAATTTTCATTCCTTGGGCTCTTGTCTCAATTTCATTTGGACCCCTGTAATAATAAAAACTTTAAAAGATGTAGTAATAAAACTAAGTTGACAGTGTCTCTTAATACAGAGCTCATTTTTCAGTGAATTATCCTAAGAAGGGCTGGAGTTCAAATCAAGGCCCTGAGACTACTTTGCCATCATTGTAAACAATGTAGCTTTGCTTTGTCAGAGGAGACTCATATGTAAAAATGGTAATAAACAACCAAAGTATGACAACACTTCAGTGAGGATAATTTTGCCCAGTTTTGTATATCATAAATCTTGCAGCTTCTCTTAGAATATTCTGGGAACTATAATTCAGCCTAGACAAAACACTTTCAGTTTGACAGCAGCAGTCTTGTATGCTAAGCTACCTGACCTTTAGAGCAGTATCTATTTGTAAAAACAAACAAACAACAAAAAAAATTTAGACTTAAAGGGACAGATCTACAGAAGAGGAGGTTGGGAGCAAGGGTCAATTAAGTCACTGCAAAACTGTAAGTTATCAAAGTACACACTATTCACAGTACATGCCTAATTTCACAAATTTTCAAAGATGTCAAATTAAAGCATGACAAAAGGTAACAAAATTAATAGATGCCTCTATATTTACACTACAAATAGGCCAATTATCACAGAGCTTTGACAAAAGATTCTAGACTTCATGATATTTCCAATTATAAAAAGTCTAAAGTAAGGTCTGACTGGTCTGATCACATCATTCCCCTACCTCAGATACTCTACAGAATAAAGTCCAAACTGTTTAGAGGAACATTCAGTGCTCACCATGATGAAGCTGTAATCTCCCTCCAGACTGACCTCCACCACTCACATATGTACAACTGGGCCTCACTAGACTCTTAATTCTTCAAACTTGCTACAACTTCCTAACTCCCTTGCAGTTGTACAAAATGTCCCCTCTCCACTCTCTATCACTGTTTAAAAAAAACTCCCTGCACTTCGACTATCTTCTGTTGCCTATCTTTCCATGAAGTCAGCCTTAATACTCCCAACACTTTTTACCTCTACAGTAGCACTTATCACATTCCACCTTGCACCATAGGTTTGTACACATCAGACTCTCCAACCCTGTGTTCCCAGTGGGCAGGGACTATTTAATTTAGCACTTTAAAAATGCTTAGCACGATACTGGGGTAGGTTTCTCCAAATGCTTATTAAATTTTATTAAATACTTAACAAGAATTTCAGAGGTAGAACTTTTCCAACTGAGCAGCTTACCCAAATCCTCAGTAGTAAAATTAACCATATATAGCTCTAAATTATTTGTGGACAACTCCTAGCCAACTTCTCAAACTCTATTATTTCTTCAGCTAACTTAATCCAACAATGATGAAATGTGTTAAGAGGCATTTATCAGACTTGATAACATTTGTGATAGAAAAAAACATAAAAATATAAAATATGAAGGATATTTTAATAAAGTAGAAAAAATTATAGTTCATTTCTATGTTTTAATTACAGCCCGTTCCTCCTAAAAAGGTAGCATGCTATCATAAAACAGCATGTATTTTGGAATCAGAATCAGTTAACCTCACTGAGACTCATTTTCCTTATTTATAAAATGTGGAAAATAAGCTACATTTACCATACATGTTTCTGATAAAAATTAAGTAAGTTGGTGATGTAAAGCTCTCAGAACAATGCCTGAAACAATGTAGGGTCTTAGTAAATGTTAATTCCCTTTTTCCACCTCACTTCTGAGTTGGTAAAAATTGTTTCATATGATCACCCATATTCAGTTACAAAGCAAGTTCAGTCATAGCCTTCCCTCCAAGATCTTAACACTTATAAAATCAATGTCACTTAGGGGCACATGGGTAGCTCAGTTGGTTAAACAACCAACTCTTGATTTCGACACAGGTCATGCTATCAAGAGTCCTGAAATCGAGCCCCGCGTAGGGCTCCACACGCAGCGCAGAGTCAGCTTGAGATTCTCTCTCTCCCCCTGCCCCTCCCCCCACTCACACTCACTCTCTAAAAATGAAGAAATCTTAAAACAATTAAAAATGAAATCAGTAACACTTTAAAAAAACCCTGCCCTTACATAACTTTTAATTTATACACGTGATGATCTATTGAGAACATCCTCATTTAACCTTAATAAACTGGCTTTCAGGGGTGCCTGGTGGCTCAGTCAGTTAAGCATCTGCCTTCAGCTCAGGTTATGATCCCAGGGTCCTGGGATAGAGCCCCACATCAGGCTCCCTGCTCCGTGGGGAGCCTGCCTGCTTCTCCCTCTCCTTCTGCCCCTCCCCACCACTAGTGCTCTCTCTCAAATAAATAAAATCTTTTTAAAAATTTTAAAAAAATAAACTGTCTTGGGGCGCCTGGGTGGCTCAGTTGGTTAAGTGACTGCCTTTGGCTCAGGTCATGATCCCAGGGTCCTGGGATCGAGCCCAGCATCAGACTCCCTGCTCGACAGGGGGCCGTTTTCTCCCTCTCCCTCTGCCGCTCCCACTGCTTGTGCTCTCCTGCTCTCTCTCTGCCAAATAAATAAATAAAATAAATAAAATCTTTAAAAATAAATAAACTGTCTTTCATTCTCCAAGACCCAGATCAAATGTGGCCTCTGTGAAGTCTCCCCTCTCCCTACCAGCAACTATATGTGGCATTCCAGAGAATACTCTGCTCACACCTATTTATCATAGAACTTACTACTTTAGACTTGTATGTCCCCCTTTTCTCACTAGGACATGGGCTCCTCAAGAGTAAAACCTATGTATAGTTGTTTTTATACCCTCAACATGATGCCTCATGCATAATGAGGATTTGTAACATACATTTATAAGTACAACTGTAATATAGCCATGCAGAATAAACTGGCTCTCTACAGGAAACTGAAGGTTGAAGGGAAATGAGTTGATCATGTCACCTTCAGATGACAAAGATTTTAATAAATTACATGAGGAAATGGAAGGAAAGTACTTAGAATCCTCTGAGAAGAAAAAAAAGAGGTTATTTCAAGTAGATGGAACAATTCAGAAAACAGCTTCACTTAAATAAAGGGGCAAACAGAAAAATGAAGATAAGAAGATAAAATTAGGTAGCTTAACAATAACCCTAAATATAAAAATAAGATTGGTCCTAATGAAATAGATAAGTAGTCACTTTTGATTTTGTTTCCCTTGCTTCCAGCAATGTGTCTAATAAGAAGTTGTTACAGCCAAGGTCAAAGAGGTTTCTGCCTGTGTTTTCCTGCAGGGTTTTGCTGATTTTCCTGTCTCACATTTACGTCTTTCATCCATTTTGAATTTAATTTTGTGTATGGGGTAAGAAAGTGGTCCAGTTCCATTCTTCTGTATGTTGCTGTCCAGTTTTCCCAACACCATTTGTTGAAGAGAGTGTCTATTTTTCCTTTGGATATTCTTTCCTGCCTTGTCAAATATTAGTTGACCAGACAGTGGTGAGTCCACTTCTGGGTTCTCTATTTGGTTCCATTGATCTATCTGTTTTTGTGCCAGTACCATACTGTCTTAATGACTACAGCTTTGTAATATAGCTTGAAATCTGGAATCGTGATGACTCCAGCTTTGTTTTTCTTTCTCAGAACTGCTTTGGCTATCTGGCGTCTTTTGTGGTTCCATACAAATCTTAGGATTGTTCGTTCTAGCTCTGTGAAAAATGCTGTTGGTAAATTTTGATAGGGATTGCACTGAATATGTAGACTGCTTTGGGTAGTATACACATTTCAACAATGTTTGTTCCATGAGCATGGAATGTTTTTCCATTTCTTTGTGTCCTCTTCAATTTCTTTCAAAAGTGTTCTATGGTTTTCAGAGTACAGATCTTTTACTTCTTTAGTTAGACTTATTCCTAGGGATCTTATTGTGTTTGGTGCAATTGCAAATGGGATCAATTCCTTGATTTCTTTTTCTGCTGCTTCGTTATTGGTGTATAGAAATGTGACAGATTTCTGCACATTAATTTGATATCCTGCAACTTTGCTGAATTCACCGGAGTTCTAGCAATTTTTTGGTGGAATCTTTCCGGTTTTCTACATAGAGTATCATGTCTTCGGCAAATAGTGGAAGTTTGACTTCTTCCTTGCCAATCTGGATGCCTTTTATTTCTTTTTCTTGTCTGATTGCTGAGGCTAAGACTTCCAGTACTAAAATGAACTACTGGGGTTTCATCAACATAAAAAGCTTCTGTACAGTAAGGAAACAATCAACAAAACTAAAAGGCAGCCTTCAGAATGGGAGAAAATATTTGCAAATGAAATATCTGATAAAGGTTAGTGTCCAAAATCTATAAAGAAGTTAACAAACTCAACACCTTAAAAACAAATAACCCAGTTAAGAAATGGGCAGAAGACATGAACAGATACTTTTCCAAAAAGGACATCCAGATGGCTAACAGACACATGAAAAGATGTTCACCATCACCCATGATCAGGGAAATACGAATCAAAACTATGATGAGATACCACCTCACACTAGTCAGAATGGCAAAAATCAACAACACAAGAAACAACAGGTGTTGGTGAAGATATGGAGAAAGGGGAACCCTCTTGCACTGTTGGTGGGAATGCAAACTGGTGCTCCCACTCTGGAGAACAGTATGGAGGTTCCTAAAAAAGTTTAAAATGCAACTACCCTATAACCCAGCAATTGCACTATTAGGTATCTACCCAAAGGATACAAAAATACAGATTCGAAGAGGTATATGCCCCCTGATGTTTACAGCAGCATAGCCAAACTATGGAGAGAGCCCAAATATCCATGGACTGATGAATAGATAAAGAAGATGTGGTGTGTGTGTGTGTGTGTGTGTATATACATATATATATACATATATTAAATATTACTCAGCCATCAAAAAGAATGAAATCTTGCCATTTGCAACACTGTGGATGGTGCTAGAGTGTATTATGCTAAATGAAATACATCAGAAAAAGACAAATACCATATGATTGCACTCATGTGGAATTTAAGAAAGAAAACAGATGAACATATGGGAAGGAGGGAAAAGAAAAAAAGGAGAGAGGGAAACAAGCCATAAGTGACTCTTAATGATAGAGAGCAAACTGAGGGTTGATGGAAGGATGTGGGTGGGGGATGGGTTGAACGGGTGATGAATATTAAAGAGAGCACATGTGATGAGCACTGGGTGTTGTATATAAGTGATGAATCACTGAATTCTACTCCAGAAACCAATATTGCACTACATGTTAACTAACAAAATCAAAAAAAAAAAAAAATAGTTGTCACTGACTTTCAATAGTCAAATAGGGAAGTTAACCTTGATTAAAATGAACCAGAAATCATAAAGGTCAGTCAGTGATTAATATTACAGTAATACAGTCTGGTGATAAGCACGGAAAGAGCTTATCTTGAACAAGTAAACTTGATAAATACCATATGTATGTCTATGTATCAAGTTAATTTTTATTCTCCCTGCAAAGAATAATATTAAAAATTCTTGTACCCTTATAAAAAAAAATATTAAAACAACCACTGCCATAAAGTATTCCAGGTTTCACATGTGTCTCAGAGAAATGAATCAACAACTTTATGCTGTTTTTGGTAGAAATGCGTCATAATTAGGAAATGTATTTCAGCAAACAATTATATGGTATTGAACTTCGATGTCAGAGTAGCTAGGAAGGTTTGGCATCAACTGCATTCAGGTAGTATCTGAAGGGGCATGTGATTGCCTGCAATTGTATATAGAGAAGAGCAGATTAAAAATTTTTGAGATGAAAGGCAAAGGATGCTATTAACTTTGGCAGTCAACAAATCCAGTGACAGAAGCTACCAGAGAAGACTGCACCATGGAATGTAAAATCCATATAGATGAGTTAAAGTGACCAGCATCAAAAGTTGTTTAGGCATCAAGGAATCGGCAGACGGAAAAATTGCCTTTTAAACTCATTAGGATGAGAGTGAATATTTTTCTTAGAGGTCAGAAATAAGTGATAAGAGGTATAAGTTTACAATACCAAAGTTGTAAATAGTCCAGTTCAGCAGATTTCCAGTAGTGGAAAGGAAGGAAATGAAATTTGGTAGGAGTCAATGAGACAAACAATGCTTCCTTGAAAAACAGGAATGATTTGGCCCTGTCTCAATACAGATGAAAGGATAGAACGGAAGAATGAATGAATGAATGGCTAAGGAGCCAGGAATTTTTCACATTCAATAAACACAAACTCATAGAGACCAAAGCAGGGTTTCTCCACCTTGGCACTACTGACATTTTGGGCAGGATAATTCTTTGTCTCGTGGAGCTGTCTTGCACACTGGAGGATGTTCAGCTGCCTGCCTGGCCTCTACTCACTAGATACCAGTAGCACCCCCCTCCATTTGTGACAACCAAAAATGTCTCCAGGCACTACCATATTTCCCCTGGAAGACAAAATTGTGCCCCACTGAGAACCACTGATGTAAAGAAAAAGAAGAACATACTTTTGGGGACAAGAATGTGACATCCTTCCTTATGTATTTTTCTAAAACACAAGGCTCTAGATGAGGTCAAAAACAAAAGAAGGACATCAACAGCCAAGACCATATTTAGAGGAAATACAAATTTGTAAGAATAGATAAGAGGGATATTTGAAAAACAGAAATTAAAAAAATACTTAGTTGGCTTAATTACCAGCTTTCCCATTTATGTTTATATCATTATGTGAGCTTAAGATGTCCTTTACCTCCTGGTTTCATACTTATTGTACATTTCTATGAAAAGAACCAACACAGAAATTTTAACTCATTAAAGTTAGTGATCATAAGTATGAAATAGCCCGATTTCCAGGCATACACTGGTATAATCATGATCTGTTTTATTCATCACATTTTTTAATTAAAAGCTCCCTTTTCCTCTTGGGAGGATGAAGATTAAGACTGAAGGGCTAGAACTCAAATCACATACACACTTCCATAGTATTTGGCATGTAAGCCCATAGTTAAGGACTCTATTACTTGTCACACATCAACACAAAAATAGTTTGTCACAACACTTTCAGCAGCCTAATTAAAAAAGATAGCACTTGGCTGAACATGCCACACTTTTATAGCAGCCAATCTTTAGGCAAAGCAGACACAAGCAGCAGCAGGAGAAGGTAGGTGGTTCTTGGCACTCCCCTAAACAAGAAACAATGCATATCGTGTACTTGTGTATTGGAGATAGCATTAGTTTTTCCAAAGCAGCTTTACTTCACACAAAATTTCACAAACAAACAAAAGGGGAATGGGCAGAGGAGGAGAGATAGAAACTAAAAGATGAAGCTGTCAGTTTGGCTTGCAGTGTAACCTGTTCAGAAGCTACTCTCTTCGTGGCTAACATACAAAGACAAAAAAGAGAATCATACGCAATATGCCATAGTTGTAAAGTACAGTAGGCCTTGTGTTGACCACAAAATTATTTAAGAGGCCAGTTGATATTTTTAAGAATTATGTTCATAGGGGCGCCTGGGTGGCTCATTCGTTAATCATCTGCCTTTGGCTCAGGTCATGATCCCAGGGTCCTGGGATTGAGCCCCGCATCGGGCTCCCTGCTCCTCCCTCTCCCATTCCCCCTGCTTGTGTTCCCTCTCTCGCTGTCTCTCTCTCTCTCTGTCAAATAAATAAATAAAATCTTTAAAAATAAATAAAAAAAACAAAGATTGCCTAATGTGATGAATAAAACAGGTCGAGCCCTGCATCAGGCTCCCTGCTCAGCAGGAAGCCTGCTTCTCCCTCCCCCACTCCCCGGGCTTGTGTTCCCTCTCTCGCTTTGTCTCTCTGTGTCAAATAAATAAATAAAATCTTAAAAAAAGAAAAAGAATTATGTTCATATATCCTTAAAATCCACAGCCATATCAGTTTTATCCTCATGGCTATTTTTTAGCAAGTGGTCACATATCTGACCTACTACTTCATGGCGGTGATTCAAAGAATTTTAACTACTGATTATCAGTGGCACTAAAATGAATGGCCCTTGAACTTGGTCTTCTAAATTTTACATAAGCATAGTGCAAATGTAGGCCAAGGCCACGTCCAACCATCACCAGTCTAGAGAACCACTAGGTCTTCAGGTCAATTTAGAGCCAGTCTGAAATTTAAGGTCTTAGACAATATAGAAAATGGTTAAAAACATGAATTTCATAGTCACACTGGTCTTGAATCAATTCCAAATTCACCACCGTATGTCATGGGGCTAGTTACTTATCCTTTCCTGAAAATGAGTCACTATTGATGGGGGAGGATATCCACCATCAGTCTCTGAGCAACCCTGTACATTCTTACTGGGTAGAAAGGCCCTGAGACTGAAAGGCCCAGACAATACTTTAGCCAGGTTACTTCTGAGGGCTGTGTTTAAAGCAAGTGACCCTAGGGGCACCTGGGTGGCTCACCTGGTTAAGCATCCAACTCTTTATTTTAGCTCAGGTCATGATCTCAGGGTCATGGGATTAAGCCCCACATTGGGTTCCTTACTCACCAGGAAGTCTGCTAGAAATTCTCTCTCTCCCTCTGCCCCTCCTCTCCGTCTCTCTCTAAAATAAATAAATAAGTAAATGCAAATAAAGCAAGTGGACCTGATCATGAGGTAATAATACCACCCCTCCCCAAAGAGCAGGCTTGCTTCTGCTTACCATAAAAGTGGTAAATCCTCCAAACTCAGTGTTCCTCTCCTGTAATGCAACTGACTACCCATGTAGGCATCCATCCTGGTCTACCTTGCAGAAATTAGGACCACAGTGAATCAGCGTGACATGACATAGCTACTGCTTTTGCAATGAATAATAAACCATCTTTTGTTGCTCACCCAGGAGTCTTTGAGTCTTCTGCAATCATTCATGAAACAGCAACAGATATATAAGCAGGATGAAATCCCAGACCTTTAACAGTTCTTGACAAATATATGCAAGGCATTTAGAATAGCAACTGGCACATATGATATTGTTCGTTACTGAGAAACACCTCTGGGCAGGCTTGAGTACTATACTTGGTCAGTGAACCAAGGAAACTACCCAAGAATTAGGATGACCTAGGGCAGAGCCAGCATTCTCTAGGGCCCTTCAGACAATGCATGGTTAAAACAATATTAATGTGACCTTCACTGAACTAGGCTAACTCAGACTCCAGGAACAGTAAAATTAACTGGTATTTTCACCCATTAGCGTTCAGACTTAAACTGTCATCTTTCATAATTGCCAACTTTTCATCTAACTAGAACCCACATGTAATGTATTTATGTTACGGAAGATTCATTACAGCTGTCAATAACCTTTGACTCCCCGTACATCAGAGCTGAATGGAACCATTAAGACGGTTTATTTCAACTCCCTTATTTTACAGAATAAACTGACACCCAGAGAAAAGATAAATGACCTGGCCAGAGTTACATTTTAAAAAGTAGTCAGCTTACTTTCTATATAACCTCTTTAAATTGCCAGAAATTAACTCTTAAAATAAAACTTATTAAGATCAGTTAGATACCCTATTTAGCTTATTTCAACTCTCTATAGCTTATGAAATACTCTCAGATTCTACAAAATGTGAAGTCGTAAAAACGCAAAGTGGTGGTACTAGGATCAAAATGCAATTTCTACTAGTTTATGGCAGCATGATTGATGATGGATGTGGATGGGAAATACTTGTAATAAATGTCTGTCACATTCAGTAACTGATTTCACATCCAATGGCCATCCTTCCGCATGTTATTTCTGTGGCCAGGCAACAGGATACACCACTAATAATATTCACAGAAACCAGTAAAAAGAACAAGGAGTAAGATGATCAGAGTTAGAAACATGCAAGTGTTAATAGATTATTTAAAGGGAGGGGGTTGAAAGCAGGGATATGTAATATAACTTATCTTGATCCACAACTAGCTACAATAGAGCTCGTAGGAAGAGTGTGATAAACTGGGCCCAGAGCCCTGCTTAACTCCTACTTTAAAGTATAACTAATGCCTCAATTCCATTATACAGAGATATGGTCCCTTAAAATTTAGTATTTGGTCTCAGACCTACTCAGCCATATAAAGATGGAGGATTTGGATCTCACAGAAATTCACAAGACCATCTTGATTAAGCAAGTATAGGCTATAAAAAGGAAACCTAAGAATTCAGAGATAAGAAAACATGGGTTAGCCCGCTTTACTAAAACAAACACATGAAAAGCCAAACCACCGGCATGGAGAATATCCAGGCCATTTTTTTTTTTGCACTGTAAAATCATTCTTCCTTTTAATAGCTTGTTTAAAGACCATTAGCTCCTCAACCAAAGGGGAGGAAAAATGTAAGCTAACGCACTGCCAGTGAAAAACAAGCTGTGAGGTCAGCCTAAGAAAAGATTATTTCTACTCACGAATGTTTTATGTACACACTGACTCTTCTGGAAAACATTGATTTTGTAATGTGAGGTACTAGACTGCAAGGCACATTAGAGGAAATGCTTCTGCCAAATTTATTTTAACCCATCTTAAATTTCTATAGGTTCTTGCCTTATAGGTAACATAAATGAAAATAGATGTTATGACACAAACTTTAAAAAAAAAAAATGCAGTTTTACCCATACAATCTGTAACCATGTGAAGCACTGTGGAACAACAATGTCAAGAAAATCATTGAAAGGAGTGCAGAAAGGGAGGAACCTTAAGTTAGAGAAAGTAATCAACATATTGAACCTGTAGGTTAGGTCCTTAAGAACACAGCCCTCTACAATTGAGGACCGCAATCATTTAAAGGCAAATGTAGTCAGGGTCAAGATAACATATTACATAAATAAACACCTTATACTCTTTTTTCAGAATTAATGACAAATGGAAAATACCTATTCTAAGTGAGACGTTACACTAAGTCCTGTGCCTTGCTGAATTTCCTATCAGGTATGAGAATAAAATAAACAATATAAAGATATAAGGAATATAATAAATCTAGTTTAAATGCAGTCGCTAGCCCATATGGCACCTTTTTGTGAATTACAGAAAACAGCCCCCAGAAGATACAGTCTTGTGATTGAGCACGTGATTTGGTATGTGACATGACCTTTGTAGTCTCATATCCTTGAGCGTAGTGGCCCAGATCTCTATTATACATACAACTTCAAAATATTAAGTGTAGAGTCTATACAAGGTCTTGCTTTCTACATATAGAATCTTCATAAACAGCTTCAGCCAGCATAATATGCTGTTAAGCATTTGAAATATTATCAGTGATGGATTTCAAAGCGCATAAAACAATACCTCCACAGCTTTTCCTCCCCTCAGCAAAACAAAACAAACACATGCTACAACAATGATCCAGCCCCAACAATTATCACTCATCTCCTGTTTTGAGGAAAATTACCACCTGATTGGATCAGTAAATAGCCTAGAAGTTGCAGAGTGGAAATAGATTACTAGTCTAAATCTACTTGAATCCAAAGTTCAGGAAATGATATGCCTAATGCCTCCCGGTATAATAACGGCTCTGTCTCAATACAGAGATACTGTATAGGCTAAAACTAAACTGCTGTCTGGAAAGTAGTGGTTACACAATTTCTTTAGTAAATCTGTGTGGAGTCTAGGCTTTTTGCCCAAGCTGATTTCTCATACTTACCCACTCCACCCATTCCCAGCTCCATCACCACATTAGTGTAGCCTGGTTTTCAATTTTAACCCCACAAATATCTAAATAAGAAAACTTAATAGTTCAGAGTTCTTTGTAAAGGTTTGCTCATCCAATTATCCATATTCAGCAACCTAGAGTATATTAAAGTGGCTAAAAACCAAAGACAGACACCTCAATTACCAAATTGGCATTTGCATTGAAATAAAAACTAAAGCTTGCAACATATACTTAGCTGTGTGTGTGTGTATATCAAAGAGTTATATGAACCCTTTATCCAAGAACTCAAGAACACATTTCCTTTGCCCAACTATCTACAACATTTCCCTGGGAAGAAAATACTTATACATAAACCCCACCCTACTTCACAAATTGCAAAATGAAGAATGAGTGATTACCCAACCAGTGAGTGGAGCCAAAAGTCTTAATTTGGTCTCTTTTCTATGGCACATAGTAGCTATTCTATGGAGTCTCCACACTTGCATAGATAACCTTTCCAGATACTTCTAATTAAAGACAAAGGGGCAGCTGGGTGGCTCAGTCAGTTAAGGGTCCCACTCTTGATTTGGCTCAGGTCATGATCTTGGGGTCCTGGGATTGAGCCCCACATCGGGCTCCATGCTCCGTGCTGAGTTTGATTAAGAGATTCTTCTTTCCCTCTCCCTCTGCCCCTGCCCCTGCTCACGCACGCACTCACACTCTCTAAAATAAATCTTAAGAAAAAGAACTAAAGACAGAAGTGAACTTAATTGGAGTTGATACTTTATGATAGCACTTTATGTGGAGTAACTTTAAATGAAATTTTACCATTAACTTTGGGGTGACTGGGTGGCTCAGTCGGTTAAGCATCCAACTCTTGGTTTCAGCTCAGGTCATGATCTCATGGGTCTTAAGATTAAGCCCCACTTCAGGCTCCACGCTCAGTGGGGAGTCTGCTTGAAGAGTCTCTTCTTCTACCCCTCCCCCCACTCACATGTACACACTCTCTCAAAATAAATCTTTAAAAAAAATTTTACCATTAACTTTAAGTTGTATTTAAGGAGCTCAGTGACATGTATATTAATTAGGCACACATTAGATTAAATCTCTATTCTTTGAGGCAATTAGGGATATTTGAATATGAGTTTAGTATTATATGATAACAAGCAATACATTATTCTTTTAAGATGCAACAGTGGCATGTGGTTACATTAAAAAAAAGTAATTTTTAGAAAAGCACACTGAAGTGTGTAGGAGCAAAATGACATGATATCTGGGTTTTGCATTAAAATTTTAGCAAGGAAAAAATAAAGGATGGATAAAAGCAAATGCTGAAAATCTATATAACTGCTAGATTGGGGGTAACGGATATATGGTGATTCGTTACACTAACCTCTCTACTTTTTAGTATGTTTGCAAATTTTTATGTTTAAAAAAAAAGGCCATATTAACTAGCCCATATTACAAATAAAGTGACTATTTTTTCTCTTTTACTTTTAGCTAGGTGAGAGACCAACAAATTAAGGATAGACAAAAATTCCTCATAATTATGACCAAATCTTTACCAAAGCATGTGGATATCTATCCCAGAATGACAAACAGATTTAGGGCTGTACCTATTTTCTCCCTTGGTTGACTACCAGAATTACCAGGTGACTGAATCAATAGCCTTTGGGAAATAATACATTCCTAATGAAGTCTTGGATTCCTACATAGACCTGCATGAATAGCCACCTAGAAGCTTCTCTCATGAAGTAGGCACTGCTATATAGAGCCTTAACAGCAGGAGAGACTGGTGGACAATTTGACAGTATTTGGTAGCTTACTCTCCCAAAAGCAATACAGAAAAACCTTCATTAAACAAAAGCCCGTGTAAGTGGTGATTAGTAAGAATTTTGTTTGCCACATTCTTTCATGAGAAAGGCACCAATACCCTCTCCCCAGGCCACCTCACATAAAGCAAGCAAAAATCAGAATTCACTTGAATGTCTGCTCAAGCTATGTCAGAGTAAATCAATCAGACTGAAACAAATTCAACCTAATCAGATAACTAAGTTTTAAATTAGTATGAGTTCACATCTGTTACTTAGTCATAATAAATATATGTAAAAATATGTAAAATATATGTAAAAATATGTAAAATATATCTCAACCTTCCTTTATATGCATCAATTTTGAGCTGTCTAATGGGTATCTCCTACAAGATGCCCACTTGGATATCAACTATATAACTATTATTTCAAGTCACCTGGTTATCATCTTAGCCTCTTCAGTCTTAAGACAAAATAGCATATCAAACACTCCAAATCTGACAGAAGGAACTGGTCTCTTCTGCATGGCAGACTGAATATAGGAATAGGGGAAAGTTGGGTCTTCAATAATAATCCACATGGTGCTAGTGATAACAGTAATATTTAACCAAACATGCTGATTCATGGAAATTAGCCAAAGTATCCTGTTAAAGTGTTCTTTGGGACCAGATTGGCAAAGAATAGGATTTCACTTCAATGACATACTGCTACTGCCACAGCTCTTGGTACATGGAGTAAACTCTAGGTGGATTATAATTCTAATGGTTCCAAAAAGGAACAAAAAGAGAGATTGAGTAATTTTTCACTTTCAGAGACCCTAAAGCATAATAACTCAGTGCTACAAGTACCTTTTGTAATAGAAGTGATAGATTTTAAACTTATCTCTAGGCCAGTGCCCTTAACATATCAGTGACTCAGTTTCCTTATTTGTACAACAGCAAGCTACCTGGCAAGGCAGAATGCCAAAGATATCTAATAAACGTCTGTTTTAAGATTTTCATTTATTTGTCAGAGAGAGAGCGAGCGAGCGAGCACAAGCAGGGGGAGCAGCAGGCAGAGGGAGAAGCAGGCTCCCCACTGAGCAAGGAGCCCGATGCGGGACTCTATCCCAAGACGAAGGCAGATGCTTAACCAACTGAGCCAGCCGGGCATCCCTCTATTAAACATTTTTTAACAAAAATTTTAAATATGTCAAATTGATAAACTGAAAGAAAATGGTAGCCTGGTTTTTAAAAAATACTATAGTAAAAAAAATGTTGGGGCACCTGGGTGGCTCAGTCTTTAAACGTCTGCCTTCAGCTCAGGTCATGATCCCAGGGTCCTGGGATCGAGCCCCGCATCAGGCTCCCTGCTCGTCCAGGAGCCTGCTTCTCCCTCTCCCACTCCCCCTGCTTGTGTTCCCTCTCTAGCTGTCTCTCTCTCTCTGTCAAATAAATAAAATAAAATCTTTAAAAAAAAAATCTCTGTAGATACAAGATCAGCATGTAACATTCAGACTCACAATAGTTACGAATTCAGAATAAGGAAAACCCTTTGGTAAGCTGAAGTAATCAGTGAAGTTTTAATGAAAGAATGAGGGAATTTTGAGACACAAGCTAGGCTGTGAAAGGCAGGTGAGATTTATAAAGGAGAAACACAAGGTGGATATTTCAAATTTGGTGAAGATGTTCAGTGTGGGTGGCAAGAAGGTGAGGCAATGGAGTGGCAGGAGGAAACTGAAGTGCAGAGAAATATGCCTAGTAAATAGATGAACTAGTAAATGGATGAGTAGAGGAGCTGCAACTGGAATCCAGGTCTCTAAACATCAACCACTCTGTTCCTCCTAACTGGTCTTCCTGCCTCCATTCTGGCACCCCTCTCCAAGAAATTCACCATTGTATCAATTAAATCAAAACATGATTTATTCAATTAAAAAACCAAACCAAATATTCAGGAAGTTATACAATAACCAAAAAATTAACTTCTGTTACATCAAGTTACTAATTTGACTCCACTATCTAAAGAACAAAAGGCTTCAGGAATGATACAAAAACAAAAAAATCAAAATGCAAAAACATGTGAGGGGTGTTAGTTCTACCTTAACAATGGCCTCGTTTAATGGTCAAGCCCTTGCCTTAAATATGTGGGATTCAAGATGCAGCTCCTTCATAATACTTCTAGAGCTCTACTAGATTTGACAAAATACACTCCATGATTGACACCAAATTACTAATTAATCTAAGATTCATGCTGCTTGATGACATGCTACAATCTGGGCCTAACCAAAGAGTTACATAAAATGCAAAGCTTTACTACTAATGCATTATTCAAAATGTGAGAAGTTCAAGAGAAGACTGCCTTCAGTAAAAAGAATCAAAAAGGGTCATTATGAGAATTCACAGATGAAGAAAATTAAACTAAGTTCTGTTAAATTTTGATTTAGTCTTAAACAGAAGTCATTAAAGTCTTGAAATGTCACTTTGAAAAATATTATAATACCCATCAAAAAAAATTCTAATACCCATCAAAAGGTTGAGATATAAATTAAAGTAGTTCCTCTCAACAGAAAACATACATTCCTTCTCCAGTTTTCCAGAACAATGAGGAACTAAATGAAAACTGAATCACAAGCCTTATACTGTAATGAATCCACTATAACTATTGTTACTTTTTCTATGTAATGGAAACTTTCATCTTAGCTAATACTATATATAGACATTATCTAATTATCTTCTTTTTACTCCCAGATGAATAATATTCAATATCAATCATTTGTGTGATCAGTACTATTTTCCTTCTCCCTTCATCACTGACCTCCTCCCCTCCCTAGTAACTTGGAGTGGAATCAACTGGCATTTCCTTTACCCTCTCTCTTTGGTAACCTAATAGTTCTTAGGCTTCTATCGGTGACAGGTGCCTATGAGAAACTGATGAAAACTACGACACCCAGAAAAATGAATGTACCTACATACACTCAAATTTTTTCATACAATTTCAGGAGTTTAAGAACCCCTAACCCCCACAATCACCTACACAAATAATTTCTAAGATCATATAGCTCTCTTTTATAATCTCACACAACTCCTTTATATACATATACAATTAAGAACTATTACAGTGATTAATGACATAATACTCAAAATAATAAAATTAAGTCTAGATAAAGCTTTATCTTACTGGCAATATTTTAAGTTAAGAACCGCAGATGAACTCCATCCTAAAAGGCTTTAGAAGAACATGTTGAGCACTTCAATAAGACAACTTAAAATAATGAGTAAGGCGTTTATTTAAAAAAAAAAGTCTACCAAGTCTTGTTGTTTGGTCAACTTGCTTGCCTTAAAATGTGCTGAAATGTCTTCCTAAATTTTTTATTAACTCTGACACATCTGCTTGTAAAATCATGTAAGGCTCCGAAGTTAATCTGAGCAAAAAAGAAAGTTCCAATTGATAGTAACAAACTCTTGGATTCAAATACGTGTTCTACTATATCAAGCTGTGTTCAACACTGAACGCTGTTAGCTAGTAAGTGAAAGTGATACCATCTCATAACGATCTAGTTACCTCGTCAAAGCAAGTAAAACATAAAAGATGAAACAGGACAAATACCAAAGGGAAAGGAAGAATATAATCAAAGTGTTATTACTAACAGAGATAAGTGCTTTCTTGAAAGTGTAGTTCCTAAAAGTAGAAGCTTCTTGCTGGATGTACCAAACTATTCGTGGACACTGAGTTCACTTTTATTTTTGCTGAAACTTTTAATCATTGTTTAAATCACAGTTTTGTACTGGGTCAAAATAAAAAAAAGGAAACATTTACCACAAACTGATAAATTTCAAAATCATATCAGAATTTTTAAATATATTAAACTTTGGTGATACACTCACAAAACTTTTCTTAAGTTTCATGATGCTGGGGGCACCTATTAAACCCATTAACCCTCTGCCAGCAAAGACAATTCACAAAAAGCAGTTTCTTCATTTGCAAATACTAGGTTAACAGGACATCTCAAGTAAGCAAGTTCTCAATTTGCCTCAAGTTAGGGTGGAATTGATGAGACTTTAAACTGTTCATTTTATTCTACCCCACTAAGTCCCTTCCCTACACAATGGAAATCTGTGTATTTCCTGAAATAATACTTTGACCAGTAAGGACAATCCATAATTGAAAGGCAAACTGAAAGCAAGAGAGAGAAGTGCAACAGGTACATACCAAATGATCAGATGCCATAAGAAAAGGCTTTAGTAATGTCACTAGTCTCCTCCCCTATTACAAACAAGTTGCTGGTTAAAACTGAAAACTAAATGTGCAACATGTGCTTGTACTTCAGAGTCAGAGGAAGAACCTTCAAACAGGATTTATTTGCTGAATCTGTGCAGGAAAACTATTTTCCCTCATGCCACCCAAATTATAAACTTTATTGATAAATGTCTGCATATTTGCCATGGTTGGGAAAAATAGACTATAGTCAATATATTTTGTTAATGCTACCAGTTTTTAAATTTCACTATTAAACCATTTTCATATAAACTAAAAAAAAAAGAGGAACCCTTTTAACTGATGAGTTGAGGAAACTCCAGTATTTCCCAACCTAATACCAGGCCCCATAGATTACATTCCTCGGCACATTAAGTCAGTGGCAGGAAATGGACTGCTACCACTGGTTCACACACTTTCAGGGCAATGAAACTTGTGCAGTCTTAACGGCTTTTGAGCGTTCTTAATCAACTAAGTGGAAGTACTGTAATGACTCTATTATATACACAACAGTTGGTGGTACCTCACCCAGCCTCGAACTCCCACGCTCCCCCCACTTTTACAAATGTTTCTTGGGTGAGCACAGGGAAGAGGCAACGGGAAAAAGCGCACGTAGGCGACTCTTCCTTAGATTTCTGGTAAAGTACAAAGACTAGGAGCCTACGCTTTGTGTTTTTAAGGGTGAGGCTGGTTTGTAAGTCTGTGGGTGGGCTCCCAAGTATCTGGATTGAAAAGAAAAGAGGTTCCCCTACCCGGACACTAAGTATTAAGAGTCAAAACCCAGCAACTGACTGAGGTGGGAAAGAAAGGAATCGCGGGAATATTCGTGCCCACAAGTTAGACAAACAACAGACCCTACCCAGGAACTCGGAGTCTCCCCAAGTTGGGGTGGGGCCTTTCTCCTTTCCGCACTGCCTCGCGGAATGGTAAGAGTGAGAAAGGGGTTAAATGGGGAAGGGGGTGCTCTTCCGCCCCCACGCCGTCTCAGCGCCTCGGCGTGGCCGCTCCTTGAGCGGCTCCCGGAGTAGCACAGCCAGATCGCGGTTAGCCTTGGGAGGGGGCCCCGGGTTCCCCCGTGCGCAACAGCCGGAGGATCCCGGGGCTCTCGATGTCCCCAAGGCCGGCGGGGACTGCGGGAGCACTCACCAATTTGGGTTTGTTTTTCGTTTCCTCTTCGTTGGCGGCCCGGTTCCCCGCGCTCCGCTTGTTACTCCGGCCCCCACCGGGTTCCTCGCTGCCGCCTCCCGCTCCCGACGCCGCCGCCCCGGGCTGCTCCATCTTTCTCCGGCCTTATCACCTGTGACCTGTAACCCCCACCTCTCCTCAACTTGGGGAAGCCCCTCGGGGTGGTCCCGCTGCCCCAGCTGATTCGGTATCACCTCTTCCTGGTGAGAGTGTGTCTGCCTGGGGAGCTGCCGATTTCAGGCTCCCGGCTCCCAGGCACCCCCGACGCAACACGCCTTTGCCACTACTCGGCGCTGGGGCAAGCCCTGCCTCTGAGCAGCTGCAATTACCGCGGTCGCTGGCGCCGCCGCCCTCAGGGCGGTGTTTAAGGGTGGAGGGAAAGTAGGTGCCTATCTCTTTAAGAGGGCCTCGACACACGTGATTCATCAAAGTACCCGCAGTCAGCCGCCTGGGCGCGGAAAGCTGCTTCCTACTCCCAGTGCCGAGCGGGCCCCAGCTACTGAGCATGCCCAGCGCAGCGACGGGCGCCGGAGGATAGGAGAGGACTTTAAGCTGCGGTTAAGCACTGATTTCACTTCCTAGGGGCTCAGCGTGAAATGGAAGGGAACTAGCCAAGAGAAAGGAGGTATAGCCCATTTTAGAGATGGGGAAACTGAGGCCCAGAAGGATTCAAGTATGAGTTTAACTGGCAGGTGTACCTGAGTATCCGCCTCCCCTAGTGTAGGCCAGAGCACCTTCCCCACGGACGCCTTGCTGGGGGTGTGGTCCTGCTAGGCTCTGTGGGAGGGGTAATTGGCAAGACAGCTGGCATCGTATAGGAAAACTACCATTGGGAGCACTGATTAATTGCCTAGACAGACTGTATGGGTCAAAGTGGACAGAGGGGGGTGCTTTGTATTGCCATGATTGCTTTGAGATCAAAGAAATACAGTCGTTCCTTTATTCCCATGCTGCTGGGTAGTAGAAGCAGCAGGCATCCACTACCTAATCTTGGGGGAAGGGGGAGCAGTTAAGGCTCTTTAGCTAAAGCACCTATAGAGAGCTAGCAATTGGATTGAGTGCTATTTTCAGTTTCTGGGACTAGTTTAGGTTTAGGGTTGTTGTGGGGAGTAAGATCATGTGTGTCAAAGCTTTGTTTAAAACGTAAATCTCTACACAAATGCTAGGTGTTTTTGTGCAGCAGCAGCAGGGTACTGTAAGCATCGTTAGTCTTTAGTGCTTGTCTTGTCAGGAAGAGGCCCAGGCTATATTTCTAACATCTTTTTTAAACAGGGCCCTCTAAAAATAGTGTTCACACTGAGACCATTGCAGGGGCAGAGCAGGATTTGAATGAACCACCATCATAGAATAAGAGCACATATGCTAGCGAAGCCTGAAGTGTAACCTCAGATACTAAGTCTACTAACATGTCCATATGTCTGTTAGTCAGATATCTTCAGGCTATGACTTCTTTTGCCCTCCCCTTCAACCTAAATTCAACTATGGCGAATCTAATTTGTTTATGAGCATATTTATTGGGAGTGCACTACAATAAATTTGACCATGCTATAGATGTGATGAGGCAATTAACTGGGACAGTAGAGTGAAAAAAACATAATATTATCTAAAAACAGTTTTAATCCTGGCTGTCATTGTCATTAACTTTCTTTTTAATCATGCAGGTGGTAAACTACCCAAAAACAACACAGAAGAGGAAATACATGCTCCCAGACAGGGTGGACAAGGAGCCCTAAGGTAAATTTGCTTTGTCTAAGTTTCTATCTTAAAATTTGATGTATATTTTGAACTCAACTCACTATATGCACACAAACACATATGTGATTTAACTTAAATGTTTCCCCTCCTGAAAAATTGAGTAAAAATGCATGCTACAGAAAGACATGACCTGTTTACCCAGTGCTTTCATCCAATTCCTGTTTAAGAGATGTGGGTATGGGTGAGAATCCTCCAAGCTCAAACATGGATCAATAATCTGCTGCATGGGTATTTATTAAGCTCCCTAGAGTATACCAGGTGCTATACAGAGTGTTCTGGGTTAGAAGAATGAAGTGGACACACTTTCTGCCCTTTAGAACTTCATAGTCTACCGGGAGAGACAGATGATTAAAGAACTGCACTTCAGGACAACAGATATGAACAGGGAGCTCATAGAGCACATGAGGGAGGTAAACCACCAGAATGTCAAGGTTCCAAGACACCTTCCCAAAGAGAATGATGTTTGAGCTAAGTCTTAAAGGTATAATTAAAGTTAGTATTTGTTGATAGCCTACTAAATATTAGGTACTTTGCTAGGCATTGTGGATACAATAGTGAACAAGACAGATATGGCTTGCTCTTATAGGGCTTTCAGGCTATTGGAAAGCATATTAAAACTGTGTTGAGCAATTACAAGGCAAAGAAAGGGGGAAGAGCATTTCAGGCAAGGGAAATGACAATAGCATGTGCAGAGACCCTATGGTTAAGAAATTGAGGGCATCTGGGGGGAGAAGGCTTCTGTTGCCAAGAGAAAAAGTGGAACAGATAAGCAGTTTCCAGATCATGAAGGACTTTTAGGTCTCATTAGTGTGGTTTTAAAAGGGAGAAGGCGTTGTAATACAAATGGCCTGTTTGGAGTATGTAAATAAACTTGAAAATGGTTTGACATTATTTGAATATAAGGTTGGGTTTCACTATCCTCAGGCCAAGTGAAGCTACATTTGAAATCCAGTTAGAGGTATGTGTAAAAGGTGCATAATCTTTACTGCAAAAAGTGAAAAAATCTCTTCCTGATATGGCTTACATTTGACTTTACTGTGATTACCTCGGCCCCATCTTAATTCTTGATGTTTGTTTTTTAGCATTTTGCTTCAGTTAATGTAAACAGTAATTAAACAAACACCCTTCCTTCCTACATCAAGGTCATTGGTCTCTCTTGGAAACTAATACATGAAAGAAACCACTACTGTCCTGCAAGGATTTGTCCACTGATTATGAACCAGGCACCTCACCAAGTACAGTCCTAGGGCTGATCTCACTGCACATACATTCCTTTGTTTTTACCTTCCTGGGACACACAGATAGCTTGGTGGATGGAGAGACCTCTTTTCTCTCATGCTGAAAAAAGAAGGAGGCTACTAACATCAGTCGAGATACCAAAAGTTTATGTTAGACCCGCTGACCTTGTAGTCTCTCCCTCTCGCTTCTCATGAGTTTAGCATCCAGTTAACATTAAAAACTGAGCCCTAGGCGAAAAGAAAGATAAAAGGCTGCTAGGTTCTGTCTTTCTTCAAATTGACCTTAGAGTCATTTGTTACCCCAGAGGTTTCTGATGAGCCTCATATTATCCCTCTTGCTTTCTGTGTCTCCCTTCTGCTGAATGTTCTCTTCTAAACGATCTGGGTCATTAATAAAGAAATGAAAGGAAACGTGGATTAGACAGAAATGAGAAATAACCCCCTTTAGGGTCATGGAAAAACATTTGTGATATAAAATTTGCCTAAGAGTAAAGTTATTTTAGTAAGTTATTTATTAAGCATATACTATGTGCCAACACCAAAATAGATGTACAGAAAAAAAATACCAGACATTCTGCTATAATGTTACATATGTCTTCCTGAAGAATCTCCTGTTCTATAGAATTGCACACTGGGAAAAACAGGGATTCTAGGGAAACATGGTTAGGGAAGATCACTTAAATCCAGTGCAACTTTATAATCAGAGCACTAACGAAAACAAGTACGATTTAACAAGGTTAAATCTCCACTGGCATTTGCTCCATCATCACAACCCTCAATGCTTGGTAGCCTTCATGCTTCTTCCTTCCTGATGTGGATCCTCAAGGGCATTAACTTTTAATAGATATTATCTTTATCAGAATTAAAAATCTAATTGAGGGGTGCCTGGGTGGCACAGTCAGTTAAGCCTCCGACTCTTGGTTTCGGCTCAGGTATAGATCTCATGGTCCTGAGATCCAGCCATGTGTTGGGCTCAGCAGGGAGTCTGCTGGAGATTCTCTCTCTCTCCCTCTCCCTCTGCCCCCCGACTTGTGCTCTCTCTTTCTCTCTCTCAAATAAATAAATAGATCTTTTTTTAAAAATCTAAAGAGTACCCAACTTGTTAAAATCTGTGGTAAAATGTCTTCACAACTTCACTACCAGTAGTCACAGCTTCACCAGATAGTTTAATGTAAGGAACTTAGAGGTTGTTGAAGCCACTATACCAGTCATACTGAAGGGGCAGAGTCTGGTGCAAGATTCTTCTTTTTTTCTTAAAGTCTTCATATATTGCTAGGATTTATGCTTAGTTGTGAGAAAGCTTGCTCCTCATCACCTCAAAATTTAAAGTGCTAAGAAAATTCACATGTGAACCAACTGGACATCCACATAATTCTTCTATTTACCAATTGCTAATGTGCTGTTTGTGGTACACAAACACTTGTAATAAAACAGACTGTGAAATGGAAAATCCCTGCCATTAATAGCTATAAAATCTACTATAAAACAACAAATTTGTGAAAAGGTAAGAGAAAATCAGCTGCCTAAATTGGAGGTACTGACTCTAAATTCAACATAACATGGTAAAGGGGTGAGATTGGTTGGACCTAGAATAGATGAAGAAGTTCTCAAGGAGAAGGTAGAACTTGAGCTGCTGAGGTATGAAGCAGAAATCAGATGTGAATAGGCAAAGCTAAGAAAGGAAGTAAGGAAAAGACAACATATAGAATGGTCTGGAAACAATACTGACCAATGATGTTGAGGGGCCAGTGGGGCTTGAGTAGAATGATAAGAACATAGATGTTGAATAACAGTAGGAAACATGGTTGTCCTACTAGCATTTTCCCAGAATGTAAACAGATTTGAATGTAAGACACAGTGGTAGTAATGCCTAAAGACCTTTAGCAGGAATGTTATAAAATAAAGAAGTAAGGAGCTGGTCTGGCAGTGGCATGCAGAATAACTTTTTTTTCTTTTTTTAAATTTAAATTCAAAAGTATAGTATTGGTTTCAGGAGTAAAATTTAGTGATTCATCACTTACATACAACACCCAGTGCTCATCCCAACAAGTGCCTTCCTTAATGCCCATCACCCATTTATCACATCCCTCTACCCATCTCCCCTCCATCTACCCTCAGTTTGTTCTCAATAGTTAAGAGTTTGCCTCCCTCTCTGTTTTGAACTTATTTTATTTTCCCTTCCCTAACCCTAACCCTTCCCCTATGTTCATCTGTTTTGTTTCTTAAATTCCACATACGAGTGAAATCATATGGTATTTGTCTTTCTCTTACTGACTTACTTCACTTAGCATAATGCACTCTAGTTCCATCCACATCATAGCAAATGACAAGATTTCATTCTTTTTTATGGCTGAGTAATTTTCCATCATATGAATATATATATTCATATAATGGTGTATATATACCACAACTTCTCTATCCATTCTTCAATCTGTGGGCACATGGGCTGTTTTTGTAATTTGGCTGTTGTTGATAATGCTGCCATAAACATCAGAGTGCATATATCCCTTCGAATTAGTGTTTTTGTGTTCTTTGGGTAATTATCTATTAGTGCAATTGCTGGATCACTGGGTAGTTCTGTTTTTAACTTTTTGAGGAAACTCCATACTGTTTTTCAGAGTGGCTGCACCAGTTTGCATTCCTACCAACAGTGTAAACGGGTTCCCCTTTCTCTACATCCTTGTCAATACCTGTTCTTTCTTGTGTTGTTGATTTTAGCCATTCTGACAGGTGTAAGGTGATATCTCATTGTAGTTTTGATTCATATTACCCTGACGATCAGTGATGCTGAGCATCTTTTCATGTGTCTGTTGGCCATCTGTATGTCTTTGGGAAAATGTTCATGTCTTCTGCCCATTTTTAACTGGATTACTTGTTTTTTGGGTGTTGGGTTTTTTTTTTAATTTTTTAAGTAAACTTGCCACACGTGGGGCTTGAACTCACAATGGGTGCTGAGTTCAGTAAGTTCTTTATAGATGTTGTATACTAACCCTTTATCAGATATGTTATTTGCAAATATCTTCTCCCATTCTGTAGGTTGCCCTTTAGTTTTGTTGATTTTTTCCTTCACTGTGCAGAAGCTTTTTATTTTGATGAAATAAGTCAGTCAGAGAAAAACAAGAACCATATGATTTCACTTATATGTGGAATCTAAGAAACAAAAGAAAGGAGCAACAGGGGAAAAAAGAGAGGCAAACCAAGAAACAGACTGTTAACTAGAAAGAACAAACTGTTACCGGAAGGGAAGTAGGGGGATGGATTAAGGATTAAGGAGTGCACTTGTGATGAGCACCAGGTGTTGTGTGGAAGTGTTGAATCACTGTATTGTACACCTGAAACTAATATTACACTGTGTTAACTAACTAGAATTTAAATAAAAACTTAAAAAAATAAAGGAACAAACTGTTTCTCTCCACAGATTATATACAGGAGACAACGGAAAAGAAAGAGTAGACAAGAATTACTAAAATGTTGGCCCAAGGACATAAAAACCTAGTAGCAAACTGGGAGATAGTATCTCAAGATATTTGTCATTTGCAGACAGCCATGCCAAGGAGCCTGGTACCCAAAAACTAAAGAGACTAATTACAGCAGGACAGGAAAGCTAAGAAGCTTCCTGTAGTCACCAACAGGAAGAGTCTGGGCAGGCTGGTAAAGCAGAATGAAGGGTTGTGTAACGGTAGGCAGTAAGCAGGCAAACAGCTAGACTCTAGAAGTCCAGAATTGGATGTCCTGGCAGGCAGGCAGAGAATAGAATCCAGTCTGCTGGCAGGCAATAGGCAGATAAGCAGGAATCCACTGATGGGGGATTGGGATTAAGAAACAAATTAGCAGTCTCTTAAACAGTCTGGCAAGACACTGCTAAACAAGGCAGGGCACCAGACCTAAAGAAATTGGCATAACAGATGAAATCTACAAAGAAAGGCAGATACCGGTGAATAAAAGATGGCAACAAAGACACCCAGTTTGTTTAAGTGGTCTGTGAGATCACAGTAGGACCAGAAGGGATAGGTCCACTTGATGCTAAGCCACAAACTATTGAAATACTCCTCCTTGAATCCTCTCTGACTAGGAACAAGATCGGTCGCAGTGAAGAAAAAGTAGACAACAAGAAAAAGCCTGGAAAAAAATAATGACCAATAGCGGTCACTTACCTGAAGTAAAGGTTAATGTGTTCAGTTGTGATGATTACAGGGATTGGGGCTGGAAGCCAGGCAGCTAAAACATAGCCCCACAAAAATTAGTCCAAAAGACTATGGTACCAATTTCTCCTTTTGGGGGAAGTGTTGAGACTAATAGAGACTGAGAATTCCCAGAATCATACCACCTATGGTTTTATACAGTATACTGAAAACCAACCCTTTGAATTTTATATGGAAAATATGCTTCTAACAAGGAACAGACTTCCCTATTAACCAAAGTCCCAAAGCAATTTTTAAGAGTGGCTTAACAGATCATAAATGATAATTGTCCAGTCTATAAGTTAGTAAGACATAGGTATAGTAATAAACAGTGAGGGGAAAACTTTCAATTTGCTTGCTAAACTATGTGGATCAGAGAAACACACATTGGTGTTAATAGGGATGCTATTTATTTAAGAAGCTGAGGGGTTTTTTTTAGAAAAAAATCAGTATGTATAAACAGTGTCTTGAAGATAAATGTAGTTCAAAAGTGAGACTAAAATTATGCAACTAAAACCTATTGCCTCTTTTACTTTGTGGTTTATTTTCTGACCTTTTCAAAATATAATCAATCATGAAAATTGAAGAAGACATGTTTGACATCTGTAAATAATAACTTGTTTTCATATCTAGGTATCAGTAGTTAGGCAAGTCTTAGAAAAAGGTTTATTTTGGGGCAACTGGGTAGCTCAGTCAGTTAAGTGTCCGACTCTTGATTTTGGCTCAGGTCATGATCTCAGGATTGTGAGATCAAGCCCATCTTCTCACTTTCCCTCCCCTTCTGCCTCTCCCCCCCACCCCAACACATGTGCATGCACTCTGTCTAAAAAAAAAAAAAAGGTTTATTTTGTTTTATATATTCTCCCACATAAATTTTAGCAGCTTTATTGAGATATAATTCACAAATCATACATTTCGCCCTTTTAAAGTGTACAATTCAGCTTTTTTAATATATTCACAGAGTTGTATAACCATCACTGCAATCAATTTTAGAATATTTTCATCACACCAGAAGGAATCTTGTCTTTAACCATAACCCCTCCTCAGTCCTCCCAAACCACACCCCTCCCAACCCAAGGCAACCACTAACCCACTTTTATGTCTCTCTAGATTTCCCTCTTCTAAGCATTCACATATAGAATCTTAAAATGTATGGTGTTTTATTAACTGGATTCTTTCACTGAGAATAATATTTTCAAGGTTCATCCATTTCACATCAATTTTTATTTGTTCATTATTACCTGTTTGTTCCTTAGCATAAATACAAATCAGTTGTTTAAGCCACCTCCCCTGCTATACACACAATAACAAGCATATACCTACTTACCATTCCAAAGAATTGATATTCTCATGTGAACACCAATCTTGTCCTTCCTCTCCTGGCAAAAGCAGGAAATTCAGGGTTTGATTTTGCTATACAATGATATAAGAATTTTTTTCTGACCCAGAGCCTGATGTATGGAAATGACCACAAACACCATATTTAATCAAGTATACATTATGTACCAGAACAACTCTTAGGAGTTTATATAGACTAAACAGGACAACCCATTAACCGATTACATTAAATTATATATTACCTAATACAGTAGTGGAAAATATATAGTTCTTATCCTACTTATTTTTAAGTCTTCCGTTCCAACATATTAGAAGCTAAATGGCATCTACATTGGCATCAGATTCATTCAGAAAGCCTTCTTTAAGATATGCACGTGAATTTTTAAGAAAATTTTTGGAAAAGACTTTTAATCTACAGAATAAAGCTTTTGCATTGCAGGTAAAGCTCTATATGTGATCCTACAATAATATATAACTGTCATTAGATTACTTTTTTTTTTTACACTATTTTTTGTGATTAAATATGATATAAGACTATAAAGTAATAAGATTTTAGCTAGCATATTAGAACTTATACATATCATTTGAATTATATTAACAAATATTGAGTAGTAAATATGTCTAGGGCATGGTGCTAAGGATAAATGAATGATAACACTCTTCATGATCTCATTTGGCTTAGGATATTGTCAAGGCAACTGACAAGAACTCATCTGACTGCAAAAGAATATTACGGAAGTCTATAGGATGGGGAAGGTTTTGTTTTTTTTTACAAGGTTTTCTTTTTTAAAGATTTTATTTGAGAGAGAGAGAAAGAGAGACAGAGACAGAGCATGAGTAGGGGGGAGGAGGCCAAGGCAGAGGGAGAAGCAGACTCCCCACTGAGCAGGGAGCTGACGTGGGGCTCAATCCTATGACCTTGAGATCATGACCTGAGTGTAAGGCAGATGCTTAACCAACTGGGCCACCCAGGTGCCCCAAAAAAGGGGAAGGTTTTATGGAAAGGCTATGCCTTTAAATATAAGTAGGACCCCCAAAAGTTGGAAATTAGAGGAAAGGGCTTTTGAGGGAGAGGGAACAACATGAGCAAAAGCTTAGAGAAAGGAAAATGTGGGCTGGGTTTGGAAATTGATTAGTCATCTAATGGAGCTGGAAGGTAGGTTTTATGACTGTATAGTGGGAGATAAAGCTGGGAAAGAGGGGCCAAATCAGGAAGACTTTGAATGCCATTCTGATTTTATTCCATAACTGTGGAGAGTTGCCAGAAATATATGAACAGGAAAAACACATGATTAGACCTGTATTTTAGGAACAGTGCTCTGGCATTGGTATGTAGAATGGTTTATAAGATAACACACTGGAGACAAGGAGATAAATTAGGACACCACTTTCAAAAGTCATTCTCTTATTGGAGAAAGAGTACTTTCGCTCAATCTGACTGCCATTTATAGGAACCTGACCTAGTGCAGATATCCAAAATAGTCCAGAAAAGGAGGAGGTAGAAAAGTGAGCCAAGGCAAAAATCTGCTAAGAAAAACCAAGACTCAAAAAATAAACATAGTGCAAAGGTCTAAAGTAGTCCTGTTAGATTTGGCTTATAGATTCAAGAGTTTGCAAGTTACAGCCAGGATCATAACTAGGTGTCTTAAGGGAGGAAGGAAAATCAATGGTAAACAGCCTGGAGGCATCCATAACTTGTTGTTTGGTGGATATGAGATGCATAATTGAGTTGGGCTGGTTCAAGGGACCCAAGGCAGTTAATAAGATATTTCAGTGATAGACATGCAATAATAAGACAGTAAAAGAAAGTATGGAAAGATAGGAACAGACTTCGCAGATCATATTTATAGGATCTACTGACCTGATATAGGAAATAAGGGAAAGGGAAAAGTAGAAGATAATTCTGAGGTTTCAAACCTGAGTTACAGGGAGAGTGATAATTTTGCAATGCAGATTGAGAATCAAAGAGGAGAAATATATTTTGAAAAATATAATGCTGAGTTATGTATGAAAGATGCCACATTTCAGGTTCCTGCAAAATATGCAGATGAAGACATCATTAGACATCAGGTCTTACGTTTCTGAAAAAGTTTGGAGATAGATTATTTAGAGTCATTTACATAGCAATATTAGTTGAAGATGTGGTAGTAGGTAAGATCACCAAGAAAGAGAGTGGGGAGGGTTATGAAAACCAAAGAAAGAAGTTTGTTGAAAGCTCATTTTAAGTGTGGACAAGGGGAAAGTACTAATCCAAGGATATAGCTTAGCAGTTTATTACTCATGGTAGGTTCTGAGATTTCAGTTCAGTGTGACAGGAATGGCAATGATACCATGATACTAGAATGCAGATTGGGAATCTGAGAGGAGAAATATTTTTTATGCGGGATGGCTGGATGCTAAGAAAAAAATTCAGACAGGTAAGATGGGATCTAGGAAAGTGCAATAACAGAGACCATACGTTAATTTTGAAGAGATGATAGCCAGCAGAAACATCAGAAAGGAGGAGGTCTTTGATGACATTAAAAACAAATCAGGAAACCAATGAGCAGATTTCTTTTCGGAAACAATACACATTTGAAAGACTATACATACATTAAAATAAAGTTAACATTGCTCAGAACTACGAGATCGCTTGCTTTCAGAAACAGTTCACCAGCCAAACAAGAAAAAGTCTAGTTTTTTTCATAGAGCGTACTTGCTCTTGACATATACGTGTGTTTCTGTCAGCTTCTTTCTCTTTTACTTGTCTCTCTTCTTTCTTCCCTCCTTTCTTAGTTCATTATCCTTTCCATCTTGCCAGATGTAGTAATGTAAACCCTTCACTCCCTGTTCCATGAAAGTCTCTCGTGGTGTACTGGGACCAGATACAGAGTAGAGGGTCTATATAGGGTAGAGACAAGTCCAAGGTGCCAAGTTGAAACTAAGAACTATGGGGAGCAGTACTCAGAATGTATCAGAAAGTAGACTGACTTCCATAATTTTATTTGTGTGCTAGAAGCCTACTCTAAATGCTAGAGGTTTATGACATGCAAATTACAGTAAGTTAAGGATTGCTTAGATATATCCTTATATACTAAAAAGCATACACAAAGCACACAAATAGATATAGACATAGATAAATCTTTTATTTATCATGTTAATATATACATATACAAACATGTCCATATTAATAATGACACACATGGAAAATCAGTATGAATATGAGAGACCACATTTATTTTGGTTATTCAGGAGTAAATTGCATTTCATTTTCTTTTTTTAAAGATTTTATTTATTTATTTGACAGAGAGAGAGACAGGGAGAGAAGGAACACAAGCAGGGGGAGTGGGAGAGGAAGAAGCAGGCTTCCTGCTGAGCAGGGAGCCTGATGGAGGGCTCGATCCCAGGCTGAGCCAAAGGCAGACACCTAACGACTGAGCCACCCAGGCACCCCTGCATTTCATTTTCTAGAATTTCATTTATTCTTCCTCACTGTTACTTCTAGAATGCTGAACTAGCTTAATTTGGACAGTGAACTACACTTTGGAAATATGTTTCAAGAGCTCTAGAACATAAATCCTACATCTTGATTCTGAGTTCTTACCTCTAAAGAGCACATTGCCAAGATCATTGGCTCTAATTTAAAGACTTGGCCCTGGGTGATTATGGCAAGTCAGGATCCATAGCCACACCTGCCAGCTTTGCACATCAAGGCAATTCACAAAAAAGGGCTTAGAGGACAAGTCGGGAGATAGACAGGTGGTTAATATAAACAGTGTTGAGCTAGGACAGTGCTTCTGAAAGTATAGACCCCAGACCAATAGCATCAGCATCACCTGGAAGCTTCTTAGTACTAAAAATTCTCAAGCAGCAGTCCAGACCTACTGGATCAGAAACTCTATGTTTGCAATCCAGCAATCTGTGTTTTAACAAGCCCTCCAGGTGATTTTGATGCATGCTAAAGTTTGAGAACCAGTGAGGTAGAAGAAAACAAGTCATGAGCAGAAGGGCTATAAGAGGAAAGAGAAACAAGATACCAGCAAGGGAGGTGGCAATGAATGAAGGAGAGGAATACTGAAGGAGTAGTATATTGAATTGTATCACTCTAACTGCCTTCTTTTTTTTTTAATTTTTTAAATTTTATTATGTTATGTTAGTCACCATACAATACATTAGTTTTTGATGTAGTGATCCACGATCCATTATTTTCATATAACACCCAGTGCTCTATGTGCTGTACATGCCCTCCTTAATAACCATCACTGGACTAACCCATCCCCCCTCCCCCCTCCCCTCTAAAACACTGTTTCTCAGAGTCCATAGTCTCTCATGGTTCATCTCTCCCTCCGATTCCCCCCCTTCATTTTTCCCTTCCTTCTCCTAATGTCCTCCATGCTATTCCTTATGTTCCACAAATAAGTGAAACCGTATGATAATTGACTTTCTCTGCTTGACTTATTTCACTTAGCATAATCTCCTCCAGTCCCATCCATGTTGATGTAAAAGTTGGGTGATTCATCCTTTCTGATGGCTGAGTAATATTCCATTGTATATATGGACCACATCTTCTTTATCCATTCATCTGTTGAACGGCATCTTGGCTCTTTCCAATGTTCATAGCAGCAATGTCCACAATAGCCAAACTCCAACTGCCTTCATAAGAACAACTCTTCTATTCAGATGTTTTAAAAGTGCTAAACCACATGTTTTAAATGTAGCAATAAATGGAGTGGAATGGTAAACCAGATGTTGAATGAAAGGCAAGAACAGAGTCGGGGTAAATGGTATATGAGATGGATCAAATCCAAAGCAGCAGGAGCTATCAGGAGTGGAGCAGAGCACAACAGTGGTAAATGAGCAAAAGAGGTGAATTGGTCACTTCTGATGGTTTAAGGAAACTCTGATACCCTGACATTCAGTACTGTGCTACCAGAGAGAACAAGTAGCTCCAAGGCTGGGAATGGGGTCAAGGGGAGGGGATATATTTATGTTCCAAAATTATCTGAGTGGGTGCTTGAAAGAATCAAGACGTTTAATGTAATCCAGGCCCTTGATATTTCAGCAGGGAGTATGGCTTATAAAACTGCTTTATTCCACATTCACAGCTCTCAACTGTGCATAGAATTTCTAACACCAACATAACTCAGTGGATCTGTGAGGAAGTGGATATATTTAAATCCAAATAAGATGGTTTGTGAACTGCCCTTTGTCATAATTTATATACACTCTGCTAGAGGACTTTATGGTTATCAGTAACACAGAGTCTTTAAGGATAGGAAACTAGAACTGGTAGAGACCCAGATATTTAGGGTCAAGGACCTGGGAGAACCAACTTATCTGTAAAGTATTGGGGAGCGGAAAAGAGGTGGTTAATCAGGTAGGAAGTCTTAGCAGTCTCCACTGTAATACAAGCTGTAGTAGGTATCTGACTATCTAGTTGGGCAGGTAAACCAAGGCAGTTAGGGATCCATGCAAAAAATGCCTAGCTTCAGGATCAGGCAAATAGTGACCTGCCTAAAGCAAGTATCAGATCCATCTTCATGCACCACTGGCCCAACCTCTAAACAAAGAAGTAGTTCTCAACCTGTTTTCCACTGGGACTCACCTGGTGGATAAAGACCCTTGGTTCAAATCTGTGTCCTCCACTGCTTGCTATGGAATTTGGGGCATGTTGCTTAGTTATAGTAAGTACATCTATCAAATGTCAAACTCACAAACTCAGGGTCTGCTACCTAAAGCACTGAATACATTGGAGATATTATTATGAGAGGAAGCATACATTATGCTTTGCTCCACCTTTTATGAGACTTTGGGACCTTGGCCAAGTATCTTAAATTTGTTATGCCTTAGTTTACTCATAAATAAAATGGAGGTTAAGAATAATACCTCCATTATAAGTTGCATTGAGAATGAGATTAATACATGTAAAATGCTTAGTACAGTACCTAGCACATAATAAGTACTCAGTAGGGGTGCCTGGGTAGCTCAGTCCATTAAGTGTCCGACTCTTGGTTTTAGCTCAAGTCATGATCTCAGGGTCGTGAGATCAAGCAACCCATTAGGCTCCATGCTAGGCAGGGAGTCTGCTTGAGATTCTCTCTTTTTCTCTCTCTCTTCCTCTCCTACTGCCCCTTCCCCTGCTTGCATGCTTTCTCTAATAAAATCAAATCTTTATCTAAAACTAATGATGTAATGTATGGGGATTAACATAACAATAAAAAAATTAAAAAAAAATAAAATAAAATCTTAAAAAAATAAATAATAAGTACTCAATAGATGTTAAATGCAGTTATTATTCCTCGAAGTTCTGAGTAATTCCCTGAACTCTTTATTGAATTATAATTGACATACAACAAGCCGCACATTATAAAAGTTCATGATTTTATAATATTTGTATCTGAAATAGTCAAATTCATAGAAGCGAAGAATAGAATGGTGGTTGCTGGGAGACGGAGGATAGGAGAGTTATATCAAAAGGTATAAAATTTCAGTTATGCAAAATGAATAGGTTCTAGAGATCTGCTGTACAACATTATAGGTAACACTGTATTGTACACTTAAAAAATCTGTTGAGGATAGATCTCATGTTAAGTGTTCTTACTGTGATAAAATATTTTAAAAAGGCATACATATATAACCTTGTACAACTGTCACCTCAGTCAAGAAAATGAATATGTCCACTGGCCCCCAGAATTTCCTCCTGTCCCTGTGTAGCTCCTCCCTCCAACCCCAGCCTTCTCCCTAGGCAAACACTGATTCACTTTCTGTCACTGTAGATTAGTTTGCTTTTTATACAGTTTTATATAAATGGAATCATATAGTATGTACTCTTTTCTATGGCTTATGTCAGTATATTTATTTTGGGATTCAGTCATACTGTTACATTCTTATTGCTGAGTAGTATTCCACTATATGGATATACCACAGTTTATATATTAAAGTACAGGTCTTTATGTATACGTAGGCTTATATTTCTTTTGAGAGAATACCTAGGAGTGGAATTGGCTGGGTCTTGTGGCATGTGTATATTTAACTTGTTAAGAAATTGCCAAAATTATGGAGCATCCATACAATAGAACCACTCAGCAATAAGAGGATGAGCAACTAATGTGCAAAAAAAAACCCAGACAAATCTCAAAATAATTATATGGAGTGAAAAAGCCTGACAAGAAACAGTACATACTATATTGATTCCATTTCCAAATATTCTTGGGAATACAAAATAATCTATAGTGACAGAAAGGAATCAGTGGTTGCCTGGGCATCAGGGGAGAGAGAATATAGGGGCAAGAAGCTGGGATTAAAGAGGGACTAAGGAGGGGCGCCTGGGTGGCTCAGTCGTTAAGCGTCTGCCTTCGGCTCAGGTCATGGTCCCGGGGTCCTGGGATCGAGCCCCGCATCGGGCTCCCTGCTCAGCGGGAAGCCTGCTTCTCCCTCTCCCACCCCTGCTGCTTGTGTTCCTTCTCTCTGTGTCTCTCTCTGTCAAATAAATAAATAAAATCTTAAAAAAAAAAAAAGAGGGACTAAGGAATCTTCTGGGGCTGAAGTATTTGTTAATTATCTTGATTTTGGTGATGGTTACACAAGTATATGAACATGTCATAGGTCTCAAATTATACTTTTAAATATATTACAATTTATTTTATTTCTATGATGCCTTAATAGAGCTGTTAAAAATATGTCATGAATAAAAATACCTTGTAGATATCAAAAAAGAAGAATTGCCAAACTGTTTTCCAAATAAGTTGTATCATTTTACATTGCCAGCAGCAATATGTTAGAATTCCAGTTGTCCTACATCCTTGGCATCCTTTAGCCATTCTGATGGATGTGTAGTAGTATCTCATGGTTTTAATTTGTATTTCCCTAGTGATGAATAATGTTGAGCATCTTTTCACATGTTTATTTCCTATCCAAATATCTTTTGTGAAGTGTCTGCTCAAATAATTTATTTTTAATTGGGTTGATAGTTTTCTCATTATTGAGTTTTGAGATTTTTCTTATATTCAGAATGCAAGTCCTTTATCAAATACATGCTTTGCAAATATTTCCTCCCAATCTGTAATTTGTTTTCTCATTGTCATAGCAGTGTCTTTTGAAAAGCAGAGGTTTTTAAATTTACAGAAGTCCAATTTACTGACTTTTATTTTATGGACTGTACATGGTATAACATCTAAGAAATCTTTGCCTAACCCAAGTTCACAAAATTTTTCTCCTATGTTTTCTTGTATAGTTTTAGGTGTTACATTTAGGTCTGTGATCTCCTTTGAGTTAAATTTTGTAATGATGAAAGCTATGGATTGAAATTCTGGGGTTTTTTTGTTTGCTTTTGTGTTTGGACATCTGATTGTTCCACTACAAATAATTGAAAAAAAAGAACTTTCTTCTATCCACCTTGCACTTTTCTCCATCTCATATCTTTGTAAAAGGTCAGTTGCCCATATATGCATGGGTTTATTTCTGGACTATTGATATTCTATTTCATTCATCGATTTGTCTATCTTAGGTCAATACCACACTGTTTTGTTTGTTTTGTTTATTTTTTAGTGATTAGGAAAAATTTATTCTGCACACACCAAAAAGACAGTTTGCAAACTAGGAGCATTCAAACCAAAACATGGAATGAGCTTCAGGGGGACAGGTATATTGTTATAAAGCAGCTTATATAGTGAGAAAGCAATGACTGTTTATTTTTCATAGTGATCGGTTTTAATATTAGAACTTTCATAAAAGATAGGGAATTGATCAGTGGTTATCTCATATCAATTTTGGGAAATAGTCCCAGTTTTGCTTATGATTTCCAGAGGCATAAGAAAGAAATGACCTTTATCAAGTTAGACTTCCAAAGTGAGCTAAATTAAGCTTTGCTTGTATGATTAAACTGGTTTTATCTGCTCAGGCAATTTTCAGGCCTAGTCTCCATTTCTTTCTTAACATCCTTTAAGGACCTAACTTTGATAAAACTTGTCACTTGAAAGAGGAACACTTTGTAATAAATATTGTTGTGGCTTGGTATTAACAACTTTTAAAAAAAATTAAAATCAATTAACATAAAGTGTATTATAAGTTTCACAGGTAGAGTTTAGTGATTCATCAGTTGCATATAACATCCAATGTTCATTCCATCAAGTGCCCTCCTTAATGCCCATCACACAGTTGCCCCATTCCCAACTCCCCTCCCCTCCAACAACTCTGTTTCCTGTAGTTAAGAGTCTCTTATGGTTTGTCTTCCTCTGTGATTTCGTCTTTTTCCCCCCCTCCCCCTACGTTCATCTGTTTTGTTTCTTAAATTCCACATATGAGTGAATCATATGATATTTGTCTTTCTCTGACTGACTTATTTCACTTAGCGTTATCCTTCTAGTTCCAGCCTCTTTAACTTCCATGTATTTGTGTTCCTTCCAAATTTTCTCTTGTGATTGGGTTCAAGTTTCAAAGCATTGTGATCTGAAAATACGCAGGGAATAATCCCAGTCCTTTGGTATCATTGAAACCTGATTTGTGACCCAGTATGTGATCTATTCTGGAGAATGTTCCATGTGCACTCGAGAAGAATGTGTATTCTTTTGCTTTAGGATGAAATTCTCTGACTATCTGTGAAGTCCATCTGATCCAGCATGTCATTCAAAGCCCTTGTTTCTTTGTTGATCTTCTGCTTAGAATATCTGTCCATTGGTGTGAGTGGGGTGTTAAAGTCCCCTCCTATGATTGTATCATTATCCATGTGTTTCTTTAATTTTGTTATTGATTGGTTTATATAACTGGCTGTTCCCCAGTTAGGGGCATAAATATTTACAACTGTTAGATTTTATTATGATATAATGTCCTTCTTCATCTTTTATTACAGTCTTTGGTTTAAAATCTAGTTTGTCTGATATACAGATGGCTACCCCAGCTTTCTTTTGATGTCCATTAGCATGATAAATGGTTCTCCATCCACTCAGCTTTCAATCTGGAGGTGTCTTTGGGTCTAAAATGAGTGTCTTGTAGACAGCATATGGATCGGTCTTGTTTTTTTATCCATTCTGATACCCTTTGTTTTGATACAAGCATTTAGTCATTTGCATTCAGAGTAATTATTGAAAGAAATGAATTTAGTGCCATTGTATTACCTGTAAAGTCGCTGTTCCTGTAGATTGTCTCTGTTCCTTTCTGGTCTTTGTTACTTTTGGGTTCTCTGTTTGCTCAAAGGATCCCCTTTAATATTTCTTGAAAGGTTGGTTTAGTGATCACAAATTCTTTTAGCTTTTGTTTGTCCTGGAAATTCTTTATCTTTCCTTCTATTCTGAATGACAGCCTTGTTGGAAAAAGTATTCTTGGCTCCATAGTTTCTCATTTAGCACCTTGAATATATCATGGCAGTCATTTCTGGCCTGCCCGGTCTATGGACAGGTCTGCTGCCAGCCTTATGATCCTACCCTTGTAAGTTAAGGACCTCTTGTCCTGAGCTGCTTTCAGGATTTTCTCTTTATCTCTGAAATTTGCAAGCTTTATCTCTGAAATTTGCAAGCTACATATAATAATACTATTATATGTAGAGGTATTGACCTATTTTTATTGATTTTTAGGGGAGTTCTCTGTGCCTCCTGGACTTGAGTGCCTCTTTCATTCCCCAGATCAGGGAAGTTGTCAGCTATATTTTGTTCAAATAAACCTTCTGCGTCTCTCTCTCTCTCCCTCTCTCTCCCCTCTTCTTTCTCCTCCTCTTCCTCCTCTTCTTCTGGGACCCCTATTATATTAATATTATTTCACTTTATGGTATGGCTGATCTCTCAAATCCTCTCTTAGTGATCCAGTAGTTATTTTTCTCTTTTTCTCAGCTTCCTTATTCTCCATCATTTTGTCTTCTATATCACTGACTCTCTCTTCTGCCTTGTTTATCCTAGCAGTTAGAGCCTCCATTTTTTACTGCATCTCAGTGATAGCCTTCTTAATTTTGGCCTGATTAGATTTTACTTCTTTTATTTCTCCAGTGTGGGATTCTCTAGTGTCTTCTGTGCTTTTTCAAGCCCAGCTAGTATCTTTATAATCATTGTTTTGAATTCTAGTTCAGATGTCTTACTTATATCCATATTGATTAAATCCCTGGCAGTGAGTACTGCCTCCTGTTCTTTCTTTTGGGGTGAGTTTGTCCGTCTCATCATTATGTCCAGAAAATAAAAGAAAGAGAGAGAAAAGACAAAAATAACAACAACAACACCAGAAAAGTACAAACAGTGCAAAACAGAAGAAAACAGAAACAAAGAAAAAAAGAGAGAGGAAAAAAAAAATCAAACAAGAAGGAAAACAGTCAAAACAATAAACTGGATCCTGGGTATATTTTGGTCTGTTTGTTAGAAGAAACTAGATCCCAAAATAGGAAGGAATGAAAAACTTTTATATATATATATAAAACTTATATATATAAAAACTTATATATATATATATGAGCTTATATAAGCTCATATATATATATAAAACTTAAAGACTGAAGAATAATAAAAAAAAAAAACATGAATGCTATATACTGTTTTCCATAAGAGCTGAAGCTTTGCAGTTCTGTATGATTAGTAAACTTGGTATTAGTCAGATGTTCCTGCTGGTCTTCTGGGGGAGGGGCTTCTTGCCCTGTTTCTCAGGTGTCTTTGCCCAGGTGGAATTGCACCCCTCTTGCCAGGGGCCCGGGCTCAGCGTAAGCGGCTCCAGATTGCACTATGTGGCACTCTTTTGCTTCCTGAAGGCTTTCAGCACTGATGGGGGGCATGAAAATGGTGATGCTCCAATCTCTAGCCCCAGAGGTGAAAGCCCCCCCCACCACTCTTCAGTGAGCCCCTCACAAAACAGCAGTCAATCTCTCTTGTCCCCCTGGTTTCCATCTAACTCTGTGTTTGCCCAGCCTGTGACCGATCGTTTTTATCTCAGGCATGCCACCCTGTTTTGAGTCTCCAGACTTTACGGACTCCTGTGACACAGACCTGCACCATTCCTCACCGGGGAGGGGGTTCTTGCCCCGCTTCTGCCTTTTGCTGGGCTGCTGCCTGGAGAGTGGTCACCCAACCATGTTCATGGTTTATGGCAACACTGAGCAGAAAGCCAGCACCTAGACCCCCTGTGTACAGCTGGCTTCCTTGCTCCAATGCTTGGGAACTCTGCCGCACTGAGCCATCCCCATTCTGTGACCCCAGGGATCCTGTGACCACACTGTCCCACCTGGGGTTCCACTCCACTTTGCCACTGAGCACCTTTCACACAGGGACCTCCCCCACCAGAGCACACTTCTAAAAGTTCTGATTTTGCACTCTGCTACTTACATTATTTTCCAGTAGCTTAAGGAAGCTCCCTCCCCCCACAGTTTATCCTCAGATATATCACCTCGGATTCATGTCTCCACACCTCCTACCTTGCAAAAAATGGTCACTTTTCTATTTGTAGAATTGCAGCAATTCTTTTATCAGGTCTCTGGTTGATTTCCCAGGTGTTCAGAATGATATGGTAACTATCTAGTTGAATTCCAGGGACCAGAGGAAATTAGGGTCCCCTACTCCTCCACCATCTTAACTTCTCCCCAACAACTTTTTTAAACAAGAGTGTTCAGTACTAGAAGTTTCTCTTGGGAGATGGTAAACAATTTGTCACCAAAGTCAGACTAGATAATCTGTCAGCACTGCTATCAAAGGGATTCCTGATTTGTGTGGGGGCAATACCACACTGTTCTTATTACTCTCACTTTATAATAAGTATTTAAATTAGTGTTAGCCTTGTAACTTTGTTCTTTTCTTTCACAGTATATTGCATTTCTATATGAATTTTAGAATCAGCTTGTAAATTTCTTTAAAAAAAAAAGCTTGCTGGGGCTTTGTAGGAATGCATTGTTTCTATGGATCAATTTGGGAACAATTAGTATTATTATAAAACTTAGGCTTTCAATCTATGAAAAAGGTATATCTCTCCATTTATTAAGATCTTTTCTAACTTCTCTCATTACTGGTTTCTGTTTTCATTTAAAGGTTTCACTTCTTTTGTCAGATCTATTCCTAAATAGTTAATAGTTTTGATACTATTATAAATGGTATTTTTAAAAATGTTGGTTTTCCATAGTTTATTGCTAATATATAGAAATACAATCAATTTTCATATATTGGTCTTACATCTTACAACTTTTTTAAACTCATCTATGAGTTGTAGCTTTTTGGTAGATTCTATTGGATTTTCAACATAGACAATCATGTCTTCTGCAAATAAAGACAGTTTTACTTAATTCTTTGCAATTGGATATATTTCATTTATATTTCATGCTGGATAACACAAACTAGAATCACTAGTAATTATGTTGAATATAAGTGGCAAGAAGTATTACAGTTATTCAACTTCTTGATTTCAAAATTTAGGAGAAAGTTGTAATAATCAAGACCGTGTGGTGCTCTCAAAAATAAATCTGAAATAAACCAATCACTTATGGTCAATTGATTTTTGACAAGAGAAATATTCAATGGGAAAATAGTAGTCTTTTCAACAAATGGTGTTGAGTCAGAGTATACACATGGAAAACAATCAAGTTGGATCTCTAGCTCACATCATATACAAAAATTAACTCAAAATGGATCAAAGACCTAAATGGAAAAACTAAATCTATCAAACTCTTAGGAGAAAACAGGTGTAAATATTCCTGGCTTTGATTTCTTATATATAAAACACCAAAGGCAAGCAACCAAAAAAAAAAAAAAAAAAAAACAGATAAATTCAACTTCATTAAAATTAAATACTTTTGTGCTTCAGAGGATACCATCAAGAAAATGGAAAGATAACCCACAGAAAATATTAAGGATCTAGAATTTAGAATATATAAAGAACTCTAATGACTCAACAATAAAGACAAATAATCCAATGTAAAAAAAGGGCAAAGGATTTATATAAACATTTCTCAAAAGAAGATATGAAAATGGCTGATAGGCACATAAAAATATGGAATTAAGGAAATGCAAATCAGAACCACAATGAAATATCACTTCGCACTCACTATCATGGCTATAATTGAGAAGACAGGAAATAATAAGTGTTGGCAAGGATGTAAAGAAATTGGAACCCTTTCTCATGGGAATATAAAATGGTGCAGCTGCTTTGGGCAGCAGTTTGGCAGTTGTTTAAAAAGTTAAACAGAGAGTTGCCACATGACTCAGCAATTTCCCTCTTAGTTATATAACCAAGAGTATAGAAACTATATGTCCTCACAAAAACTTATATGTGAATATTTATGCCACCATTATTCATAATAGTCAAAAGATGTAAACAGACCAAATGTCCATCAACTTATGAATGGATAAATAAAATGTGTTATATCCATACAACAGATATTATTCAGCCATAAGAAATAAACTGATTCATATTACAACATGGATGAACCTTGAAAACATTATGGTAAGTGAAAGAAGCCTATCAGAGAACGGTCACATATTGTGTGATTCCATTTACATGAAATGTCTGGAATAGGCAAATCCAGAGAGGCGAAAGTAAGTTAGTGGTCCCCAGGGGTTTGGAGGAGCGGGAATGAGGAATGACTAATGAGTATGAGGTTTATTTTTCAGATGATAGAAAATGTTCAGGCATTATAAAATGGTGATGGTTGCACAACTTTGTGAATATACTCATAACCACTGAGTTACTTACTGTCGAGTTATGGTATGTGAATTATATCTCAATTAAAAATAATTTTATGTGGTGAACAGCCGTAGAAAACAGAGATACTGCTTCCTTCCAGAGATTGCTGTTCTTTATAAATGATAAACTCAAGATTCCCCTCTTATAATGTACCCTACTGTGTGGTATCGTCTAGCCCTCTTTCAGTAACCCTGTGGGAATTGGGGCTCAGGGAACTGGTACAAACACTGATATTCTAGTAACTGCTATTGCTGGTTTAATAAACTATTCTTTGACTCTGACCCTAGAGTTTTGTGTCTTCTGCCAGCATCTATGAAACTGCCTAACTAACTTGTTAACTTTTACATAGAGTAAAATCTCAGACCCTTCTAAGTTCTTGACAAGGACCATAAAATTAAATTAGTTGAACTTCCTCATTTTATGTATTTCAAATCTCAGTCATATAGCTATGTATTTTATTTCAAGAAAGCTGAGGAAGAAAACATCAATAGGAAGAAAACATTGGTTTCTTTATGGAATGGGGTTATCAACCCTTAATAACTGTGTCCTTAAGTTAGCATTTGTCATGTCATAAATCTTTTTGTTTGCTAGACTCATATCATTTTATTATTTTTTTTAATTTTATTATGTTATGTTAGTCACCATACAATACATCATTAGTTTTTGATGTGGTGATCCACGATCCATTGTTTTCATATAACACCCACTGCTCATGCAGTACGTGCCCTGCTTAATACCCATCACCAGGCTAACCAATCCCCCCTCCCCCCTCCCCTCTAAAACCCTGTTTGTTTCTCAGAGTCCATAGTCTCTTACGGTTCATCTCTCCCTCCAATTCCTCCCCCCCATTTTTCCCTTCCTTCTCCTAGTGTCCTCTATGCTATTCCTTATGTTCCCCAAATAAGTGAAACCATATGATAATTGACTTTCTCTGCTTGACTTATTTCGCTTAGCATAATCTCCTCCAGTCCCATCCATGTTGATGTAAAAGTTGGGAATTCATCCTTTCTGATGGCTGAGTAATATTCCATTGTATATATGGACCACATCTTCTTTATCCATTCATCTGTTGAAGGGCATCTTGGCTCTTTCCACAGTTTGGCTATTGCGGACATTGCTGCTATGAACATTGGGGTGCACATGGCCCTTCTTTTCACTACATCTGTGTCTTTGGGGTAAATACCCAGTAGTGCAATTGCTGGGTCATAGGGTAGCTCTATTTTTAAATTTTTGAGGAACCTCCACACTGTTTTCCAAAGTGGCTGTACCAACTTGCATTCCCACCAAGAGTGTAAGAGGGTTCCCCTTTCTCCACAACCTCTCCAACATTTGTTGTTTCTTTCCCTGTCCATTCTTGCCATTCTAACTGGTGTAAGGTGGTATCTCAATGAGGTTTTGATTTGAATTTCCCTGATGGCTAATGATGATGAACATTTTTTCATGTGTCTGTTAGCCATTTGTATGTCTTCTTCAGAGAAGTGTCTTTTCATATCTTCTGCCCACTTTTTGACTTGATTATTTGTTTTTTGGGTGTTGAGTTTGAGATGTTCTTTATAGATCTTGGATACCAGCCCTTTATCTGTAGTGTCATTTGCAAATATCTTCTCCCATTCTGTGGGTTGCCTCTTTGTTTTGTTGACTGTTTCCTTTGCTGTGCAGAAGCTTTTTATCTTGATGAAGTCCCAAAAGTTCATTTTTGCTTTTGTTTCACTAGCCTTTGGAGATGTATCTCGAAAGAAGTTGCTGTGGCCGATGTCAGAGAGGTTACTGCCTATGTTCTCCTCTAGGATTTGGATGGATTCCTGTTTCACACTGAGGTCTTTCATCCACTTTGAGTTTATCTTTGTGAATGGTGTTAGAGAATGGTCGAGTTTCATTCTTCTGCATGTGGCTGTCCAGTTTTCCCAGCACCATTTATTGAAGAGCCTGTCTTTTTTCCATTGCATGTTTTTCCCTGCTTTGTCAAAGATTATTTGACCACAGAGTTGAGGGTCCATATCTGGGTTCTCTATTCTGTTCCATTGGTCTATATGTCTGTTTTTGTGCCAGTACCATGCTGTCTTGGTGATCACAGCTTTGTAATAGAGCTTGAAATCGGGCAGTGTGATGCTCCCAGCTTTGTTTTTCTTTTTCAACATTTCTTTGGCGATTCGGGGTCTTTTCTGATTCCATACAAATTTTAGGATTGTTTGTTCCAGCACTTTGAAAAATGTCCTTGGAGTTTTCCTCGGGATGGCATTGAAGGTATAGATTGCTCTGGGTAGCATACACATTTTAACAATGTTTATTCTTCTGATCCATGAGCATGGAATGTTTTTCCAACTTTTTGTGTCTTCTTCAATTTCTTTCATGAGTGTTCTGTAGTTCCTAGACTATAGATCCTTTACCTCTTTGGTTAGGTTTATTCCGAGGTATCGTATGGTTTTTGGTGCTATTGTAAATGGAATCGTTTCTCTAATTTCTCTTTCTACAGTTGTGTTGTCAGTGTATAAGAAAGCAACTGATTTCTGTGCATTGATTTTGTGTCCTGCCACATTACTGAATTGCTGTATGAGTTCTAGTAATTTGGGGGTGGAGTCTTTTGGGTTTTCCACATAAAGTATCATGTCGTCTGCGAAAAGAGAGAGTTTGACTTCTTCTTTGCCAATTTGAATACCTTTTATTTCTTTTTGTTGTTTCATTGCTGTTGCTAGGACTTCTAGTACTATGTTGAACAATAGTGGTGAGAGTGGGGATCCTTGACATGTTCCTGATCTTAAGGGAAAGGCTCTCCGCTTTTCCCCATTGAGGATGATATTCGCTGTGGGTTTTTCATAGATGGATTTTATGAGCTTCAGGAATGTTCCCTCTATCCCTATACTCTGAAGAGTTTTAATCAGGAAAGGATGTTGTATTTTGTCAAATGCTTTTTCTGCATCAATTGAGAGGACCATATGGTTCTTCTCTCTCCTCTTATTAATGTGTTCTATCACATTGATTGATTTGCGAATGTTGAACCACCCTTGCATCCCGGGGATAAATCCCACTTGGTCGTGGTGGATGATCCTTTTAATGTATTGTTGGATCCTATTAGCTAGGATTTTGTTGAGGATTTTGGAATCCATATTCATCAGGAATATGGGTCTGAAATTCTCCGTTTTGATGGGGTCTTTGCCTGGTTTGGGGATTAAGGTAATGCTGGCCTCATAGAATGAGTTTGGAAGTTTTCCTTCTGTTTCTATTTTTTGAAACAGCTTCAGTAGAATAGGTATTATTTTTCTTCTTTGAATGTTTGGTAGAATTCCCCAGGGAATCCATCAGGCCCTGGACTCTTGTTTTTTGGGAGGTTTTTGATCACTGCTTCAATCTCATTACTGGTTATTGGCCTATTCAGGTTGTCAATTTCTTCCTGTTTCAGTCTTGGCAGCTTATAGGTTTCCAGGAAGGCCCCCATTTCATCCAGATTGCTCAGTTTATTGGCATATAGTTGTTGATAATAATTTCTAATAATTGTTTCTATTTCTTTGGTGTTAGTCGTGATCTCTCCCCTTTCATTCATCATTTTATCAATTTGGGTCCTTTCTCTTTTTTTTTGGATAAGCCTAGCCAGTGGTTTATCAATCTTTTGAATTCTTTCAAAGAACCAACTTCTAGTTTCGTGGATCTGATCTACTGTGTTTCTGGTTTCTAATTCATTGATCTCTGCTTTAATTTTAATTATTTCTCTTCTAATGCATGGCTTAGGCATCATTTGTTCCTTTTTCTCTAGTTCTTTAAGGTGTAGAGTTAGTTGTTGAATTCGGGATTTTTCTATTTTATTGAGTGAGGGATGGATGGCTATGTATTTCCCCCTTAGGACCGCCTTTGCAGTATCCCATAGGTTTTGGACCGATGTGTTTTCATTCTCATTGATTTCCATGAATTGTTTAAGTTCTTCTTTGATTTCCTGGTTGACCCAATCATTCTTGAGCAGAGTGGTCTTTAGCTTCCAAGTGTTTGAATTTCTGCCAAATTGTTTCTTGTGATTGAGTTCCAGTTTTAAAGCATTGTGGTCTGAGAATATGGAGGGAATAATCTCAATCTTTTGGTATCGGTTGAGACCTGATTTGTGACCCAGTATGTGGTCTATTCTGGAGAAAGTTCCATGTGTGCTCGAGAAGAATGAGTATTCTGTTGTTTTAGGGTGGAATGTTCTGTAAATATCTATGAGGTCCATCTGGTCCAATGTATCATTCAAAGCTCTTGTTTCCTTGTTGATTTTCTGCTTAGATGATCTGTCCATTGCTGAGAGTGGAGTATTGAGGTCTCCTACAATTTTTTTTTTTTTTTTAAGATTTTATTTATTTATCTGACAGATAGAGACAGCAAGAGAGGGAACACAAGCAGGGGGAGTGGAGGAGGGAAAAGCAGGCTTCCCGCTGAGCAGAGAGCCCGATGCGGGGCTCGATCCCAGGACCCTGGGACCACGACCTGAGCCGAAGGCAGACACTTAATGACTGAGCCACCCAGGCGCCCCGATGTCTCCTACAATTAACGTATTGTTATCAATATGACTCTTTATTTTGGTTAACAGTTAGCTTATGTAGATGGCTGATCCCATGTTGGGGGCATAGATATTTACAATTGTTAGATCTTCTTGTTGGATAGACCCTTTAAGAATGATATAGTGTCCTTCTGTGTCTCTAAATACAGACTTTAGTTTAAAATCTAATTTGTCTCAGAATTGCTACCCCAGCTTTCTTTTGAGGTCCGCTGGCATGGAAGATGGATCTCCATCCCTTCACTTTCAGTCTGGATGTATCTTTAGGTTCAGAATGAGTCTCTTTTAGGCAGCATATGGATGGGTCCTGTCTTTTTATCTGATCTGCAACCCTGTGTCGTTTTATGGGAGCATTTAGGCCATTCACGTTCAGAGTGATTATTGAAAGATATGAATTAATTGTCATCTTGTTGCCTGTGAAGATGTTGTTTTTATATACTGATCCTATAAATTTCTGTTGTATATCACTCTTGAGGTCTTTCTCCTTTTATAGAACCCCCCTTAATATTTCTTGCAGGGCCGGCTTAGTGGTCACATATTCTTTCAGTTTCTGCCGGTTGTGGAAACTCTGCATCTCTCCATCCATTCTAAATGAAAGCCTTGCCAGGTAAAGTATTCTTGGCTGCATGTTCTTCTCATTTAGTACCCTGAATATGTCTTACCAGGCCTTTCTGGCTTGCCAGGTCTCTGTGGATAGGTCTGACATTATTCTGATGTTCCTCCCTCTGTACGTAAGGAATCTCTTCCCCCTAACTGCCCTTAAGATGGTTTCCTTGGTTCTAAGATTTGCGAGTTTTACTATTACATGCTGGGGTGTTGGCCTGTTTTCCTTGATCTTGGGAGGGGTCCTCCCTGCCTCTAGGACGCGAATGTTTGTTTCATTCCCCAGATTAGGGAAGTTCTCAGGTACGATTTGCTCAAATACATCTTCTAGTCCTCTCTCTCTCTCCACTCCCTTCGGGATTCCGATTATTCTGACATTGGAACGCTTCATGGTGTCACTTATTTCTCTGATTCTATTTTCATGGATTCTGAGTTGTTTTTCCCTGGCCTCCTCTTCTCCCTTTTTATCTATTACATTGTCTTCCAGGTCACTTATTCGTTCTTCTGCCTCACTTACCCTAGCTGTTAGATTATCTAGATTGGATTGGATCTCATTGATAGCATTTTTAAGTTCTGCCAATTCAGCTTTCATTTCTGCCCTTAGAGACTCCATGTTGCCATTAATTGATTTCTCCATTCTAGCCATTGTCTTCACAATTGCTAGCCTGAATTCGATCTCTGACATCTTGGTTATATCTGCATCCATTTGTAAATCTGCGGCATAAGTCATAATCTCTGAGTCTTTTCTATTTTGGGGGCTCCTCCTCCTAGTCATTCTGTTGATGGGTGGTTGAGGGAATGTATAGAGTCCAAATTATTGACCAGAACCCAAGCAAGATGCACCTGTTTTCTTGGGACCTTAGGGTTGCTGGCCTCTTGTTTTCCCAGCCTGTCTTCTGCAGGAGGGGCCTGCCACACTGTTACTCAAGCAACCCTGTTTGGGCGGAGTTGCCCTGCCCCCCTGTGGCGGGGGATGGGCTCAGCGGGAATCAGTTTTGGGGGCTTTTGTTCTCTGGCGGCTTTCCCTGGCGGCTTTCCGCGACTCTTCCGTGAGTCAGAGCAGAAGAGACCGTTTCCAACCCTCTGCCTCAGAGCAGAGAGACCGCAGTCTGTTCTTCAGTGAGCTCTCCAGGCCACACTGTCTCCGTTTCTGTCCGTGCTGCTATAAACTGAAGCGTCCTCGGTTGTGCGCCCCTCCACAGCGCCCCCAGTCCTGCCTCCAGGTCGGAGCACGTCTCTGCCCTTTGTGCTTCTAAAACTGCCAGCCGCAACCAGTTCGCATGCCCGACCCCGCCACTCTGGGTTTCCGTCCCAGGGTCTGCCCTAAAGTCCTTTCCCCGCGGCTACCGGTCTGCAAGTCTGTGCCCCATCCCCAGCGCGTGAGGCTGTCACTCACCGGCGGTGTAGGATCCCCACGGACAGGCTCCCTCTCGCTGCTGTTTATCTTCTGACATCTGCCCGCAGAATCAGGGCTCCCCACTTCGTACCTCAAAACCAACTGCCTGCGATATTCTGCTTGTAGAGATCCAGATCTTCTTACATCTCAGGCTGGTTTCGTGGGTGCTCAGAGTGGCCTGGTAGATATCCAGCTCAATTCCGGGGACCAGTTGAAATAGGGTCCCCTACTCTTCCGCCATCTTTCCTTCCTCCAATCACTCATATCATTTTAAATATACAACTCAAAAGAGGATTCTCTAACCTTTTCTTTGTGGTATTTGCTGACCAAAAATCTTCTTCTACTTCTAATAGCATCTTCAAAGACTAAAAAGAAAAGAGACCGCTAATGAAGATTCACTAGTATATGCAGAGATTTGTAGGATAACTTTTATAAGATAGATATCTGCTAAGTGATAAAGTACTTGATAATGAGTTGGGTTATCTCACTGCTTTTGTACCCTGGTTCTTATATATCATTAGGGATTATTCTAGTTTTGGCAAACAATTCAGGTATCCTTTTTTAAAATTGTCCTTGGAGTTCTTATATGTAGCATTGAGTTCAATGAAGGCTTAGCTTATAAAAGCCTATCAGGACTGGTTTTTAATTTGGATAACACATTCTGCAAAGTCTTGACCATCATATTAATACAAAAAATGAACATATTTGAGCTGATTTTTTCTACAAATAAAAACACAGCACTGTATAAAGTTTTCTAAAAAAAATCTATATCAATCAAGTTTTAAGACTTTAGGGAATATACTAAATAGATGAATAAATTAAGTCTTAAAAATAATAAGCTCCAGTACCTTATGCAGTAGTATTAATTAGGCAGTATTCTGGGGCTTAATATTTTCTTTTACCATGATTGGGTCACCATAAGTCTAGCTCCTTCAATACTGCATTTCCTCTGTAGTAATATGCAACACATGTTATTGTACTTGCCTCACAGTCAGCAAGATTTTGCCAAAAAGGAGTTTTAAATTTATGTGGATCCTTTCTTTGTATTAATTTATGTGGTAACCTAAAATAATGTTGTGTGCTGAATTGTGTCCTCATAAAATTTATATGTTGAAGTCCCTAGTATCTCAGAATATGACTTTATTTGATGATAGAGTCTTTAAAGAGGTAATTAAGCTAAAATGAGGTCAATAGGGTATGCTTTAATCCAATATAACTCATGTTCTTATAAGAAAACTTTAGGACAGAGACACACAGAAGAAGACCATGTGAAAATACAGAGAAAAGATAGCCATCTGCAAGCTGAGGAGAGAGGCCTGAGAAGAAACCAACCCTGCCAATACTTCAGTCTGAGACTTCCAACCTCCAGAATTGCAAGAAAATAAATTTCCATTGAAGCCAACCAGTCTGTGGTACTTTGTTATGACAGCCCTAGCAACTAATACAATAACTAAAAGATTGTTTTGGTAAGTATGGAATTTTAAAAAGGATCTCATAGTCCTATGGGAATATTTATATACACTATATTAGTGGCTGTTTTGTACAGAAAATATAACTTTACTGTGGACCAGTATTTTTTTTCTCTAGTATATTTCCTTTACAAATATTTGCATGCACACTGACAATTCCATATTCTGTCTCTCCTCTCTCTAGGTCTCATGGTTCTTTTTTTTTTTTTTTTTACAACATAATTCCTCAGCTCTTGGGTGGAATCATACTATAAGTGACAGTTTATTCCCCCTTCACATCCTATACTTTCTAAAGCATCTTCTAACATCTGTGTGACTATCAAATAGATATCACATTTATCATATCACACACATCACTAAATGAACTAGATAAAACTATTATTTGTTTCTCGTATGTTACAAACTTACTAACATAATATGTGAGTCAGGAAATGTATCTTAGAAAGTTATGAATGATAAATAGAATTGGTAGATATACAAAGAGAAGAGTTGTTCTCTTATGAAATCTTACCATTCTTTTTTTTTTTTTAATTTTTTTTTTTTTTAAGATTTTATTTATTTATTTGAGAGAGAGGACAAGCGGAGGGGAGAGGGAGAAGCAGACTCCCCGCTGAGCAGGGAGTCCGATGGGGGGCTCGACCCCAGGACCCTGGGATCATGACCCGAGCTGAAGGCAGATGCTTAACTGACTTAGCCACCCAGGCGCCCCGAAATCTTACCATTCTTCATGTTTAATTTTGGAATCAGAATTGACTTAATTTTATCACAGGGTCTTTTCAAAGGAAGCAATTGGTTTTATGATCTGATTTTTTTCTAGAAATATTTCAAAGAATGAATAGAAATATTCACAGCTTTTCTCAAAACAAAGTAATATGTTACAATCTTTTGAAGTTAGTTAGCGTATTTCTAGCTAGATATACCCAATTCTGGAGAGCCATGTAGATAGCTGCTATGAAAAAGTAACAAAATCCATTTGCCAGTTTCTCAGAAGAATAGTATTTCTAGCCATAGTAGAATATTCATAGGCTATCAGAGTTTGAGAGTACATCCCTGGGATTCCCTAAAGGCACAAGTGAATTCTCAAGAGTAATCCATCTCACTGTGTACTTCAAATAATATATTCCCAAACATATAGTTATCTTTTTTATGAAGACATAGAAACATTTTCTGACTGAACAATAGACAATGACTTAATTGAGATTTCCTCTTTTTAGGATAAAAATTATGGGAAACATGGAAATTTTTATCCCTGGAATTATTGATTAAATGAAAAGCTAAACATTTAGTGACTTCAGGTAAGATGAATTCACTAAGAGGAGCTGAGTATAAAATGCCAAATAACCAGCTAAAAAGTGAAAACAAAATTAGGGGAATTCATGGGTGTGTTGTTGTTTTAATGACTACATTCAATCAACAAAATCAATTGTTGATTTCTTTTTCATCAAGGTGCCTGTATGTTCTTCCTGGTTGACTTGGGACCAGCTCAAAGGAAAACCGCTCTTAGTCTTATCTGGTTCATTTTTCCTTCTAAATATAGAAAAACAGATTGAGTCAATTATACTCTTACAAAAGAGTATAATTGTGTTCCCCGTTTTCCCACTAGGCCTTCCTGCTAAAACTAGCAAGAAGAGAGTAGCAACTTGAAGATAATAATTCTTTAACCTCATCCATTCTACTTTAGCTGAAAGTTCCCATGGTCACACCATAGTTTGTAGAAAATGTTGTATACAGGTCATCTGCTTCAGAATCACTTAGAGAAGTTGTTTAAAGTGCAGATTCCTCAGTGCCTCCCTCCCCAATGATTCTGATTCAGTAGGTCTAAGGTGGAACCTAATAATATGTATTTTTACAAAGCCCCTGTGTGATTCTTTTCCAAGTGAATTGTTTACCACACTTTGAGGAACACTGCTTTAGACATGAGTGTGTCAGGGTGGAGAATAGTTGAAAGACTTCTCATTTAAAGTCCTCTGTTTTCCTTGTAGAGTAGATGAGTTTGTCTGTTTTCCTGCCCCTCATCCCATTGGCACACATTGATATATTCTTCAGTATCTAAACCAAAGTAAAACTTTTTATGATAACTTTTCCCCACCCAGTTGATCAATCTTATTTTGAGTCACGAGGGTATCTCATGTTTTTATTATGGTACTCATCACATACTGTAACAACTATTTCTGTCTCCTTAAATCTTGGTGTTCCTTAGGGTTTTGTTTTTTATCTTCCTCTTTCCTTACTCTTTACACATTCCCTGGGCAATATTATCCATGCCATGGCTTCAACTATCACCCATAAAACTGATGACTTTCAAATCTGTACCTCAAACCCACATCTCTCTCCTAGTCTCCAGATCCATAATTCCAGTGGTCTATTGCACGTCTCTACTTGATTGTTTAAAGTACCCCATGTCTCAATGTCAAAAACTGAATTTATTTTCTTCCTGTGTCCCCAGTCCCTTCCCCAAACCTATTCATCCTCTTCTATTCTAAGTGGCACCACCATGTACTCAGTTGAAGCCACAAACTGAATAGGAATTCAATAGCCCTTCCCTTCTTCCTTCATTCAGTACTGTCAGATCCTCTTCCGAGATATTTCTCAAATCTCTTTTCTCCACTCCCCTACTGTTATTGCATTGGACAAAAGCTAGTTTATTATAGTATTTGGTAGTTTATGGTACAGCCAAGGCTAAATGAAGATATTACTTGGGAAAAGGCAAATAGTCATACATATTAATTCTTCAAAAATCTTCTATGTTTATTTCATTGTTAAAGATGTTAAAGGGATAATTAGAGAGAGGTAAGTAGAGAGTAGTTATGTTACCAGATCCTCATCTTTCACAGCACAGAGTAAATATATAATGTCTAATAATATATAATGCCAAAAATTAATAAATCAAGAAATGGCAGAGCAATATGTTAAAAACATCACCAAGATACAACCAGCCAAATCCAGAATGTGGAAATTTCTTGGCACAAGTGACCTGGATTATTATTAGGAAAAAACAACATAGGAAAATTGGATAAGGGGACTGTTACAGATTACTGGAAATTTAAGAAACATGACAACGTAATGCAATATGCCTATTTTGTGTGGATCTTAAACAAACAAAAATATATTTAGGGGAAATTTGAACACAGATTGAGTGCCATATGCTAGTAAGTAATTATGATAAAGGTATTGGGACTATGTTTTTGAAACTTTCCTCATCTGCTAGAGATACATATCAAATATTTATGGGTAAAAAGATCTGATGTCAAAGATTTGCTTTAAAATACTCCAGGTCAAACCATATACAAAAATTAACTCAAAATGAATCATAGACCTAAAATGTAAAAACCTGAAACTATAAAAATGCTAAAAGGAAACAGGAAAAAAATATTTAAAATCTTGGGTTTTGCAAAGATTTCTTAGAAATGATGCCCAAAACACAATACATAACAAATTGATAAATTGGACTTCATCAATATTAAAAATTTCTACTATTCAAAAGACACTGTTAGGAGAATAAAAGGACAAACCAAAAACTGGAAAAAATCTTTACAAACCATATATTTGATAAAGGATTGTATACAGAATATATTAAGAACTCCTAAAATTCAATAATAAGTAAACTAACAACCCAATAATAAAATGGGTGTGAGAAAAGAGTTAACACAGCAGGTCTTATTGCTCGCTCCTCACATATCTCCAAGAGAGCTTGGACCCATCTAATCATGGTACAACCTCTGGGAATGTTGTATTTGATGGTTCTTTCTGTTAACAATTGAAGATTTTATTGTATACACCTGGAGCAAAGGACCATGTTATACTGTCTTGTGAGAATTGCTTTTCACAAACATCAAGACTGATGATGGGCGGGGCGCCTGGCTGGCTCAGTCATTAAGCGCCTGCCTTCGGTCAGGTCATGATCCTAGGGCCCTGGGATCGAGCCCCACATCGGGCTCCCTGCTCAGCGGGAAGCCTGCTTCTCCCTCTCCCACTCCCCCTGCTTGTGTTTCCTCTCTCGCTGTGTCTCTCTCTGTCAAATAAATAAAATCTAAAAAAAAAAAAAGACTGATGATGGGCACATGATTTCATTGTTGGGGTCATGAGTTTTGCTTACCATAGCTAGTTGCATATCATAACTTTGTGTGCAGCCCTCCAAAAAAGCCTTGGACTCTGAGACTTGAACGTGCTTCCCTGTACACGGAGTCTTCACATATGTCCCTGCACTTCACAGCCAGAGAAAAAGTATATCCTGTGTGACTCCAGGTAGGAAAGTATGTGGAAACTTGTGTCTAATCACTCTGGACTACACCCAATGGATATCTTGTTCCTGTTGCTCTTGCTCTATATACTTCTTTGTAAGAAATGTTAGCCATGAGTAAAACCTGTTGTGAGTCTTGTGAATCCTTCTGTTAAATTAGCATACTTGAAGGTGGCCTTGAGACCCCTGAGACAATAGGAAAAGAATTTGAACAGAAACTTCACTCAAGAACATATAAGGGTGGCTAATAAATACATGAAAAATTCCTTAATAACATTACTCATCTGGGAAATACTAAATAAACCTGAAAGACTCCACCAAAATATTGCTAGAACTGATACATGAATTCAGCAAAATCACGGGATGTAAAAAATCAACATACAGAAATCTGTTGCATTTCCATACACCAATCATGAAGCAGCAGAAAGAGAAATCAAGGAATTGATCCCATTTACAATTGCACCAAAATCATAAGATACCTAGGAATAAACCTAACAAAAGAGGTAAAGGACCTGTATGATGAAAACTATAGAACACTTATGAAAGAAATTGAGGAAGACACAAAGAAATGGAAAAACATTTCATGCTCATAACAAGAAGAACAAACATTGTTGGGCGCCTGGGTGGCTCAGTCGTTAAGCATCTGCCTTTGGCTCGGTCATGATCCCAGGGTCCTGGGATCGAGTCCCACATCGGGCTCCCTGCTCCACGGGAAGCCTGCTTCTCCCTCTCCCACTCCCCCTGCTTGTGTTCCCTCTCTGGCTGTGTCTCTCTGTCAAATAAATAAAATCTTTAAAAAAAAAAAACAAACACTGTTAAAATGTCTGCACTACCCAAAGCAATCTACAAATTCAATACCTATCAAAATAACAGCAGTATTTTTCACAAAGCTGGAACAAACAATTCTAAAATTTGTGTGGAACCAGAAAAGACCCTGAATAGCCAAAGTAATGTTGAAAAAGAAAACCAAAGCCGGAGGCATTACAATTCTGGACTTCAAGCTGTATGACAAAGCTGTAATCATCAAGACAGTATGTTGCCGGCACAAAAACAGATAAATAGATCAAAGGAACAGAATAGACAACTCAGAAATAGATCCACAGCTCAGAAATAGACCCACAACTCTATGGTCAACTAATCTTTGACAAAGTAGGAAAGAATATCTAATGGAAAAAAGATAGTCTCTTCAACAAATGGTTTTGGGAAGACTGGGCAGCAACATGCAGAAGAATGAAATTGGACCACTTTCTTACACCATACACAAAAATAAATTCAAAATGGATGAAAGACCTAAATGTAAGAAAGGAAACCATCAAAATCCTAGAGGAGAACACAAGCAGCAACCTCTTCGACCTCGGCCACAGTAACTTCTTACTAGACTTGTTTCTGGAGACAAGGGAAACAAAAGCAAAAATGAACTATTGGGACTTCATCAAGATAAAAAGCTTCTGCACAGCAAATGAAACAATCAACAAAACTAAAAGGCAACCAACAAAATGGGAGAATATATTTGCAAATGACATATCAGATAAAGGGCTAGTATCCAAAATATATGAAGAACTTAAAAAACTCAAAACCTAAAAAATAAATAATCCAGGTAAGAAAGGGTCTGAAGACATGAACAGACATTTCTCCAAAGAAGACATACAAATGGCTAACAGACACATGAAAATATATTCAACATCACTCATCATCAGGGAAGTACAAATCAAAACCACAATGAGATACCACCTCACACCTGTCAGAATGGCTAAAATTAACTCAGGAAACAATAGATGTTGGTGAGGATGTAGAGAAAGGGGAATCCTTTTACACTGTTGGTGGGAATGCAAACTGGTGCAGCCACTCTGGAAAACAGTATGGAGATGGCTCAAAAAGTTAAAAATTGAACTACCTTATGACCCAGCAATTGTACTACTAGGTATTTATCCAGAGGATCAAAAATAGTGATTCAAAGGAGCACATGCACCCCAATGTTTATAGCAGCACTATCAATAATAGCCAAATTATCGAAAGAGCCCAAATGTCCATGGACTGATGAATGGATAAAAAAGATGTGGTATATATATACAATGGAATATTAGCAATCAAAAAGAACGAAATATTGCCATTTGCTATGATGGGGATGGAGGCAAAATGTGTTATGCTGAGTGAAATAAGTCACTCAGAGACAAATATATGATTTCACTCATACGTGGAATTTAAGAAACAAAACAAGTGAACATAGGGGAAAATAAGATAAAAACAGAGAGGGAGGCAAACCATAAGAGACTCTTTTTTTTTTTTTTTTTTTTTTTTTTTTATTTATTCATGAGAGACAGAGAGAGAGAGAGACAGAGGCAGAGGGAGAAGCAGGCTCCCCGCGGAGCAGGGAGCCCGATGTGGGACTCGATCCCAGGACCCTGGGATCATGACCTGAGCCGAAGGCAGACGCTTAACCGACTGAGCCACCCAGGCGTCCCAACCATAAGAGACTCTTAACTATAAAGGACAAACAGGGCTGCTGGAGGGGAGAAGGGTGGGGACATCGGCTAAATGGGTAATGGGCATTAAGGAAGGCCCTTGTGATGAGCATTGGGTGTTATATGTAAGTGATGAATCACTAAATTCTACTCCTGAAGCCAATACTATACTGTATGTTAACTAACTTGAATTTAAATAAAATCTTAGCAGAAAAAAAAGACTGATTATACTAACCGCAAGAATGTGGAGGAATTAGAATTCCTGTACTGCATGTATAAATATAAAAGGGTACAATCATTTTGGAAAAATAGTTTGGCAGTTTCTTAAGAAGGTATACAGACACCTACCATTACAATTCAGCCATTCCACTTCTATGTATTTACTGAGGAGAAAAGAAAATGTGTTCATACAAAGATTTATACATGAATGTTCATAACAGCTTTATTTATAATAGCTAAAAACTGGAAATAATCCAAATGTTCATCAAGAGGTGAACAGATAAGCTATTATATATTCATTCAATGAACAACCACTCAGCAACCCAAATGAAAGAACTAAGCATCTACACAATATTATGGATAAATCTCAAAATAATTATACTGAGCAAAAGAAGCCAGACAGTCACATATGTTTCCATTTATTTAGAAATTTAGAAAATGTCAACTAATCTGTGGTGTCAGAAGCCAATCAGTGGCTTCTGGATTGGGGAAGGGGTGCAGGGAAAGGCAGGAGAATATGAGAAAATATTTTGGAGTACGGAATGTGTTCATTATTTTGTAGTGATGGTTTCATGGGTGTATATATATTTTGAAACTTGTCAAATTGTACACTTTAAATATATTCAATACATTGTATGTCAATCATACAAATCAAAGCCATGATGAGATACCACCTCACACCTGTCAGAATGGTTAAAATTAACAACACAGGAAACAACAGAAGTTGATGAGGATGTGGAGAAAGGGGAACCCTCTTACACTGTTGGTGGGAATTCAAACTGGTGCAGCCACTCTGGAAAGCAGTATGGAGGGTCCCCCAAAAGTTAAAACTAGAACTACCCTATGATCCAGCAATTGCACTACTAGCTATTTACCGACAGGATAAAAAATACAGATTTGAAGGGGTACATGCATCCTGATATTTATAGCAGCATTATCTACAATAGCCACATTATGGAGATAGCCCAAATGTCCATCAACTGAAGAATGGATAAAGGAGTTGTAGTATATATTTACAATGGAATATTCCTCAGCCATAAAAATGGAATGAGATATTGCCATTTACAATGACATGGATGGAGCTAGGGTGTATTATGCTAAGCTAAATAAGTCAGAGGACAAATACCATATGATTTCACTCATATATGGAATTTAGGAAACAAAAGAGATGAACATATGGGAAGGGGGAAAAAAAGGAAAGAGGGAAGCAAACCATAAGAGACTCTTAATGATAGAGAACAAATTGAGAGTTGATGGAGGGAGATGGGCGAGGGATGGGCTAAATGAGTGATGGGTATTAAGGAGGGCACTTATGATGAGCACTGGGTGTTATATGTAAGTGACGAATCACTAAATTCTCCTGAAACCAATATTACACTATATGTTTACTAGAATTTAAATAAAAATTTGGGGGGAAAAACCTAATAAATGCCATGTATGAAAAAAGTGGCCCATAGTTACAGATTCCCCCTTATCTCCTGTGTTCCCACCAACCTTGTTTCCTTTGCAAACAACAGAGCAAAGGCATAGAGTTTCCAGGCATTGAGCAAGGCATAGAAAAGCTGGACATTGGAGCTAAAAGTTACCCTTGATCACTGTACCACAGACTGGTCAACTAGGGAGATACAACCTGAAACAAGAAGAAATTCTAGAGGAGGTCCTGGGTGGCTCAGTCTGTTAAGCTTCTGCCTTCCGCTCAGGTCAGGATCCCAAAGTCCTGGTATCGAGCCCCATGCTTGGGCTCCCTGCTCAGCAGAGAGCCTGCTTCTCCCTCTCCCTCTGACGCTCCCCCTGCTTGTGCTCTCTCTCTCTCTCTCTGACAAATAAATAAAATCTTAGAAAAAAAAAGATGGAAAAGAGTTCTAGATGAGGTAATATTGGCAAAATGTTCATCATATGTATAGCTGAATGATGGGTATATGAGATTTATTATAGAAAATGTTAGCATATGAGTTAAATAAGGAGCTAAAACCCAAAATATTCTAAAGCAATTGCCTACTGGGAATAGAACTGTGGGAAAGAGGGGCGGCCATTCTTTACTGATTAAATGTGTACCCAGTTTGTGTATTGCTTTGTTAAAAATAAAAATAATTTTGCAAAAAGCCAACATCAGACGTACATTAAAAACCATTCTTTTTCCCTTATGAGAAGTTACTAAGTTGTATAAATTAGTTCATGATTCACCAGTAAATTTACTATTTTGATAAATCACTTAATTTTTAAAAGCTGAAGATTTTAAAAATTCCAATTTATTCTTATTTGTACAGTTTTGGTAGAAGAAAAGGATTCTAAGTACTCAAATATTTGAAAGTTGTTAGGCTTTTATTTAAGAATATATAATTTTGGTAGAGCTTTATGAGATGAAAAGTGTTAACAAGCTACTTATACGTATTTGTCAAGTATCTTCTACTTCCAGTTGAGAGGTTTTTTTTTTTTTTTAATTAAATTCTACATCACTATTATCCTTCCTGGCATAATGGGAAGAAAAATTTTAGAAATGGGAGAATTCAAGAAAGGAAAAAGAATATTTTCATGCTTCCTTTTCTTGTCATTCTATTTTGGGGAATCTTTATCCACCATAAAGGAAAGTTTTTAAGAATATACATCTTAAAGTCTATAATTTTGGAAATTTGGGGTTCTGAATTCATAGTGAGTTTGAAGCAATTGCTCCAGGTGGTACCCTAACCAACTAAAGGAATTAGTTTCTGATAAACCTAGGAAGGTAAGAACACAGGAAATGCCATATTGGATCAAATCAGTGACTCCAAAATACCAAGGGATATTTTGTTTTATTTATTTATTTTTTTTTTAAAGATTTTATTTATTTGACAGAGAGAGCACAAGCAGAGGGAGAGAGAGGGAGAAGCAGGTTCCCTGCTGAGCAAGGAGCCCGATGTGGGACTCGATCCCAGGACCCTGGGATCATGACCCGGGCTGAAGGCAGCCGCTTAACTGACTGAGCCACCCAGGCGTCCCAAGGGATATTTTGGTTGGAAGTACCTGTGCTTTCCTCCAAAGTAATAATCTCAAAATATTTTTCAAAACACCTGGATATCCTAAAACATCCTTTTTTTTTAATCTCATTAGGGATCTATAGTCAGTGAATTTTCCTAAATCTTTCTTTGATCTGTTTGTAGTAAAGTCTGTGCTGCAGTGTTCAGGGCATAAACTGCAGTCAAACAAACCTGGGTTGGAATCTTAGATCTTGGACAAATAATTTCTCTGAGCCTCATTCTTGTCATCTGTAAAATGTGGATAACTAAAGTAGTTACTTCACAAGTTTACTCTAAGTATTCAATGAGGAGATTCATGTAAATCAATGAGCATAGGGCCTGACAATCAATACAGAGTAAGTCGTTATTTTGTATTTTCAGCCTGTACACTTTCTTGGTGTTTCCTATTAGTATTAGGTACTTTCTATTAATTAAAAGAAAAATTCTTTTTTACAATAATGGCTGAGCTTTAAAAAAGTGAAAAAGTCAATCACCTACATGGCATGATTTTAAGAATATCAGGAAGGGGTGCCTGGGTGGCTCAGTTGGTTAAGCAACTGCCTTCGGCTCAGGTCGTGATCCTGGAGTCCCTGAATCGAGTCCCGCATCGGGCTCCCTGCTCGGCAGGGAGTCTGCTTCTCCCTCCGACCCTCTCCCCTCTCATGTGCTCTCTCTCTCAGTCTCTCTCTCAAATAAATAAATAAAATCTTAAAAAAAAAAAAAAAAGAATATCAGGAAGAATCCAACACCCCTATTCCCCCTCCCCCCACACAAATACAGCATATTCTTCTACTCACTTCCATTCCACCAATAAAGCTCCATTTCTTTATTGACTTTGGTCAAAATTCAAGTCAAAATTGGCATGTTGCTAGGGTGGATACTTCTGGACATTTAAACAATAGATTGAAGAGTCTAAGGCTAATTTTGATTCTCTGGGTAGGAGAGGCTAGGAAAGGCACTGAATGGAGGAGAGTGGAGCAAGGAGTACTACTAACTACCAGGGAAATGGAACTATTCCTTCTTTCCTGAGCAAGTCCCTTGTTTTTCTTGCTGAAAGTTTTACTCTCTCCTCCTTTATATCATGGCTGGGGAAGCTATTTAGTGGGGTGCTCTGTTTCCCAAACAGGCATGTTGTTAAGAATCACCTGAGTCATTTTTTAAACAAATGGACTCCCTTGCCCTGGGGTTTGGTAAACCTGGAGTAGGGGTTAAAGAATCTGAAGGGTTAATGAGTAACCTGGTAATCTTAAGACCTGACAAATCTGAAAAAAGCTGGACAGTTTAGGAGCCCAGACTTTATAACCAAACAACACCTGGGTTCCAATCATAGCTCCTCTCCTTAAGGATGACTGAACATGAACTTAATTAACCACCTTCAACCTCAGTTTCCATCTCCATGAAATGTTTGGGGATTAAATGAATTAATGTGTACAAGACATTTGTCTCACAAGAGGTACAGAAAAAATAGTTGGCATTATTATGTGTCGTTAGTTTCAATTCATTTACATTTATATATGAATCCTTAGAGTCTCCTGGGCAAGGTGCCAAGTGATCCATGATTTTCTTGAACTTTTGTTTGCTTTCTAACATGTCCTTATCTTTGAAGCCCATTAGAGAAATTAGCATTGTTATTGTGATTAGCCTTTGTGGGTCACCTTTTATATCTTTATGTCTTATCACGTAAATTAAGAATTCAGAGTGTCTGTAAATTTCTATTCAGACACTTCACCACAGGCACTGATGTCACCTATCCCTGGAAAATTAATTTTCCCCAGAGCTATAAGGTTTTCAGACTTCAGACTTCCACGTTCCAACTTGAAAAGGCCCAATAACACTGCACTTTGAGTTATAGTGTAAGGGAGGCTTTGAAAGAGCTTCAGAGATTGACTTCCAGATAAGAAGGGAACAGGGTGTCAGAAAAACAAAAACGGACAGAGAAGGACAATGCAGGGAAAACATCAAAGACATACTGACAATAAAAAGGAAAATACCATGAAAAAAGAAACAAAGACAGTTTGACAGTGCCAGGTAAAGGAAGAGAAAGGGTGAGCAGACAGAGAGACAAAGATAGAGAAAACAGACAAAGAGAGAGCTAAGATGTAGGGACAGAGATGGGCAGGCACAGACAGAGACCAAGACAGGTGCTGGAATGACAGCGTCTCTCTTATTAATAAAAGTAGGCTTCATTTAGGGAATTTCTATTGAGCAGTTGAGGAAGAAGAAATTCATTCATCCAACACAATTTAAAAATAATTACTATAGAAAAGGCACTGTTAGGCATGATGTGGAAATACAAGCCTTCCATCCCCTCACTGGGAGAAAAGTATAAGGGAGAATGTGATAAACAACGTTAAAATGCAAAGTGTTTTTAATCCAAAGAGGGAAAGAATGCATTCAACTGAAGGGTGGAGGAAGTAGCATTGGACCCTGAGGGATGAATAAGGATTTAACAGATGGAGGGGAAAGAAATTTTCAAACAATGGGAAGGACGTTAGTAAAAACTTTCAGCAAGAAAAACAAGGGACTTGCTCAGGAAAGAAGGAATAGTAAAATATGGATAAAGTTTAAGTTAGAAGTAGGAGAATAGTAGAAGAAAGCTTTAAAAAATAATTTTATGTGCAGGAGGAGGGGTTGAAGGTAAGATTGAGAAGCAAGTGAGGGTTTTTGGACAGGGGAGTAATAAGTCAGTGGGTAGGAAGAATTTGGAGCAGGGGTACTGGAAGGCTGGAAGTGAAGATGTGAAGGAGACTATTGCTATTATATGTTCAGGGAGGTGAGTCCTATCAACTGACTCCTGAATATCCCTTCCTCTGTGTTTTTCAGCATCCCAGTCATTGCTGCTTGGATTGGCAATGGTCTGAAGTCTTGATTGCATGTAGAGGGTAAAGTCAAGGGAGAAATTGAAGACAGCCCTTAGGTTTCTAATTGGAAGGATGGTAATGTCATTAACAGAAATTGGTTTGGAGAAGAAAAGTTTAGCTTTTGATATATAGTTTTAGAGATGCTGGTGTAACATTTAGATGATGTCCAGGAGGTGATAGGATTGTGGATCTGGACATTTGGAGAGTTTGGAGCTGTAAAGCCTGGAGATGGATTATGATGTGTTCCAGAAGATCAGTTGAAATAGGCTCTACAGGAAAAAATCTTACATACTTCCTTTTAGCCCTGAGTTCCTTTTTAGACTCTCGAACCATGTATTAAAGTATCATGACTCTCAATAGTAGATTTAAATTAGTTTCACCTTTCTACTTACTTGTCACCTCTACCCCTAAGACACCCTTCTAGACCCAGAGGGAAAAGAGAGAGGGAATTAATAGATAGTCATGAGCTATAGGCAGTGAGATGGAATGGAAGTCTTCTCTTTTTCCAGGAGAGCATGCCTAGATGGATTACTCCAACTGATGAGCACAGAGTAATAACAATGGCGTAAGAGTACATGTGGCAATGTGAGGTGGTTTTGTGTCTATTCATTGCTGTCCTACTTTGTTCCTGGAGCTAGGAGGAGGGTATTCTGCTGATTTTGACAGAACTGATAGGACTAGTTAAAATGGCTGAGGACAGAACCCTACTGTGTCCACATGGGTACTTGTTTCTTCCTTAAGGACTCCTCAGACCTCAGCCCTTTACAAGATGGTGTGGGTGGGTGATTTACTATGAATATAGAGGGTTGAGGCTAGATTCAGAAACACTGGGCCATGTAAGGACCTGTCATCACCTACCTTTCACTGTAGTATCTTTTATTTCCCTCCTCCTTTCTTCTATTGCAAATGTTTGCTTCCCTCCATCCCCAGAACCTGTAGAGTGTTTACTCCAACCACATTCAGTGTAAAGTATCTCTTAAACACTTAAAAATGTATGTAGCTTTGTCCTTTAAAATATGTAGACTCCAATAATGGGGAGTGGTGTCTGGGTCTTCTGCAAGTAACCTCTTTCATTCTGCCACCTATCGGATACCTTGAAGCAATTGATCTAGTGCAGGGGATTTAATTGTTAAAAAATACCAGAATAACCTAGGGTAGCCTTTTAAATGTACAGATGCCCAGGCCCATCCTATGACAATAATTCCTTTGGTTTTGGAGGTGGAACCTCCAAACATACGTATTCCTCCTTTGGTTTTAGAGGAATATGTATGTTTAACAAGCTTCTTGAGTGATTCTTACATTAAATGTGTTAGCAGCAAATGGAATTATTTTCATCTTGGCCTTTCACTACACTAGGGCCCTACACCTTAGGCTGTATTCCCTAATTCTATTATCATCATCAATCAACTTAATAACCGTGTGAGATTCACAAAGGGGAACATGTTAAAATGCATATTCTCAAGCCCTATCCCTGAAATCTGCATTTTTACAAACACCACAGTTACTTGCAGTACACAACTTGTAAACAACACTTTGATAAACACTGCTCTAAGTCTGGGAAGTTAAAATTGGTCTCAGTTACCAACAGCAATGCAGTTTGGGACATAGTGGAAAGAGGAAGTAGATCTGATCAGCTATTGAGTCCCTGTAGTTCAGTTGACCAAAAAGGTCATCGTTGGAGTCTCAGCTTCAGTAATGTACTGAGCTGTGGTTACAAGCTAGGCAAATGAGGCCAGATGACAGCTGAAGAAACTGCTAATTAATTAAATTTGGTCTAAAGTCAGGCCACCAACTGGCAGGCACAAGTTCTTTTTTTAGTTGGAGAATATGGATGAGGGGAATAGGTAAGATCTGAAATATTAGAACTTTTCTGCTGAGTTCTCAAACCTCTGTTCTTGTTTATTTCTCTCACGTCTTAAGTAGTTTCCTCTGTAATAGTGTCAGAATTGACCCCTGAATTATTATTCATTGTTAAATTATGTTAAGAATGCATTTGAAATGCAAGAACAAGCAGTATAATGTAGACACTATTTGAAAAGGCACTTAGACTTTAAATGAGGGAGAAATATTTTTTCAATGATATTTGAAAAATGCAGGAAATGTTTGTGTATGTCATACTGTGTATTTAGTGAAACCATCTCATTATTTTATATATAGTGAAGTGTCCTTCAACTGTGAAAAGCCAGTGGGGCTGGTTGCTTTTCTATTAATGGGGGAGCCAGAGGGCATAGCTTCTCCTGGAAGTTAAACTGAGTTTGAGATTTCACATATACTGTGGTTTTCTATTGTTGTTTAGGTCTTTGGCTCCTAATTATTACTGAGAGTTCTGTCTCCTCTTTCAGTCAACTAGATGGTAAGCTTCCCAAGGGCAGGCACCTTGTCTCAGACTTCTTAATAGTCCTCTATCTAGTACAGGACTGTACACATAGTAGGCTTTCAATAAAGATTTAACTTACATGAGAGTAATGAGATGGGAATGAAAGGATTGCACATGTCTACTCCACTTGTGCTTAGTTGTAGTTCTAAGACCTACAGTACCATGGGATAAGGGATGGTATGATTTTGGCAAATCTGCCCCGGCAGTTGCTAATTATATTATATTATATTATATTATATTATGCACAGTTAAGCTGTGATATTTAGAATTTATTATAGCTCAGTCATTATTAGCAAAATGGATGAAGAACTAGGAAAATTAGCAGGCCTCATTCATAAGAATTAAAGAGAAGGAATCATCCTTATGCTTTATAATAATGAAACTAGTATTTATAGGCTTTAATGTATGAATCATAGAAATTTGAGTGTCTGCCAACTTCCACAATATTTGTGTAGACATGAATTATCTGCTACCTACCTTTATGAAGGTTATTTCAGATGAATCTGTGTATAAGCATACTAGGAGAGTAGGGAGGAATTATTCCCTATGTAGACAACTGGGCATAGAAGTAGAGCCATTCATACATAAATGAGAGGATTTGACATGACATACAATGATATTTCATAAAAAGCAGATATGTTAGATATTTTGGTCTTCTTACTGGTGCTTCCACTTACTAATAACTGCCACTAAAGTATACAAGGTAACTCTCACTGTTGTGAAAAACAATGAATTTATACTTTCCTGCAGCTATAACCATAAATCTGAAATAGAAAGGTTGATGGTAGCCACCACTTGTATGAAAAAGAAAAATGCAGTTGTTGGCTTCCTAAAACTTGTAAGAGAGGAAGCATTATGCAAATTAGTTAGACAGATATATATTTAATAGATTTGTTTCATTCAACCATCTGATTATTTCTTAGAATTCTTATCAAATATCTGCTTCTCTCTTTGATTTCAGTTATTCTGATAAAGTGCTCCTCAGGAAAACCCAACCTCACTCACAAATGTCAGAGCCAGGCTTTGTTGCACTAAGAGAATGGGCCAGAGAGGGAGAGGATAGTGCTGAGAACCTAGACAGGCTTAAAGGTGTCAGGCAGACAGGAAGGCAGGCAATCTGCAAAGTTTCCAGCAGCAGGCATTAGGAAGAGGCCCAGACACTTAAACAGAGCCCAACTGATATGCTGAGGTCCAGACAGGCCAATAATTGGTAAAAAGGGGTCTTGCAACAGCTGGCAAGGAACAAATCATGAAGATAATGTTCAAAGCAGACATAACCTAATCACAAAGATAGACTCTAGACATGGATTCTAGGTTAGGCATGTTGCTAAGACTGGTTATAATAAGGAAGAATATCAGAATGAGATCTAAAATAAAGATGGCAGTTCTCATCACTAAGATTATGGTTCCAGACTGGGGATGAAGTTGAACCCATGGACAGAAATACAATGACTTCAGCTATTAGGATCAATTAGCTGTTGGAGTTCTAAGCTAGACACTAAGATTAGTGTATTCCTGTGCTAACTTTATTTAGATAGATGCTTGTTGCCATTCCCCAACATAGAGGAAAATTTAATTTGAATGAATATTGCAACTTGCTTATACAATCTTATCTTAAAACGTGTTTTGTTACATATTCATTCAGCAAACATTTATTAAATGATTACTATATATCAGATATTGTAGAATACCAAGATGAATAAAACACAGCCATTGGCCTTAGAAAACTTATAGGTTCATGAAGCAGCAACCATCTAAACTGAGGATTACACTATTATACTATAGTATGCTAAAAGCACAAGAATTAGACATAACTTTCATTCATTCATTCAGTCAACCAAATGAATTGAGTGCCTTCTATTTTCCAGGTGCTAGTCTGGAACACAGAAGGCCTAGACTTGTGGTGTTACAAAAAGCTTCCAAGAGAAGGTAAAACTTGATCTGAACAAGGTGTCCTTCAATAGATGAATGGATAAAGAAGATGTGGTTCATATATACAATGGAATATTACTCAGCCATCAGAAAGAATGACTACGCACCATTTGCATCAACATGGATGGAACTGAAGGGAATTATGCTAAATAAAATAAGTCAAGCAGAGAAAGACAATTATATGTTTTCACTCATATGTGGAACATAAGGAATAGAGCAGAGGACAACAAGGGAAGGGAGGGAAAATTGAATGGGAAGAAATCAGAGAGGGAGACAAACCATGAGAGACTCTGGACTCTGGGAGGGAACCAAATTGAGGTTACAGAAGGGAGGGGGTGGGGAGATGGGGTAACCAGGTGATAGGTATTAAGGAGGGCATGTGTGGTGATAAGCACTGTGTGTAACGCTACATCAAAAACTAATGATGTGCTATATGCTGGCTAATTGAACATAATAAAAAAAAATGCCAAAAAAAAAAAAAAACAAAGTCTAGTAACAATGATTGGAAAGAGTTGGTTGCACTCCAATTTCTGCACTTGATTGCATAAACCAGGAACCTATATTTGGGCAAAGTAACTAGAGAGTAGTAATCATTCATCCCATCTTATTTTTCAATTTAAGTTTTTATTTAAATTACAGTTAGCTAACATACAATGTAATATTAGTTTCAGATGTACAATATAGTGATTCAACACTTCCACACAACACCTGGTGCTCATCACAAGTGCACTCCTTAATCCCTATTACCTGTTTAACCCATTCTTCTACCCATCTCCCCTCTGGTAACAATCAGTTTGTTCTCTATAGTTAAAAGTCTGTTTCTAGGTTTACCTCTCTCTTTTTTTCCACTTTGCCCATTTGTTTTGTTTCTTAAATTTGACATATGAGTGAAATCACATAGTGTTTGTCTTTCTTTGACTGATTTCACTTAGCATAATACTCTCTAGGTCCATCCACATCATTGCAAATGGCAAGATTTCATTATTTTTATGGCTGAGTAATATTCCGTTGTGTATATATTTTTATCCATTCACCAGCTGATACACACTTGGGCTCTTTCCGTAATTTGGCTATTGTAGATTATGCTGCACTACTAGGTATTTACCCAAAGAATATGAAAATACTAATTCAAAGGGATACATGCACCCCAATGTTTATAGGATCATTTATCCCATCTTGATAGGATTTGGCTTATTGCTACTGTCTTCTGACTTAAATGAATATAAAGGGGGCAGTTAAAAGACTTAAAAAAGCTATCGTTGCTACAGATGAGCTGCTGCTATTCTCAAACAAGGAAGACTGCTTCTAATACTTGAGGGGATATTGGTGTGAGGGGGGAAAAAAGATATTTGTGGAATAACTAGGTTCTTATGAGCTAGACATATGGATTAGAAAGTTGTTAACTGAGGTTGCTTGAGCTTTATTGGCATTTTTTAAAAAGATTTTATTTATTTATTTGCCAGAGAGAGAGGGAGAGTATAAGCAGGGGGAGTGGCAGGCAGAGGGAGAAGCAGGCTCCCTGCTAAGCAAGGAGCCCGATGCAGGACTCAATCCCAAGACCCTGAGATCATGACCTGAGCCGAAGGCAGACTCTTAACCATCTGACCCACCCAGGTGCCCCTTTATTGGCATTTCAAAGGAAAAACTGAAAAAAGATTACAAAATTTATTTTTGGAGACCATGCTCCTAAGTAAGTTTGTAAAAACACTCCTTGGAGTCAAGTCAGACACTAGGTTAGTATTTGCTAAATTATCATTTCAAGGCCTAGAGACCTAGGCATTAAATGTATTTTTAGTTATTTGTTTAATTCACATCTTTCTGACACAGTGCTCAATAGTGGGGGAAAGTATAAGCCTCACACTGTGGGACTGGATAATAAAACACTCCAAGGGAAATTTTTTCCTGATCCTATTATATTATAATTATATATTCACTTTATACCCAGAAGGACAAGGACTCATTTAACTCTTAGCTTTTCTCTTTCTCTACCACAACTTCATCACAGATGGTTTTTCATGTGTGATTTTTTTTATTTACCTCAATTTTATTTCTAGTTTTCATTTCCTAAGTTACTTTTCAAAATCCCAAACTATTTTAATCCTAAAGCAGATTAGTTATATATCAGTACAGAATCAAACACTCACCAATCAGAAAGCTAGGAATGAAATAGTTTTATGTCCACAAAGACATTACAGTGATTTGAGGCCAGACCAGGTAGTAGGTATACTAGGTATACCTAGTAGGTAGTAGCCATAATGGCAGAAGATCCACACTGTTGCCACTTTGCATGGAAGCAGGAAGCTACAGGAAAAAGCAATAATGCCTTAAAAGGAGTATAACAGAAAGGAAAAGAGAACAAGAACTAAAGCTGAACTCAGAAATAGCTTCTAATTTACTTTTTATTTTATTTAAAGGCTTTAGATTGCGAACTGACATTTTTACTAGGAGAAACAGTAAATAAAATGTATGAATAATTTTTATTTATATGTATACTTTATACCCCAAATATGGAAATCAGCCCATTTGAGAATGAGCATGCCAAACTGCAACATCAATGAATTAAAAATCAACTGGACTGTCAATCCACTTTGAAAGGATCTATTTGTTTCAGAGTCATGTTATTTGCACTTGTAAGAAGGAAAATAAACACAGTAGTTTAAGAGAAAGTTGTAAGATGTCAAAGCTTTAAGAATTTGACTTTGACAAGTTTGAGAAGTAAAAAGAATATTCAACCTTTTTTTTTTTTTTTTAGCACAGTACAGGAGTGTTATTCTATTTTTAAAAGATCCAAATCAATGGCTATTTTATTCAACAAACAATTATTGAACACCTTATATGTGTCATTTCTTATGCGCTACATATGAGATGTGTTAAAAATGAGAAGCAGGTAGGATACATTTCAATCCAGGAGAGGAATAAGGAGATACTAAGGCAGAATAGTAGGTGATATTTTAGTACAAATGTAGGCTTTAGGCATCTCTTATATCCTACCATGTAGGTGACTACCTACAAAAATACCAGTTTTACCCCACATGGTGGAAAATAGAGGCCCAGAAATGTATTTCCAAATTTTGCCTTCCATCATTAGATAATGAAGACAATAAAAACATCATTTTAATTGAGAAGTTGATGAGTCTGAATAAAAACTTACATGCTTAAAAATTCCTGCAATCCTTGGCCTTTCAGTATTCTTATGATAAAGCCAACAATGGCCACTTCCTTAGTATATCCCTCAGGAACTGTTAGCTTGTACTTTAATTATTTTCCAGTAGACTTCATTTTTTAGAACATTTTTAGGCTCACAATAAAATCGAGCAGAAAGTACAGAGACTTCCTATATATCCCTTGCTGCTACACATGCATAGCCTCTCCTACTATCAACATCATGCACCAGAGTGGTATATTTGTTACAATTGATGAACCTACATTGACACATCATCATCACCCAAAGTCCATAGTTTATATTAGGGCTCACTTATGGTGTACATTAAACAGGTTTGGACAAATGTATAATGACATGTATTCACCATTATAGTTTCATACAGAATACTTTCTTGCTGCCCTAAGAATCCTTTGTGCTCCTATTCATCTCTCCCTGACCCCTAGCCCCTAACAACCACTGATATTTTTTTTTTTACTTTCTCTGTAGTTTTATCTTTTCCAGAATGTCATATAGGGGAAATCACAGTATGTAGCCCTTTCAGATTGGCTTCTTTCACTTAGTAATATGTAATTACGTTTACTCTGTGTCTTTTCATGGCTTGATAGCTCATTTCTTTTTAGCACTAAATAATGTTCCATTGTCTGGATTTATCAGTTTATTTTTTTATTATTTTTTTAAGATTTTATTTATTTATTTGACAGAGAGAGACAACAGGAGAGAAGGAACACAAGCAGGGGGAGAGGGAGAGGGAGAAGCAGGCTTCCCACTGAGCAGGGAGCCCGATGTGTGGCTTGATCCCAGGACCCTGAGATCATGACCTGAGCTGAAGGCAAACACTTAACGACTGAGCCACCCAGGCGCCCCTGGATTTATCAGTTTATTTATCCATTCACCGACTGAAGGACATTTTGGTTGCTTGCAAATTTTGACAATGATGAATAAAGCTGCTATAAACATCCTTGTGCAGGTTTTCCTGTGGTCATAAGTTTAAATTCAGTACCAAGGAGCATGATTGTTAGATTGTATGGTAAGAGTGTGTTTCATTTTGTAAAATACTACCAAACTGTCTTCCAAAGTGAATGTAACATTTTGTATTCCTATCAGAAATGAATGAGAGTTTCTGTTGCTCCACATCCTCACCATCATTTGGTGTTGTCAGTGTTCTAGATTTTGGCTTTTCTAATAGATATGTAGTGGTCCTATTGTTGTTCTAGTTTGCAGTTCCCTAATTACACATGATGTTGAGTATATTTTCATATGCTTATTTGCTATCTATATATCTGTTTTGGTGAGATGTATGTTCAGATCTGTTGCCTATTTTATTGTGTTATTTTCTTATTGTTGAGTTTTAAGAGTTCTTTGTATATTTTGGATGGCAGCCCTTTATCAAATATGTATTTTGCAAATATTTCTTTCCAGTCTCTGGATTGTCTTATTCTCTCACCAGTGTCTTTTGCAGAACTGAAGTTGTTCATTTTAATATCAATTATTTCTTTCATGGTGTTGTATCTAAAAAGTCATTGCCAAACCCAAAGTCATCTAGGTTTTCTAAGTTATCTGTTAGAAGCTTTATAGTTTTGAGTTTTACAATATGTATATGATTCATTTTGAAGTAATTTTTGTACAGAATGTAAGGTCTGTCTAGATTCATTTTTTTTACATGCAGATGTCCATTTGTTTCAACACCATTCATTGAAAGACTGTCTTTTTGTCATTGTATTGCTTTTCATCCTTTGTCAAAGATCAGTTAACTATATTTGCATGGATCTATTTCTGAGCTCTCTATTCTGTTTCACTGATCTATTTGTCTATTCTTAAGACCATGCTGTCTTGATTAATATAGCTTTAAGGTAAATCTTGAAGTCACGTAGTGGCAGTCCTCTGGCTTCTTCTTCATGAATATTATGTTGGCTATTCTGGGTCTTATGCATATAAACTTTAGAATAAAACTTTATATAAACTTTAGAATCAGTTTATTGATATCCACAAAATAACTTCCTGAGATTTTCCTTACTTTTAAAACTTCCCATTTTGAGACTTCAGTCTGAGAAATAGAATGGGCAGTAGGAATATCTCTAAGTAATCCTACTCAACGTGCCTAATTTTGCTTAATCTGGATAATCAAATATTCCCACAATTATTTTTTACCTATATAAAACAAGAAACATGCTTTAATAGCAATGATAATACCCACCAGAATTACTACAGTTAAAAAAAAGCTTTCAAAATTAAGTGTTGGCTAGGATGTGGAGCAACTGGAATTCTCATACACTGCTGGTGGAAGTGTAAGTTGGTATAACTACTTTGGAAAGCTGCTTCTCTGTCTTGAGTAAAGCTGAATATATGCTTACCTTATGACCCCAAAATTTCACACCCAATATATATGCATACATACAGTCACCAGAAGAATGTACAAGAAATTTCACAGCAGCATTATATCACAGCTAGAATATAAATGTTAATCAACAAGAGAATAGGTACATAAACTAAGGTATATTCAGACAATTCAATGCTTCAAGTTATGAAAATGAACAACTACCACAGGCAATAGCATGAGTGAATCTCACAAACATAATGTTGGGTGAAAGCTGTCAGATACAAGACTACATACTCTTTCATTAAAAATATATAAGGTGAAAATAGTCAAGACTATTATTAAGAGGAATAAAATAATGAAAAGCAAAAAAATATAAGGTTCAAAAGCACAAACCTAATCTATATTAATAAATAGTGATTAGCCTTAGAGAGAAGAAAATAATGAGTGGGAAGGGAAATGAAGGAGAAATTTTGAGTTTGAGTAATTTCTATTTCTTGAGTTGGGTGATGATTACACAGTTCTTTTTGTTCTGTGAAAATTAATTGAGCTGTATGCTAGTGATTTGTGTACTGTTTGGAATATATGCTATATTTCAGTACAAACATCTATTAGAGAAACTTATAAGCAATTCAGTTGGATCTACTGAAATCTTATAAAAGCTGTCAGAATATCTATGATAGGAAATATACAGTTTCTCAAACTCTTACTTATTGGGAATCAGTAAACCACACAATTGGTTAATCTCATAAACTAGGGAGATGAGGTTATAGATGAGGTTAGATTGGAACTTTGGTGTGTCTGATTTCAAAGCCCATGCCCATAGCCACTATCCCATACTACCTTCTATTATGTTTGGATATTCTCTTCCTTACCTACTTTTTTTTGTACTTTCAAGTTTTTATTTAAATTACACTTAGTTAATATATATTATAATATTAATTTCAGGACTAGAATTTAGTGATTCATAACTTACATATAACACCCACTGCTCATCACAACAAGTACCCTCCTTAATACCCATCACCCATTTAACCCATCCCCCTGCCCACATCCCTTCCAATAACCCTCAGTTTGTTCTCTATAGTTAAGAGTCTGTATTATGGTTTGACTCTCTCTTTTATCCCCCCTAGGTCCATCTGTTTTGTTTCTTAGATTCCACAGATGAGTGAAATCATATGGAATTTGTCTTTCTCTGACTGACTTATTTCAATTACCGCAATACTCTCTAGCTTCATCCACATCTTTGCAAATGGCAAGATTTCATTTTTTTTTTTTTTTTATGGCTGAGGAATATTCCATTGTATATATATACCACTACTCTTTATCCGTTCATCAGTCGATGGACATTTGGGATCTTTACGTAATTTGGCTATTGTTGATAATGCTGCCATAAACATCAGGGTGCATGTATCCCTTCAAATCAGTATTTTTGTATACTTTAAGTAAAAACCTAGTAGTGCAATTGGTGGGCCACATGGCAGTCTATTTTTAAGTTTTTGGGTAACGTCCATACTGTTTTCCAGAGTGGCTGCACCAGTTTGCATTCCCACCAACAGTGTAAGAGGGTCCCCCTTTCTTCATATCCTCACCAACACACGTTGTTTCTTGTGTTGTTGATTTTAGCCATTCTGACAGGTGGGAGGTGATATCTCACTGCAGTTTTGATTTGCATTTCCATGAGGATAAGTGATGTTGAGCATTTCTTCATGTGCCTGTTAGCTATCTGTATGTCCTCTTTGGAAAAATGTCTATTCATGTCTTCTGCCCATTTTTTAACTGGGTTATTTGTTTTTTGGGTGTTAAATTTTATAAGTTCTTTATAGATTTTTGGATACTAATCCTTTATCAGGTGTGTCGTTTGCATATATCTCCTCCCATTCTGAAGGTTGCCTTTGTAAAAAAATTTTTTTTAAATCAACCTTAATTTTTATTTTATTATTTTTCTTTTTTTTATTATGTTATGGTAGTCACCATACAGTACATCATTAGTTCTTGATGTAGTGTTCCATGATTCATTGTTTGTGTATAACACCCAGTGCTCCATGCAATAGGTGCCCTCCTTATGAAGGTTGTCTTTTAGTTTTGTTGTTTCCTTCACTGTGCAGAAGCTTTTTATCTTGATGAAGTCCCAATAGTTCATGTTTGCTTTTGTTTCTCTTGCCTCTGAAGACATATCTAGTAAGAACTTGCTATGCCCAATGTCAGAGAGGTTACTGCCTGTTTTCTCCTCCAGGATTTTGATGGTTTCCTGTCTCACATTTAAGTCTTTCAGCCATTTTGAATTTATTTTTGTCTATAGTACAAGAAAATGGTCCAGTTTCATTGTTTTACATGTAGCTGTCCAGTTTTCCCAATACCATTTGTTGAAGAGACTTTTTTCCATTACATATTCTTTCCTGCTTTGTCAAAGATTAGTTGACCATAGAGTTGTGGGTCCATTTCTGGGTTTTCTCTTCTGTTCCATTGATCTATGTGTCTGTTTTTGTGCCAGTACGATACTGTCTTGTTCACTACAGCTTTGTAATATAACTTGAAGTCTGGAATTGTGATGCCTCCAGCTTTGCTTTTCTTTTTCAAGATTGCTTTGGCTATTTGGGGTTTTTTGTGTTTCCATACAAATTTTAGGATTTTTTTGTCCTAACTCTGTAAAACATGCTGGTGGTATTTTGATAGGGATTACATTAAATGTGTAGATTGTTTTGGGTAGTATAAATATTTTGACAATATTTGTTATTCCAATCCAGGACCATGGAATATTTATACATTTCTTTGTGTCTTCCTCCATTTCTTTCATAAGTGTTCTATAGTTTTCAGAGTATAGATCTTTTACCTCTTTGGTTAGGTTTATTCCTAGGTATCTTACAGTTTTTGTTGCAATTATAAAGGATCAATTCCTTGATTTCTCTTTCTGCTGCTTCATTATTGGTGTATAGAAATGTAACAGATTTTTGTATGTTGATTTTGTATCCTGTGGCTTTCCTGAATTCATGTATCAGTTCTAGCAATTATTTGGTGGATTCTTTTGGATTTTCTGCATAGAGTATGTTCTCTGCAAATAGTGTAAGTTTGACTTCTTCCTTGCTGATTTGGATGCCTTTTATTCCTTTTTGTTGTCTGATTGCTGAGGCTAGGACTTCTAGTACTGTGTTAAATAAGAGTGGTGAGAGTGGACATCCCTGTCTTGTTCCTGACCATAGAGGAAAAGCTCTCAGTTTTTCCCCATTGAGGATGATATTAGCTGTGGGTCCTTCATATATGGCCTTTATGATGTTAAGGTATGTTCCCTCTATCCCTACTTCGTTGAGGGTTTTTATCAAGAATGGATGCTGTACTTTATCAAATGCTTTTTCTGCATCTATTGAGAGGATCAAATAGTTCTTATCCTTTCTTTTACTTATGTGGTGTTTTATGTTGTTGATATGTGAATATTGAACCACTCTTGCAACCCAGGAATAAATTCCACTTGATCATGGTGAATGATTCTCTTAATGTACTGTTGGATTCAATTTGTTGGTATTTTGTTGAGAATTTTTACATCCATATTCATCAGGGATATTGGCCTATAATTCTCTTTTTTAGTGGGGTCTTTGGTTTTGGAATAGAGGTAATGCTGGCCTCCTAGAGTGAGTTTGGAAGTTCTCCATTCATTACTATTTTTTGGAATAGTTTGAGAATAGGTATTAACTCTACTTTAAAGGTTTGGTAGAATTCATTGTGATCTAATATTTTTCTTTCCCTCTTCTTTTCAGGTTCATTATTTTCCATAATTTTATCTTCTATATCACTTATTCATTTCTCTGCTTCTTCCATCTTTGTGGTCATTAAATTCAGTCAGTTTAGAATCTTGGTTATTGCATTTTTCTTCTCATCCTGACTGGTTTTTAGGTCTTTTATCTCTGTGGTAAGGGACTCCGTGGTGTCTTCTATGCTTTTCTCAAGCCCAGCTACTATCCTTATGGTGTTGCTTTTAATTCTGGATCAGGCATATTACTTATATCTGTTTCAGTTAAATCCCTGGCCCTGACCTTTTCTTGTTCTTTCTTTTGGGATGAATCCCTCCATCTTGGCATTTTGTCACACTCTCTGTCTTCTCTGTGTTAGGAAAGCCTGTTATGTTTCTTGCTCAATGGCTTTATGAAGAAGAAGTCATATACTGTACAGGGCCTGGCACTTCAGAAATTACCTTTGGTGTGTGCTGTGTGTACTCTGCTGCTGTGTTTTGGCTGCTCTTTCCCTCAGGTCAGTGTTCTGCAGAGTTTCTCCTGCAGTGGGGAATATTTGTACCTTTGCCAGAGTGTGGTGAGTTTTAACTAGGTGTGCTCTGGTCAGCTTGTTAATAGAGACCTTATGCTATTTCCACTAGAACTGAAGCTTTGCAGAACTCTATTGTCAGTAGACATGGTGCATGTGGTGGGGGGGGGGGGGGATTGCTGGCCTTCTGTGGGAGGGACCCACTGCTGTGGTTCTCAGGCACACTTGCTGGAGAAAAATAGCACCAGCAGAGCACAAGGAGGCGGGGCTTGGTGTAAGCAATTTAGGCTGCCAGTGTAGGCACTGTGCTGATTACTGAAGTTAGTTTATGCTAAGGGGTGGGGGAGGAAAATGGTGCCCCCTGGCTCTTTTTTCCCCTGGAGAGGAATGCCACCTCTCCCAGATGTGCTCCAACAATGGGGAACCTTCTCTCCCAGTGCATCCCAGGGGATCCTCAGATCATGCTATCTGCTCCCGAGCTATCTGCCCTCCTTCTCCACAAGAACACTGCAGTGCCCTCTGGCTCCACACCAGCCAAGACACAGACCTCTATAACTCTGGGCTTCGAGCCCCACTGGTTGTAAAAACTCAAGAAAATCAGCCCCTTTCATTTTCCTAGTCAATGGCTTTGGGGAAGTATTCTCCTTGTGCATTCCCCTATATGTTCCTTTCTCTTGCCTTTGTCTGCAACCAGGGCTCACTCCCCTCCTCCAAACCATGTCTCTGCACCTCCTACCTTTCATGATATGGCCTCTTCTCTCCCTCTAGTTGTGCAGTTTGTTCTGTCAGTCCTCAGATCAATTTATTGGGTATTCAAAACAATTTGATATTTATCTAGCTGTGTTGGAGGGACAAGGCAAGCATAGAGTCCTCCTACTACTCTGCCATCTTAGCTCCCTCTCTTTCTTACCTACTTTTAAGCTAACCATCTGTGGTTCTGTGTATTTTCTTTTCCTATCTTATTTTATGACACAAAGGAACAGTAAAATACTAAGTACATCTTTAGTTGTGTTTCATAATATAAAAAAAAACTGAAAGATATTTGTTTGCTCTAAAAAAGGCCAAGTAATTTTTTTTTTTTTGGCCAAGTAAGTATTGTATGTACATGGGTATGTTTGTATGTATTATTTTGTGTGTGTGTTGTGATCACAAAATTTAGGTATATGCATGTGGTGTATCATTATATCTTTTGAATAATTCTTCACTTGTTTCAAAACACTTTTTTTTTTTAAGATTTTATTTATTTGAGAGAGAGAGAATGAGTGAGAGAGAGCGCGCGCATGAGAGAGGGGAGGGTCAGAGGGAGAAGCAGACTCCCAGCTCAGCAGGGAGCCCGATGCGGGACTCCATCCTGGGACTCCAGGATCATGACCCGAGCCGAAGGCAGTTGCTTAACCAACTGAGCCACCCAGGCGTCCCTCAAAACACTTTTAATATTTTACTCAGCATTTGACCATAGATGAGTACTGAGCCACAATCTCACTAACTGTCTGTGTTGGACATTTAAGGTTTTTTTCCTCCTCAAGAAGTACTAATTCAGAATCTTTCATACTATGCAAGCAGTTTAATTTTTTCCAATGTGCATTGACTTATACACAGAACTATTAAATTGTATCTGTCACTGTTCATCTGTTGCCCAATGATAACTTTTGCTTGGTTCCCCAGGTGTGTTTTGTAATTCTTCCCTCATATTGACTAGCTCTAATATTCATCATTCTTTTGGTTCTTAATAAATTGATGAAACTGCAACCCCACCAGTCATACATAGGACTGTAGCACCTCCCAATTAACCTTTTATACACACTGAAATTTGGTCATACTTTCTTACTATTAGCTTTCCACCTCTTAAATACTTTATACTTATATAGTTAAAGTAGTGCATGCCCACACTTTAGTTACTAAATTTAATATGCAAGTACTAAAGAATGTGAGAATAGTATTTTTTTCATAGATGCACTTTTTTCCCCTAGAGATTAACCATTTAGTTTGTCTATTGGATATCAGAGATGATTATTTTCTGACTTTTTTCCATTAAAAATAGTTGTCCAGTGTTCTACCTCTGCTTATGTAGGCATTTGTAATTGCTTCAACTGACTAAATGCATCTGATATATTTATCATTGAAAACGCGTATTCGTAAGACACTTTATAGCACAAATGTTTGATTCATTTTTTCAGGTAGCAATAGTTTAGAAGCCTACATTGGAATTTAATGTGTACATCTTTGGGACACAATATACCAATTTTCTTCACCTAATCTCTTGGAAACTATTCTACAGAATTCCTATATGGACAAAAACAAATAAAGCATTATTTCCTAAAGAGAGGTTTTCAAAATTAATAAATTAATATGACAGGGTGGTTAAATTTTTGGTTTTCTTAACATTGTGATTCATACAACTAGCCCAGAAGACCATTAAGTGATTGTTATTTATATTACGAAGAACAGTAGGTCCTCATCCTGCTCAGATTAGATGCAGCAAACTAACAAATCTTTCTGTATTATGGTGTCTAGATACTAATTATAGAGCAGCTACCAAAGCTTAAACTTGTTCAAAGTTAGAAACAATGATACACCCACATACTCTTTCAGCCACCTTTCAGTAACCTTCCTGTTTTAAAACTTGGTAGCTTCAGCTCATATTATTAGCTTTTACTTTTTTGTTTTTTCAAGATACTTGGAAAAGGTAAGATAGAATAAGAAATCATAATTCAATGGTATTTTTGCATTGCCTGTAGGTTTAATACTTTGACTTGTTTCCCTCACAGACACTTGGTTATAAATCCAAGTGAGTATTTTTAAATCAGTCTTGGAAGAGAAATATCTCATCACAACCTGTTAAGCTTTATTTGCAAAAACATAATGAAAAGTTTAAGGACAGAGGAAGAGAGTTAAAATACCAAGATTTTCATGAAAATTAATCTGACCTTTTGCTAAACTCTAATTCCAAATCTGAGTTTTGAAACAAACTTTCTATGGCATTATAGCTAGTCTGTGATGACTATTTTTATACTATGCCAAATACAAAATACTCTTATTTCCAAATCTCTGAAACACTATGTGTGATGACATTGAATAAACAAGAATCCTTTTAAGAGAATAGATCATCGCTACTATCAAGTCAATTTCAGTATTCCTTTCCCAGAGCTATTTTGCATATTGTTATATAACAGTTTTAGTCCTAGTGACTATTTTAGGAGCTCACCTACAGTCTGGTGACATTATGGAAAAAAGTATGAAATTAGAACTGTAATATGAATAAAAAAGGGTAAACGTCCAGAGTTTAAAAGATTATATTAGTACTTAGCTACTTTTCATTTATAAAGATGCTTCTCAAGCATTAATTAATCCACTTAAAACCCTTGTGAGCATGGCTGAACTAGGAGAAAATCAGAGTTCTTAGGAAAGAAAAGTGGAAAGTTTCTAGTGGAGCTATATTTTTCCATAGCTCATCTCCACGCAGAATCTCCTAAATAGATGTCAATTAAATTCCTCTTTTCTAAACAGTCAGGCTGTTCAGTAGATTTAAAAATTCAGTTTTTCCTGAAACCCTTGGGAATAACTCAAAGCTTTGTCTCACAGTTGGCCAAAATCTCAGGATTAAGGAATCAGGGAAGCCCAGAACTATCCTGGATATTTGCAGATCTTCAGGATCAGTAATGGACTGATAATAAGCCTAAATACACTGGTTCTGACCAGAATTGGAAACATTGCTAAAAAAATAACCAGTTGACTCGCCATATCTAATTCCTTGCAGGTCAATAATTCATTTCTGACTATGGCAGTTTCAATCAAACTTGTGGGGTTAAGGAATGCATGTGGGTATCACTGACTGCCACAGGCAGGCCTAAGGCATAAATAAGGAGAAGACCAAATAGAAGGGAAGAAGTGGTTGTGGTAGAAGATCACCAACAAATTCTTAAGGTGCCAGCCATAATTACTATCAGTGGCCCAGAGGGCAGAGAGATAAATGTGTTAGCTATTAAACCAATAAAATGAGTAAGAGTAAATTCAAGGAACAGGTCATGCTGGAAAGTGCAGGAAGATTACCTCATATAATAGCCAATTTATGGAGGAATCATGTCAGAAACTAGGATATTGCATGTAGATAGAATCTATGACTTATACAAAATACAATGCAAGAAATATGTCAAATCTAAGTATGTTATTGTGGCAAGGAACAACAGTACAACTGCCCATACGCAGCACTTACACATACATACATGTGCAAACTCCTAACCCCATACCCCTGTTCTATATTGTTCCATTACATTATTACTTTCTTACATACCTCACAATTTACTTATTATGTGATCTCTCTTTCTCCCCCTATAGAATTAAAACTCTACTAAGGTAGAAGTTTCGTCTGTTTTGTTTATTGATATATGCCTAGCATACTGATATATGCCTAGCCTGGAACGTAATAGGCTCAATAAATATTTACTATTTGAATGAATTTGTTCAGTGAGGTTTAAGAAATGACTGGGATATTCCACAGTGGGTGAGTGAAGGGCACAAAGCACACTGAGCTCATTGCAGTGGATTGTTTATTAACTACTATTTCTGTAGCCATGTAGAAACTAAGTTCTTTTTTTTTAAGTGCAAGTTCTCTATAGCACTACTATTAGACAAATGAAATGGAGACCACTGTACCTGACATGAAGTGAGAAGTGGGGGGAGCAATAGGAGAGGGATTGAAAGAGAATGCTGAAAGGTGAGAGGGTTCTGTAGGGTCCTGTTGTTTATTGTAAGGATTTTGGCTTTGACTCAAAGTGAGGTGGGATGCCATTAAAAGGTTTTAAGGAGAAGAGTGAGTTGATCTGACATATATTTATTTGAGAGAGAGAGACAGAGATAGTGAGAGAGAGCACAAGTGGGGAGGAGAGGGAGAAGAAGCTCCCAGCAGAGCAGGGAGCCCGATGCGGGACTCGATCCCAGGACTCTGGGATCATGATCTGAGCCGAAGGCAGATGCTTAACCAACTGAGCCACCCAGGCGCCCATCTGACATATATTTTTAACAGAATCTCTTGGGATATGTGAAAAATTAACTGTAGGAGTACAGAGGTCAAAGCAGGAAGATCAATTAAGAGACTACTATAGTAATTCAGACAATAAATGATGGTGACTTGGACCTGGGTGGTAGTAGTGCAGGTTTTGAGAACTGGTCAGATTGAAGATATAATTTGAATGTATAGCCAATGGGATTTCTTGATGGATTGGATATGACATGTGAGAGAAGGAGAACGAGTCAAGGATGACACCAATGTTTTTAGCCTAAGCAGATGGAAGGAAGGAGCTATCATTTACTGAGATGGAAAAGACTTGGTATGTAGGAAGATTGTGGATGTTAGAAAATATGTTGGAGATTTCAGTATGTTTTCAGATAATATGTTTCTCCTTTAGGTGGTGTGGGGTGGTGGTAGTGGTGGATATTAGTCACTTCACTCTTGGTTGTTAGTAAAAATAAAAAAGCTGTAGGTAGATATTTTTGGTTTGTTTTTGTTGTTTTTACTTTTGAGATTGAATATAATGTAGTACAAAGAATATTCAGAATATTTATCAGGGGAGGAATAGATTTTATTACAGTAGATTATTTGAGCACATTAAGATAAGTTCATTTAGTGTTTTGTAATAATTCATCAGGAGAAATTAAGTATTTTTGGTGCCTATCTATTCTTTTAAATTGATTGATACCAGTAAACTATAAAAATTAAATATACATATGTGCATGAAGTAGAAACCACTAGCAAAAACAAGATCAGTGTGACAGTCAGCCACACCATATTAAACTAAAAGGTTACACACACACACACATATTCACATACACACACACACACACACCTCAGGAGTTACACTACTTTCTGTATATTCAATCCTAAGGAGTATATTACTGATATCACTCTTGTGGAAAATATGTACAATCTTAGTATGGCTACTGTTTGGGCATTTGTTAAGGAAAAAATATATGGACACACATCCATACCCTTTGATCCAGAATTCCATTTCTAGTTCTTTTCTTTTGAGGTAATATTGAGAATGCACACAAAGATTTACATCCCGGAGTGTTTCTTATGACATTTGTTACTATAACAAAAATTGGAGACCATTTGAATATCCAAACCTAGGATATTTAAATGAATTATGGCACACTCATATAATGGAATACTGTGTATCCAATTCAAAGAATATTATAAAAGTGTATTTACTAGCATAGAAAAAAACTGCCTGACATATTGAGTGAAAAAAGCAAGTTAAAAAACAAAATTACATATGACCTCACTTGGAGGATGGTGAGTTAATCTACTTATGAACAGAAAAGTTCTGTAAGCATTTACCACAAAAATTGCAACTGGTTATCACTGGTGAGATTATGGGCAATTTTTATGCTTATCTCTATTTTCTAAAATTACATGTAATTCTTTTATAATTAAAATGTTCAAATGCACAGAACAACAAAGATTATAGTAGACTGAAGTATTTCATGATTTAGAAAGATATATAATTCTTGTTTTCACTGGAGGCACACCCTTCTTCATGCATCATAGGATACACCTTTAACTGCATATTATTACTGGCACTCCCTGGCTACAGTATTTCTGATTGAGATTAGTATAGGTAATGAGTTGCCAAAATAAGTGTTTAAAATGCTCACAAAAAGCCTTTCAAATATGGGAAATGTGGCTAAATACCCACATGTCCATAAGATTACTCTCAGGGTTTTACCAATTACAATAAAAATTTAAACAAATAACAGTTAGTATGAATTCTCACAGAACCTTATGTTCCTGTTAGTTAGCTATGCAAAAAAGGAACTAGGGAAAATTCTCAGCAGGAGAACAGATAGCTAGTATCTTTAACTTTCCCTTTAAAGATCCACTTCTTTCTCCATATGGTAAGACAAATAATGTATACATGACCAACTCTAGATTATGCAAGGTCATGAGGGACAGAAACAATGTGGATATTGAAAGCCACTGATAATCCAGAAACCTAATTTTACCTAGTAGTTGCAACCACCTCCTGGACAGAACCCTGCTAATGAGAAGCATAACTGAGTGGTTTGAGTTCATCTGCTTTCAGTTATCCTGGGCAGGTGCTAATGAGCAATGGTCAAAAGGCTGTCAGCCAGAGGAAGCACTAGGAGAAAAAGCAAGACATGGATAACCCAGAAACTGGATAATCAGCTTCAAATGGTTGAGTTGACTGCAATGAGAATCAGCTATTAAATACCTGCTTAACTAAATTCCATGAGGATATATGTCATGACACGGTATCTTTATATTGAGGGTTTTCACGCATGCATAGTCTATCTTGGTTAATGTAAATTATGGTATAGTCTTAAAAATTCTCTAAACTGTGGTGATTTTCATTGTCAGCAATGATAGGATATTTATTTTCAGAGTAGAGCTAATCAACTGCCAGCTCCTCTGCTGAATATGGCCAACAGGCTGCTTATGAGTCAGGACTCTGGCAGACAGCCCTGCTTTTAGACCAATGGGAATATTACTGACTCACTCCTGTGCCTTTCTGGGAAAGAATATAAGCATTTCTGGCATCCACATCATTTTTTTATTATTGCTCAAAATTCATGTTTTAGTAAACAGAATTTTTAAAGTATTACTATGGAGAACATTTTATGGTCTTTGTTAAGCATTTGGTTTTCAAGAATTGTTGAAAATGTTTTACACAATAAACTCTAATATTTGTAACTAAAACTGTATCTATGTTTGATTAGTAATTAAGCTCTCAAATGGTTATGAAAGTAATTTCCTTTTATAAGGTTGTACTTTAGGACAAATTACTTGATACACTCACTAACATTCAGAGCTTCAACTATATCTACGTACAATTATTAATGTAGCTCTCTATAGGAGTAGAGAAGTAATTTCCATTTATGGCAGTAGTTTAAAACAAAGTACACTGGGTGGCGCCTGGGTGGCTCAGTCCTTAAGCGTCTGCCTTCGGCTCAGGTCATGATCCCGGGTCCTGGGATCGAGCCCCGCATCGGGCTCCCTGCTCCGCGGGGAGCCTGCTTCTCCCTCTCCCACTCCCCCTGCTTGTGTTCCCTCTCTCGCTGTGTCTCTCTCTGTCAAATAAATAAATAAAAAAAATCTTTAAAAAAAAAAAAAAAACAAAGTACACTGTAAACTATCTGATATTTGTAAATAAAACTGTATCTGCCCATGAATATAAATTATGTTTTCTATAGCAATTTTACAAATAATCTCCATTTATAGCAGTCATTTTGAATAAATGAGATTTTTAATCATTTTAATATCAACTTATTTCTTGATCTTGTCCTATAATGAGTGTGTCCCTGTGCCCATATTGTAAGCAAAAGGGCAAATGAGCTAGTTTTATATGATAAGAGTTACATCACTTGAATATTCTAGACTACTTCCTAACTTTTGCTTAAAACTAAAGAAGTAATTTTCAGTCCAGTTACAGGTAACATTCACTAAATTCTACCACACTGAAAAATAAAAGTCTCTAAATTTCTGCTTCAGTGAATATTTGGGTAAACTCTAGCCCTATTCAACTTGCTTTTGTGAAATACAATGGCATGAGTAGATGAATTGTAAAATTTACTCATACTGAGCACTTGGTAATGTGCATGATCTGCTAGTAAGTGCTTTATATGCATTGACTCATGTAATACTTTCAAAAACCCATGGGAGAAGCAGTACTATTATATACAGATGAGAGACTGAGATTAAGTACCTTGTCAAAATTCACCTAGAGCTCATAAGTGATAGGCTCAGATATAAACCCAAGTAATTGACCTCTGGAGTCAAGCTTTGTAAGTCTCCATGCTATATAGCTTCACTTATTTTTTTGTTGCTTAAAGTATGTAGGCTGAGTATGACTACTTTTTAGGTACTCTGGGACCATCTTCCAACTTTTATCTCTATTCATTTGGCAAGGGTCTATTGCATTCAAATATGCCCACAGAAATTCTATTTAGAGCATAGATTTTGAATTACCCTTCATGTGTGTATTGACTTGATTTCTCCATCAAACATTCTTATCTTTTATTTTTTTAATTATAATTTTTAAGATTTTATTTTTAAATAATCTCTACACCCAACATGGGGCTTGAATTCACAACCTCAAGATCAGGAGTCACATGCTCTACTGATTAAGCCAGCCAGGTCCCCTATTTTATTTTTTACTTTCCCTGTTTGATGCCTTCAGTTTCCCCATGGACATGGATTTCCATTAAACAAACAAACAATAAGGAACTAATTATAAGATACTGTATTGGCAAAGCACTTCAATATGCAAAGCATTTTCACATGCTTGCTCTTATTTTATTCTCACAATTTTGTTATTTCTTAATTATTATAAAAGCTACTCAAGTGTAGCAGGAGTCCTAGAGTGAGAGGCTAAGTTGTAGAAGTACCACTGTGGATTCAAACATGTCCAGGGCTGTCTAGATGCCCAGGAGGGCAGACTCATCAGGGATTTATTTATATGAGGGCTTAAGGACTTCGATATGAGTTATAAGAAGTGAGTAAGTTGAAATTGATATCTGCCCCAAGCACTAATAACCCAACCTGAGTTTTGGGAGAATAAGAGACTTCCTCTGAACTGAAATTCAGTTTAACAGATAGGAAGGAACAAACTTTAAGGGGAGTTATAATTAAGGTAAACTGGTTTAATCAGAAAAAGAAAGATCTGTGTTAGAGGGAAAGGGGCAAGCACATGTGTAGAGCACATGTGGATCTGTGCTGTGCTGGAGGCTCAGGATCTGGGGGTGATTCTGGCTCTGATAGATAATAGGTCAAATAAAAGAGCTCTAGCATTAGAGTCATCCTAAGAACTTGAAAGCACAAGGCAATGCTCTTTGTTGTATACTGTTGTATAAGTAAGGGCAGAAATCACTCTTGCAATGGAATGGAAAAGCAACTAAGGCTACAACATGATAGCTGACATCCAGAGGTATGACAAATGTGGTAGTTATGGCTAGGGCCCAGGTCTGGAGCAACAGAGGCAGAGATGACAAATGCTATAAAGAGGAGGAAAGCCATTACTAGCCATTCATAAACCATGTGAGCCACACCTTGATTCTGCTTCGGCCCCTGAATTGGAAGGGAGAATACACAGCTATTGGAGGCTGAGAGATTGATTAAATTTTACTATTATTGGACCCTCTCCTCCCCATCTTCATTAGTAGATTCTAAAGAAAATAAGGTTACAAACATATTATACGTATTTATAATTATTTTTCTGTCACTACCCAAACCAATCTAGACAAATCCTCGTTTGATGGATCACATCCCAATTTTATGTAAACACAATTCTTGAATAGTCATCTTTTCCCCCATTATTGATTCTCTTTCCCCCCATAGTTTGTTTTATTATTTATTTTACACAATTATTGAGTGCCTATACATATAAAGTACTCTACTAGGCCATGTAGGAAATACAAAGGTGAATAAGACATAGGCATTTTCAGCCTAGTGAAGGAGCCACACGTACCCACAAATTATAAAAATATCCAAAAGATGGAGAATTTCAGGAATAGTACTGAGTAATGGCTGAACCTGAAATCCTTAATGTTCTAGGTCCCAAGTTGGGGAGGGACCATTTTTGCATTTTAGTCTAGTGGCATAGTATTAGTCCTGCCTGGATTGAAGAACAGGAGAGACATGGTTATCTCCTTTCCAAATCTCTTACATACTTATAAACTTCAGAATTTTTGCTATCTCAGATAATCTTTATGCTAAAGATCATAGATATTCAAGGAGCCTCCTTTAAGCTCTGCCGAGCATGGGGGAAGGTTGGATCCGGCCTGTGGCCTACAGAGCATGGAGGCATGGGAACAAAGCTGGTATGGAGAACCAAATAATTCAGAGAGAGCCTACTCAAAGGAGCAGGGAAGAGAGGTAAAAAAGCAGGAGTTAAGCAGTGTAACTGCAATCAGAAGGCTGCCAAGATGGAAGAAGTATGCTGAGAGGCAGGATAAGGAAAGGGTTCCAGGAAATAATACCTTTAGGTGTTAGAATATAGAGGTAGCAACCTTTCATGAGGCATCTGTGGCCTCACCTGTGGGTAGGAAAGGATTATTAAAGCACCAAGCCTGATAAGATTCAATCTATGTCACTGTTATTTCCTGAAATTAGGCAACTGATTTTAAATGTCTTTTATTTTGAGGGGACCAGGGTGGGGTAGTTGATTGAGCACTGACTCTTGGTTTCAGCTCAGGTGGTGATCTCAGGGTCATGAGATCGAGCCCTGTGTCAGGCTCCGTGCTCGGTGCAGAGTCTACTTGAGACTCTCTCCCTCTCCCTCTGCCCTTCCCCTGCCGCGCGCTCTCATAAATAAATAAATAAATAAATAAATAAATAAATAAAAGACAACTTAAGAATAACAATAACCATGAACAACACTAAAATATAAGGACTCAAGAATTTCTCCCAGGAAATTCTCAGCCTTGGCAGATTAATGGGCAAATTCCCATACAATGTAGTCTATTCAAGCTCATTAAAAATGTTTAAAATCATCTGGAGTGGATTTGAGTTATTGTTTTGCTTTTTGGGGGAGGGTTTCTTGCGTACATTTTGTGGCTGTCCAGCATTTGAACCCCCTTTTTATGTTTGAGGAATTCCCCGCAGAGTATTAGGAGAAGGCAGGACTTAACTTGCCTTCCACTATAGAAACTAAAAAGGCCAGATATTCTCTCTACCTTAAAACCCTAAGAGATAAACATATGACTTCCTACCAGGGACTTGGAATCTAAACCATAGAAGCAGGAATAGGAAAGACTTCTTTTGACAGTGGCTGTTGGCTGCGATATCCAGTATCCAATGATAGCAATCCCAGCAGTGTGTTCACCAGATGTTCCAACAGCAAGATGTAAACTGTGGTGCTGACCCTTATCCTCCAGTGGTTCATTTCATGCCTTCACACTGATTCTAGGTCTTCGATCTTCCTATGAATTCTGTGAAATATCCAGCATTCTTCTAATAAACACCATGTTCATTTATATTAACCAGTGTCATTTTCTGCTGTTTGAAATTAAGACCCCTAGCTGTATACCTACTCATTACATTTTGTAGTCAGGATAAACCTGTTCTCAAAATGTGAGCAAGATACACCAAATTTACTTATAAATATAGATGAAAAATAACTATATAAAATATTAGTAAACCACATTTGGCATTATATGGAGATAGCAATCTATCATATTATTTCAAGAATGAAGAATTTTTTTGAGCGAGCTATTTTAATGTAGCATTAATAGATTAAAATAAATTAGTGTCTCCATAGAGGCCTTAGGTAAAATTTAATACCCATTCCTTCAATTCAAGGATAATTAATAATGAAATACCTACTACATGCCAACTACTGACCCAGGCTCTGTGTTACATAGATGAATAAGATATAATCACCTACCTCATGGAGCCTATGGTTTGATTAAAAGAAAGATGAATGAACATAATTAAAATATAATGATAAATGCTTTGGCCAATATTTGTACACATTAGTGACACATTAGACTTTGGATTGCTGTTCCTCCCCATCCCTCAACTTTCCCCTAACCCTAAAGCCCCCTTCCACTGCTTATAACTTTACTTGCCTGACTCATTTTCATCTTTCAATTCTTACCTCAAATGTCATCTCCTCAGTAAGATTTTAACTGACCATTCTCATTTACTCTGTCACTCTGTTTATTTTTATTATCACACAACTACATTCTATACACCTCTTGTTTACTTATTTTACTGTCTCTCCATTAGAATGTAAGCTCCCTGAAACCTTGTCTGTCTTGATCATCACTATGCCTCTATAACTCAGACTAGAGGTTTGCACATAGTAGAGTCTCAATAAATATTTATTGAATGGATTCATCTCTACATAGCAAAAAACCCAACTCTGTAAATAACGCAAAAATACAAATGTCAAACTAGAAAAAGCATGTGTAATATGTAGGCAATGTATAACATATATAGCAATGTATAACATCTAAAGTATTAATATCTGTACACATATAGAGCTGCTGCATATCAATAAATAAAAGAATAACAACCAAATTAAATAGTCACAAAGGATATAAAGAGACAATTCATAGAAGAAATACAAATAACTCATACACATATGAAAATATTTTCAACCTATTAATCATAAAAACAGAATTTTTTAAAAATTAAATATTTTAAACTATTAGATAGGCAAATATTGATATGATTTTTTATATCTAGTGTTTGCAATCTCATACATTTTTATAAAACTATAGATCAGTACACTGTTTTGGAAAGCCATTTGATATTATCTTTTAAATTTAAATAGTATATACCCTGTGATCCAGCATTTCCACTTTCAGGAATTTTTTCCTATAGAAATAAATAAGTGCTGTTCAAACTTGAGCAGATATAAGATGTTTTCCTTTAGTTGTATGCATCAATGAGGCTGGTTAAATATATTATGGTAATTTACACAGTAATATGTTAGTATTATGAAGCATTTCTATATGTAGTGGCTTGTAAGGATGCAGAATATGACCTTGAATTACATTTTTGTTCTTTTCTTTCTTCTTTCACTTCCTGATCTTCCTGATAATCATATTCCCTCATCAATCATATTCACTTGCCTGGTTTGGAGGTAGATTGGCATAGTTATAGCAAGAATTAAAAGGGGAAGAGTTAATATATACCTCTGTTGTTTTATTTAATTTTGTTTTCACTTTCAAACAAGTCTGTGGAGAAACAAAAGGGAAAGCCCTCTTGAAAGCAGAACATAGAGTTGGTGACAGTACAAAGCTTACAAAAAAAAAAAAAAAAAAAACAGAAGAAAAATAGACCCTGTCTACCCACTCCACCCCTAGTCATGGGAAGAGATTAGATTGGAGTCTCTTGGGTAAGAGGAAGTGTGTTTGTGGGGATAAAAGAAAAGTCCTTGGAGATGGTCATAAGTCAGAGGAAAAAAGACTGGACCTGGGGGAATATGGATGATAGCAGAGAATTAGCATTAAGGGGAACCAGGTACTCTTGGTAGCCACTGTCAGAAAGCCAAATGAAAGTTGAATCAATACCAGCAAACATTCATCACTAGTTAAGCGAGTATATAACTATGCCAAAGGGTCTTGTCACCTCTTAGCTGTGAGACAAAACTTTGCCTTAAGACCTGCCTGTGGTCCTCACTCCTGTTCATCCAGCAGAAGTAGGCCCTGAGCTTTTCTGGATCCCATTCAAACTGTTCCTTGTGGATACTTCTCTTTGGCAATGTCCCAGGACTCTGGTAAGTCCCACCCCCCCAAAAAAGAAGGGTGATGGTAGCGTAATAGAGAAAGTCCCATTACTACTTCTTCAATGGTACTGGGCAGTGGTAAAGAAATCCACTTTTGTGATATGGAGATGTAGATATAGATTACAGATAGATACACCAAAGTGTTAACAATGAAAGAAATGGGGTGGATAGGTTTTATTTTTATTCTTTTATATATTTCTGTTGTTTAATTTTTTTATAATAAGCATATATTATTGTATAATAAAAAAGCATCTTTCCCCAAAAAAGAACAGAAAAATCTGCTAGGTAATTCAAATGCTGCATTTTATCTGACTTGTTGATAAGGAGAATAAATTAGATATTCTTTTAGAAGTATTTAATGTCTACAGCAATTATTTATTAGTGTCAGTGCATATGGAATGCTCAGTTATTGGGGTCAGGACACCTTTAAAACAAACCAGGATTCAGTAGGAAATACTTTATCTACTCCAAGAGATGTTTACCAAATATATATCAGCACAACTCTCTCAGCTTCCCCATCCTTAAGACCCTTTTGTTTGTGGCTATATTTTCTTACATGTTTTTATGGTGGGCAGTTTGGGGACTTCTGCTTCCATCCATAAAGAGTATCTCCTGTGAGACTTGCCTTCCTACCATAAACACCTAGAAAGATGCACAAAATATATTGAAACAACTGTTTTCAGACATTGGACAATGTCCAATTGGCTGTACAGTATTTTGATCCCTGAGAGGAGGGAAATAAATGAGGTGATCCCTACAAAACCTTGATTTTCTGGTGGAAACACTTTCTAGACAGCAGCACAAGGAGAGAAGATCTTCCTGAATGGAGGAAATCAGAATTCAGGGAGGCCAGTGCAACTAGAATTTGTGAGGCAGAGTACTAGGGAGGAGGGATCTACACAGGAGTCTCCTTAAGTCTTTGGATGAAACTAGTCTGTGCATACATCATGTAAAACTCTATCAGGTTAGGCAAATAACAACTGTTAGGGAAAGAAAAATTATCAGGAATCTGTATACCAAACAAGTTTCAAAGGTTCACAGGAGACTAGGAATCATTTTGGTTCTAAATGGTCAGAATGGAAAGACATTATTGAATATCTGGGGCATTTAGAAGCCATCTCAGAAGGTCATACCTTAGGGGCGCCTGGGTGGCTCAGTTGTTAAGCGTCTGCCTTCGGCTCAGGTCATGATCCTAGGGTCCTGGGATCGAGCCCTGCATCGGGCCCCCTGCTCCATGGGAAGCCTGCTTCTCCCTCTCCCACTCCCCCTGCTTGTGTTCCCTCTCTTGCTGTGTCTCTCTCTGTCAAATAAATAAAATCTTAAAAAAAAAAAAAAAGAAGGTCATACCTTAGTAGTGGGGCTAAAAGAAGCTTAAATATAAGCCTCAAAGGCATTCAAATGATCTTCATATTAGTTAACTCCCTGCTGGAATAAAGTTTTATGCTCTTTAGAGGAACACAATAAAATCTAGTACTCAACAACATAAAATTCACAATGTCTGGCATTCACTAAAATAATTGCTAGACATGTGAAGAAGCAGAGAAATTGTGACCCATAAACAGAAGAAAAACACCCTGAAATGAGAGATGATGGAATTTTCAAACAAGGACATTACGCCAGCTGTAATAAGTATGTTCCATACACTTAAGGAGGCAAAGGAAAACATGAACATAATGAAAAGAGAAATTAAAGAGATCTGAAATGAAAATTTTATTGTATGGGATAAGCAGCATTAGATATTGCAGAAGAAAAGATCAGTAAACTTGAAAACATAGCAATAGAAACTATGCAAACTGGAGTCCCCCGAGTCCCGCGCGCACTGAAGATGGCGGCCGCAGTGGGACGATTTCTCCGGGCTTCGATTGCCCGACATGTGAGTGCTATTCCTTGGGGCATCTCTGTCTCTGCAGCCCTTAGACCTGCTGCTTCCCGAAGAACATGCCTGACAAATGTATTATGGTCTGGTTCTGGTCAAGCAAAATTGGCTTTTAGCACCAGTTCCTCATACCATGCTCCTGCCGTCACCCAGCACGCGCCCTATTTTAAGGGCACCGCCGTTGTCAACGGAGAGTTCAAAGACCTAAGCCTTGATGACTTTAAGGGGAGATATTTGGTGCTTTTCTTCTATCCTTTGGACTTCACCTTTGTGTGTCCTACAGAAATTATTGCTTTTAGCGACAAAGCCAATGAATTTCACGACGTGAACTGTGAAGTTGTTGCTGTTTCAGTGGATTCTCACTTCACCCATCTCGCCTGGATCAACACACCAAGGAAGAATGGCGGCTTGGGCCACATGAACATCGCACTGTCAGATTTGACTAAACAGATTTCCCGAGACTATGGCATGCTGTTGGAAGGCCCCAGTGTTGCTCTAAGAGGTCTCTTCATCATTGACCCCAATGGAGTCATCAAGCATTTGAGTGTCAACGATCTCCCCGTGGGCCGAAGTGTGGAGGAGACCCTCCGCTTGGTGAAGGCGTTCCAGTTTGTGGAAACCCATGGAGAAGTCTGCCCAGCAAACTGGACCCCGGATTCTCCTACAATCAAGCCACATCCAACTGCTTCCAAAGAATACTTTGAGAAGGTAAATCAGTAGATCATCCCATGTGTACCCACCTCTTCTCACATCAGGAAAGAGCTACAGTTGGAACTCACTTTGAGCATTTCAAAGATGATTATTTATAGAAGACAAAACACCAATTATGCTTGTATTCATAAATAATACTCTAAATGTTTTAGTGTCTTTGTAACAGTGGCTGAGGCTTTTAAATGTCCTCACACACGTAAAGCGTCCTTTATTGGTAACCTCTTGATGGCTAGCTAGTTTATAGAATGCTAATTTACCTGTTCCTTGGATTGTCTTCAATGGAAAGAGGAAACATTCTTTGTTGGCCTTACTTGAACCTTTATGTACACAGGAATAGTACAGCAGTCACCAAAGCTTCTAATCAAGGGTCCTGAAAAGTTTCTTTTTGAATTTCTTTGTACAAAACTGAATTTTCTTTTAAGGTAACAAAGATCATACATAGTTTTAAGGTGTTAACATCAGTGGTCTAATTTAACTCTTGCAATGAATGTATATGTACTTGAAACAAATGAGAATCATGTTTTTAAAAAAACACGGTGGCTGGGCGCCTGAGTGGCTCAGTCGTTAAGCATCTGCCTTTGGCTCAGGTCATGATCCTGGGGTCCTGAGATCGAGCCCCGTGTCGGGCTCCCTGCTCAGCGGGAAGCCTGCTTCTCCCTCTCCTACTCCCCCTGCTTGTGTTCCCTCTCTTGCTGTGTCTCTCTCTGGCAAATAAATAAATAATCTTAAAAAAAAAAAAAGGCACAGTGGCAGAGTGACTTAGGTGATCGTGCATGTTTCTTGTCCCTGAGATTAATATAGTTATTTTACTTATTTGTTAGCTGACATAGGGTCTACATACAATTCCAGATATTGATTGGGTATAATTATAAAGGATATTTATCGAGTCTAGGAATTGCATTTTGAAATCATTATAATTATTTTCTTTTCTGAAATGCTCAATGTAAAGTACATAATAAACATATTTTAAAGTAAAAAAAAAGAAAGAAACTATGCAAACTGAAGCATAGAGAGAAAAAAGACTAAAAAAGTGAAAGGGAACCATGTCAAGCAGTGACAAAATAAACAGTTTGGCATACCTGTAAACTGGAGTCACAAGAGAGTGAGAGAGGAGAAAAAAATGTTTGAAGAAATAATGGCCAAATGTTTTCTAAGATTGATGAGAACTATACATTTATACATCTAAGGAGCTCAATGTTTATTTGTTTTAATTGTTCCCTGAATCCTGGCTTTGAACTGGATTGTATTCTGATTTTTCAGCTCTGCTTTTTCTTGTTTCTGGCTCCCTGATATAGTGTCTTTTCTGATTTTTCAAAACTGCCATCTGGATCAAGGGAATGATAATGTCCATGTTGACAAAGGGGAAGTGATGTGTATTGTACATTCCACCTTTGTATACCTTGGAACTCTCCACTCAGGTAGAAGGTCTCTGTAATTTCTTCCTTTCACTTTGAGTCCCTTGGTCCCTATCAATGACTTTGTGTTAGGTTTCTTTTACAGTGTGCCTGTTAAGATGACTATTTTACATTGAAAAAGAAAAGCAAAGCTGGTGGCATCACAATTCCAGACTTCAAGCTCTATTACAAAGCTGTAATCATAAAGACAGTATGGTACTGGCACAAAACAGACACATAGATCAATGGAACAGAATAGAGAGCCCTCAACTCTATGGTCAACTAAACTTCGACAAAGCAGGAAAGAATGTCCAATGGAAAAAAGACAGTCTCTTCAAAAAATGGTGTTGGTAAATTGGACAGCCACATGCAGAAGAATGAAACTGGACCATTTCCTTACACCACACACAAAAATAGACTCAAAATGGATGAAAGACCTAAATGTGAGACAGGAGTCCATCAAAATCCTAGAGGAGAACACAGGCAGCAACCTCTTCCACCTCAGCCACAGCAACCTCTTCGACCTCAGCCGCAGCAACTTCTTCCTAGAAACATTGCCAAAGGCAAGGGAAGCCAGGGCAAAAATGAACTATTGGGACGTCATCAAGATAAAAAGCTTTTGCACAGCAAAGGAAACAGTCAACAAAACCAAAAGACAACCGACAGAGTGGGAGAAGATATTTGCAAATGACATGTCAGATAAAGGGCTAGTATCCAAAATCTGTAAAGAACTTATCAAACTCAACACCCAAAGAACAAAGAATCAAATCAAGAAATGGGCAGAAGACATGAACAGACATTTTTCCAAAGAAGACATCCAAATGGCCAACAGACACATGAAAAAGTGCTCAACATTGCTCGACATCAGGGAAATCCAAATCAAAACCTCAATGAGATACCACCTCACACCAGTCAGAATGGCTAAAATTAACAAGTCAGGAAACAACAGATGTTGGTGGGGATGCGGAGAAAGGGGAACCCTCCTACACTGTTGGTGGGAATGCAAGCTGGTGTAGCCACTCTGGAAAACAGTATGGAGGTTCTTCAAAAAGTTGAAAATAGAGCTACCGTACAACCCAGCAATTGCACTACTGGGTATTTACCCCAAAGATACAAATGTAGTGATCTGAAGGGGTACATGCACCCCAATGTTTATAGCAGCAATGTCCACAATAGCCAAACTATGGAAAGAGCCAAGATGTCCATCAACAGATGAATGGATAAAGAAGATGTGGTGTATATATATATATATATATATATATATATATATATATAATGAAATATTATGCAGCCATAAAAAAACCGATATTTTGCCATTTGCAACAACGTGGATGGAACTAGAGGGTATCATGCTAAGCGAAATAAGTTAATCAGAAAGACATGTATCATATGATCTCACTGATATGAGGAATTCTTAATCTCAGGAAACAAACTGAGGGTTGCTGGAGTGGGAGGGATGGGGTGGCTGGGTGATAGACACTGGGGAGGGTATGTGCTATGGTGAGCGCTGTGAATTGTGTAAGATTGATGAATCACAGACCTGTACCTCTGAAACAAATAATACATTATATGTTTTAAAAAAAAAAAGATAGTAGGAAGGGAAAAATGAACGGGGGGAATCAGAGGGGGAGACGAGCTATGAGAGACTATGGACTCTGAGAAACAAACTGAGGGTTCTAGAGGGGAGGGGTCTGGGGGGATGGGTTAGCCTGGTGATGGGTATTAAAGAGGGCATGTATTGAATGGAGCACTGGGGTTATACGAAAACAATGAATCATGGAACACTACATCAGAAACTAATGATGTAATGTATGGTGATTAACATAATATAATAAAATAAAATTTTAAAAAATTAGCAAAGATGACTATTCTAATTCCATTGGAGTGTTTTATTTTTTTTCCAAGTTTTTATTTAAATTCCAGTTAGTTAACATACAGTGTAATATTAGTTTCAGGTGTACAATTTAGTGATTCAACACTTCCATACAACACCTGGTGCTCATTACAAGTGCACTTCTTAATCCCCATCTCCTATTTAACCCATCCCCCCACTCACCTACCCTCTGGTAACCATCACTTTTTTCTCTATAGTTAAGTCTGTTTCTTGGTTTTCCTCTCATTTTTCCCTATGTTCATTTGTTTTGTTTCTTAAATTCCACACATGAATGAAATCATGTGGTATTTATTTTTCTCTGACGTATTTCCCTTAGCATAATACTCTCTAGCTCCATCCACATCATTGCAAATGGCAAGATTTCATTCTTTTTGATGGCTGAGTAATATCCTATTGTACAAATATACCACATCTTCTTTATCCATTCATTAGTGGATGGACATTTGGGCTCTCATTGGAATGTTTTAAATAATAATAACTGTATCTTATAATTATTTCTATTTTCCAAGGATCTATTTAGCACATAAGTCAATTAATAAATATAGGATTAATGATTGATTTGACCGGTGGTCTTCAAACTCTAGCATGCATCAGAATCATATGGTGGATTGATAAATCACAGATTGCTGGACCCTATTGCTAGAGTCTATAATTCATTAAACCTGGGGTGGAACTTGGTAATTTGCATTTCTAACAAGTCCCAGGTGATGCTAATATTGCTGGCCTTCAAACCACATATTGATAGCTACTATATTAGACTATGTGAGCTGTTGAGAGATTACACATACTTCATTTATTTTATTTTTTTAGAGAGAGAAAGAGAGCATGTGAGTGAGGGACGGAGGGAGAGGGAGAGAGAGAATCTTTTTTTTTTTTAAGATTTTGTTTATTCATTTGAGAGAGAGAGGGACAGAGAGACAGAAAGACAGAGAGAGCACAAGCAGGGGGAGAGGCAGAGGGAGAGGGAGAAGCAGACTCTCTGCTGAGCTGGGAGCCCAGTGTAGGGCTCGATCCCAGGGCCTGGAGATCATGACATGAGTCAAAGGCAGACGCTTAACCATCTGAGCCACCCAGATGCCCTGGAGAATCTTAAGCAGGCTCCATGCCTAGGGCAGAGCCCAATGCGGGGCTCAATCTGATGACCCTGCGATCATGACCTGAACCAAAATCAAGAGTTGGACACTTAACTGACTGAGCCACCCAGGCACCCCAAGAGATTACACATACTTCAAATCTTTCTTTAAATCCTACTTCTTCCAATTCCTTCTCCCTCAGAATAGTAGCTCTTTCTAATGTGTATTTCATATCCTCTCTACATCTCACAATATTTATCATAGTCTTTTTATTTATAAGTTGTTTATATAATGTGTTTATCTTGAATACTAGATTGGCTGAAGAACTACTTTATATGCACTAGGTCAATAAAGTGTTAGATAGGATTTGTGTCCCTGAATTAAGAAAAGTAACTCCAATAGGAGATGCCTAATTATTCTTCACTTTTTGTCCTAATTACGGTTAGTGGCACATTCTAACTGCTGGGAAAGGTCAAATATGCCCTGCTAACAACACCATCTTCTAGAAGAAACAACTCTAATTAGGGTAAAGAACACATAATTTGAGAGTTTTTGATGTGAGAACGAAGTATAAGTTCAAGCTTCAGATGTGCTTACATGTAAAAGGTGTGGTAAGATGGACCTTCTCTATTTTGGGGACCCCCTCATACTCCTTTTCATGTAAAGCCAAGTGAGCATAGTGTTAGTGTCTGGGGCACAGAAGGCAGTTTAAGCAATTCTACACTAGATTTTTCAAGGAGGATTTTCTCTTTTCCAACCTCTCAATATCAGAGTGTAAGACCTGAGGGTGGAGAGAAGGTAGGGGTCAAGACCAGAAAGTGGTCCCTAGTAAAAGGGCTAAGAAGTCACTCTTGTTAATTCCAGTCTGGGTGCTAGGCTTGGATGGGGATCGGGTACATAAAAAGTCATCTTTATTTACATATGGTGCAGCCCAGTTTAGCCTGAGACTACATAAAGATTTGAGGCCATTACTCTAGCTAGAATGAAGTGTGCATTTATTCATTGTCTCCTATGTGCTATATATATTCCTCAGGAATCATGCACAGGAGCAGGCAGCATGATGGAATCTGAAGATTTGAAGATTTGGGTCACCAGTCATCTCTCTTCCCATCAGTGTTATGACTAACATATGTGACCTACTATGTAGGGATGAAGCCTATTTCATGCAAAGTATCTGATTATAACATCTCAATACATGAAATAACAATGAAATTATATAATTATTTTAATTGAACAGTTAAGTTGTTTGCAGGATTCATTTTATCTTTTAAAAGAAAATTTGGCTGCCATGCTATTTCTATTACAAAGCCTGAGTTTTGCAATAGATATAAATATCATCATAAGAAGCTGGGATGTTTTCACTAGTATAGGTTCCTCATTATTTTATTCTCCCGGAAGAAATAGCTCTTAAAAGTCTCATCATTTCTATAAGTTCTCTACCAGTCAAAATGTTTGGTATTATGAAGAGTTAATTTATCATTAGCACCAGCCCATCAATAAAAGCATTTTTCACAGACAACTCTAAATGATCCTATATTATTGTAAAAGAGCTCAATTGGAATAAATTATAATTACATTTCTTTTATATTGAAATGAAAGGTCATTCCTCAGGTCTTTACTCACACTGAACTATTAAACATGTATTCTAATAAGTTACATTCAACTTTTTTAATACACCATCTTTATTGTTTTTTTTTCTATTCTCCATTTCATTTACTGATCTGCATTTCTGTTTATGCCAGCATCCTCTAATAAGGCCATGACTTGCTCAGCAAAATCCTACTACTTCTGGCGACTGACCAAGCTTACACAATGTGCTTTCACATAAAAGCTTCCTCAAAGCAGCCTGCTATGTGAACTATTTTGGTAGAGATTTTATAATGGTGCTTTGTAATTAAATGAATGAAAATTAAGGATCCAATTTTAAATTAGCTTGTACAAAGTCATTATCTATCATTCTGACCAGAAATGCAGTATGCCCTATATCAGTTGAATAATATGCTAGCAAGAAAGGCATGCCACTTATCCTAAGTCTTAATATCATATGCATACTTGAACATAGTCTAATTATATTTAATAAAAACATAGGGATATATATAAAGCAAAATCACTTATCAAGATTCATTTCTTAAATTATAACTTCTACAAGTTGCCATGTAATTTACTGAATAAAAATACTACAGTAATTTAACCTCAAGCATTTGGAATTAACTCATTATATATTTTGAGGGGGAAAGAAATATTTCTGAAGGTTTAAAAATGTTTAGTGATGAATTTTGAGTTTTTAAATTGTGGAAATTCAAGTGTGCTTATGTTTTATCATTCTTTCTAATAAAACTAGTGGAAAAGCAATTAATCTCTCATGGATATAAATATAAAAGTGGATCATTTTCCTAAAACAGACAACTACTGTGAAGGGAACAGAGATTCATAGCACATGCTCCCTAATAAAGTCCATGACATAATATAGTACCTTCTTTTGTATAGTATTTTCTAAGCATAAATTAAAAGTAGCTGATTGACAATCACAGTGTTAGACAATTTTCACAAATGTTGATTTTTTATTTATTTGACAGAGAGAGACACAGCGAGAGAGGGAACACAAGTAGTGGGAGTGGGAGAGGGAGAAGCAGGCTTCCCGCGGAGCAGGGAGCTTGACGTGGGACTCGATATCAGGACCCCGGGACCACGACCCGAGCCAAAGGCAGACACCCAATGACTGAGCTACCCAGGCACCCCACAAATGTTGATTTTTATTTTATTTTTTATTTTTTATTTTTTTTTAAAGATTTTATTTATTTATTTGACAGAGAGAGAGACACAGCGAGAGAGGGAACACAAGCAGGGGGAGTGGGAGAGGGAGAAGCAGGCTTCCCGCGGAGCAGGGAGCCCGATGCGGGGCTCGATCCCAGGACCTGGAATCATGACCTGAGCCGAAGGCAGACGCTTAACGACTGAGCCACCCAGCCACCCCAAATGTTGATTTTTAAATCTGTGAATATATACAATAAATATTATATAGTGTTTATTTTTTCTATCTAAAATAAGTGAGACCTGCATTATCAATGGGTCATAAAGCCAGAAATGCATCTTTTTGTAATTGGTTCCTGTGCACATTCACACACACACACACACACAAATGCATCTTTTTGTAATTGGTTCCTGTGCATGTACACACACACACACACACACACACACACACACACAAAGAGAGAGAAACTGACAACTGAAAGGAATTCACCAGTGATCAGTCACTGCTGTCAGAAGTAAGAGGTAGTTAAGAGAGTGCTGGTAAATTCCACCTCCCATGCACACTGTTCTGACAACTGGAATGTGATCCCAGGAGAATGAAGAAGAAGAAAATGTGTCCATGATAATGATAGTAAAATTAATGCTTGAAGGAGTAGCTCAACCTTTCTGTCACCTGGACCTGATCAGGTGTTGTTACTCCATTTCTGTTGACAAGTAGTATGTCTATTTGCATTTCATAACTTGAAAGTTGATTAAGATTTCAAAAATGGAGCAATTCTGGATGATGATTAACTCCAAGATGTGGCCATGGGAGTGAGTGGCTAAAGGTCCACATTAAAATATCCTTAATTCCCTATGTGCTAATCTACTTTTAAAATAAACATTATTGGGGTATGTGTAGGTCAGAATTCTAAGATGACCCAAGTGACTCTTAAAATCTTCTCCCCTTAAGTCTGGGTGGAATCTGTGAATATGTGAAACATCACTCCTGGGATTATGTCATATTTAATAACAAAAGTGATTTTTCAGATGTAATTGACTAATCATAGCAACACTTAAAAGGAACTAGACTCTTTCTAGAGAGAGAAATTTGAAACATGACAGGGATTTGATGCAAAAAAGATTCATCCATTGCTGAATTTAAAGATGGAGGAATCCACCAACCATGTGGTACCCATATTTATGACCTATAGAACTGTGAGCTAATAAATGAGTGTTGTTTTAAGCCACTATATTTGGGTTAGTTTGTTATGAAACATTAGAAAACTAATATGAGACATTTTACATACAATAAGATGCACCCATTTTAAGTTTATAGTTTGATGAACTGTGACAAATGCATCAACCACCACAATTAAGATGTAGAATGTTAATATTATGCCCCAAATTCCCTCATGTTCCTATCCTATTACTATTACTATCAATCCATCCCCCAGAGCAGCAGGCAACCACTTGTCTGATTTTTGTCACTCTGTGTTAAATCTTGACTCTCTCTCTCTGTCTCTCTCTCTTTTTCTCTGTTTTCATTTGAGTTCAATGATCAGTTTTATATTTTCCTATACCTCCAAATTCTTTTAATCACCATTCTGAGTACATAGAATAGTCTCTCTAGATATTTATTAGTTTATTAATTCAAAAAATATTTGCTGCATACTGGGTCTGAACCAGGGTCTATTCCAGTCACTGGGGATATACTAATAAATGAAATTGTTAAAGTCTATCCCTTATGTAGCATACACTCCAAAGATTCTAGGAGGTTGACTTGTTTTGTTTTGTTTTGTTTTGTTTTGATAGTGTGTTTGGCTTCCTGGCTGTGAGTCCTCTAAATTTCACTGCTAAGACCATATAACCCTTATTTATATTAGCCTCACCTCAGATATTTAGATAAAGTTATCTAAGTAGACCAAGGCTCAAGTTCTTAGTATTAAATATCAAGTTTATTTTGTTGCATTGTTTCATGAATTTGTATATGAGATGCATTAATTAAGTCTCTGTCTTCAATCTTTGTCCAGCAGTCAGTTCTGGGTCTGAGGTCCAGCTGTATCCTTCTAGGAGCATGACTCTTCACCCTGGATAAACACTAGAATCACTTGTGAAGACATTAAAAGATACTGATGCCCATTCTTACTCCCATTTGGCTTGGACCTGGGCATTGATACTTGTTAAAAGGTCTAACATATCTAATAATTTTAATTTGCAGCCAATCCTCTAGTCCTTTCATTGAGTAGTGTTCTGCTTTTTTGAACCTTTATCTGTGGTGAGGTTCCTATTTGCTGTTGCTCAGCAGATATGTCTTCTGTACCTCATCTTTTCCCTTCTGTGGTGACCACTAAAGCCATGTGTTGAAAATAGCTTGTAAGATGGAAGGAGCCTGGGTCCTTGAATCACTGAATGGAAGGTCTCCCACTGAATTCTGTATTTGACTGTTGTAGACACCGCTAGTTGCCTACTCAATATCTATTCTCTCCTTCATCCTTACAAACAGAATTTCTAAACACTTGAGGATGTCAGTGTGTTTAGATAAAAAATTTTATGTCCTTATCTCCTTTACAGATAGGATTGCAACCATTATGTATCCATGAGGATGAGAGTCACATGCTGTATTGATGACCAATGAAAACAATAAGGGAGACTAGTAATCTGTTGGCATTGAAAGCTGGCATAACCCCTGGTGTAAAAATCTCCAAATTTTTAATTACACAAAAGGAAAAAAACCTCAGTAAACCAATATATTTTTTTGAGATTTCTAGTACTAATAGCAGAATATAATTCCTAATTCATATATTTCTAATGTCATACTTCCCATATTTTCAGTAATCCTATCTATTGTCACCCTCTGGCTCTTCCTGACACTACCTGTCCATCTATCTGCATTACCTTCTGTGGCTTGATATTTGAATATCTGTTATTTCCCTGTGAATCAGTCTTGTCTCCTGATCCTTGGTCATCTCCAGTTTGATCTGTCTTGTCTTGAACAGAAACCTGTCACATTTGATCAAAGTTAGAGTGAGTATATAACAATCACTTCAAGGCAGACTCTGCATGCTTTCCAACTAATGTAAATGCAACAACTTGAGTCTCTCAGCATGTTTTCTATGTTCACTTATCTCAAAATCAAATTTAGATGGTCTTCCCAGCTCCATTTTCAGGTGAAAGTAAAAGAAATAGTAGTATATAGATTATATGATGAAGAACACCCTGCGAAACCCATCATTCAAGGAATAGAGGAGATTGGATAGTGTGACCTACGATTTATAGGTAGGAAGATGCCACTTATCACCTCTAAGAAGATCTGTTATACCTATTGGTTTTGTTCATGCTGTGTAGTATATTGTTTTCCAGGTCAGGTAAATCTCACATCCCCATTAAAGTTGTTAATTTCCTTTGTATATCCATAAAAGTAGGAAAATAATAAAGTGTGTGCACAAGATAACTCATGGACCAGTAAGTTTTGTTCTCAATCTGAGAGGGTGAAAGTGAAAATGTGAACTTGTGTGTCTAGCATGGTCTGGTTGTTTGAAGACCATCCCCTGATGAAAGCAGTCATGAAGGAAGAAGATACACAAGCAATAGGAAAGCCACATCTATGGGTGTCTCTGTGGCCTCCAGTTTTCCCATTATCACCTTGAGAAAACCAAGCTTTGTATATTCATTAAGTTAAACAAGAAAAAGAAAATATAATAGTTTATTTGTAGACAATTTATAATCATTTCTATTTATAAGAGAAAGTAAAGTCATGGACAAATGAAGAACACAAACTCTGTCCTAAAACTACTTTAAGCATTAGCTTGACCTCCTTAATCATCAAATTGTTTATTCTTTAAAAAACTGCTGATAAGTAGCTAAACTAATTGTTATATTATTTAATCTGTACACCATTTTCCAGCCATTTCTTTGGGCTTTGGAGACAAATACACAGTGTGTTGAGATGTTCTAAATCTTCTACAGCTCTTCTGCACAACATTGACAAATAACAAGGAGGTGGTAGTAAATAAAGAGAAAAAGAGTAATAATGTGTTATCCTATTCTGGGTTCCAACACCAAGGCCAGGTCCATATTCATCATGATTGGAACAGTATTTAGGTTATTCACTTGATAATGGTAGACAAAAAGAAAGTATGGTCAAGGTATATCTTAGGGACCAGAGCTAGGAAGTTAGTCAGGAGACTAGAGTTGGGAAAGGTTGAGGTCTAGCAGAAATGAGGTGAAAGGGAAGTCACACATTCTGGGAGGTGAAGGTCAAGGAATAGATTCAAAACTTCAGTTTGTTCTACATGGAGCTAAAGAAGGAGTTGAAGTGAAGCTGGAGACTTTTATAGTTAGCTTTAAGGTTGACACCATCCATACCTACAGCAGAAATTTTAGGATTTAAAACACCAATACCTTTAGATTTAGACAAAGGCTCCTTAAGTTCTGGGGAGTTTCATCAGGTAGTATCATAACTTTCATGGCTTCCACCACTAAGTTTGTTGATCTTTTTCTGTGAGTCATTGGGAAAAGAAAGAGAAAGGTGAATGTGTGGGTCCAGGATCATGGAGAATAACCAAGCTTTGGAACTGACTCCTACAGAAAGTGGCTATGGATGCCAATGCCAGTGTTCAAAGGATTGGAGATGACTGAGACTTGTTCATCATGGCAACAGCCGAGTTATAACCCTTTCATTTCTAGAAACTTATCCTATGGAAATAATCAAGAATGTGCTCCCAAAGGATAACTTTAAATATGTTCTTCTCAGTATTGTTTATGATAGAGAAGAAAGCTCAATGCCCAACAATGAAGGAATAGTTATGTAGGTATGGTACATATATCCATATAAGGCAATATATATGCAAACATAAAAATAATATTTTAGAAGAATATTTATTAACAAAGGTAAAGCTAACTTTAAAAAGAAGATTACATAAAAAAGTATAATGCAGGGACACCTGGGTGGTTCAGATGGTTGAACGTCTGCCTTTGGCTCAGGTCATGATCCCAGGGTCCTGGGATCCAGCCCCGCATCAGGCTCCCTGCTTGGCAGGAGCCTGCTTCTCCCTCTCCCTCTGCCATTCCCCCTGCTTGTGCTCTCTTGCTCTCTCTGTCAAATAAATAAAATCTTAAAAAAAAAGTGTAATACATAAAAAGTAGCAATTTCCCCACTCTATTCCCATTATCTGCATTATTCTCTCATGACACATTCTTTTTTTTTTTTTTTAAAGATTTTATTTATTTATTTGATAGAGAGAGACACACAGAGAGAGGGAACACAAGCAGGGGGAGTGGGAGAGGGAGAAGCAGGCTTCCCGCTGAGCAGGGAGCCTGATGCGGGGCTCGATCCCAGGAGTCTGGGATCATGACCTGAGCTGAAGGCAGACGCTTAACGACTGAGCCACCCAGGCGCCCCTCTCATGACACATTCTATATTTACATTTATTTTTATTGTATGTCTCCTTTCCCTTCATTAGAATATAAGCTCCATGAAGTCAGGGATTTTATTTTGTTCACTATTCTATCCCCACTCTTAATACAATGTCAAGCATATAGTGGGTGCTTAATAAATATCTGTTGAATGAATGGCTGAACAATTATAATGTGTGTCATAGATGAGCACAAAGTAAAGGAGCAGAGAAGAATGGCTTACACACAGCCTGGGTGATGATTAGAAAAGATATCCTGGAGGAGGTGATACCTGAATCTATTTTAAAGCATGGGCAAAAGAAAGATTTTTGGCGGTGTCCTGTTATCTATAGACTGATTGCCCAGAACAATAACAGGACCACATTCCCAACTTGAAATACTGTTGTGACTTAGATTCTTATTGCTGTGATCCATTTGTTAGCTGGACTTCCTCAGAGTTGTCTTCCTGTGAATACTGCAGTTGACTGCCTGGCTCTTCTGGAGAGATCAATCCCACAGCTGAGTTATTTTCCCATTCTGTCCTTATTTAGCTTCCTCTCATTCTCCACCAGCTCTTGATGAGGAAGTCCTGACTTAGTTTTCCTTTAAGCCTGTCTGTATTAGGACTTTCCCTCTTTAGTATACTTCATGTTCTGAAGATCTTTTTTTTTTTTTTTTTTTTTTTTTTTTAAAGATTTTATTTATTTATTTGATAGAGACACAGCGAGAGAGGGAACACAAGCAGGGGGAGTGGGAGACGGAGAAGCAGGCTTCCCACCGAGCAGGGAGCCCGATGTGGGGCTCGATCCCAGGACCCTGGGATCATGACCTGAGCCGAAGGCAGACGCTTAACGACTGAGCCACCCAGGCGCCCCTCATGTTCTGAAGATCTTATAACTAATACAATGTTATATATGAAGCTTAGATTTGCTAGATATTAGTATATGTTGGAATATTCCATTATGACAAATGGGTAAAACTAGTTAGAATTATTTTCTAGTAAATTTCCTTTCCTTTCCCATATTAGACATCCTAATAACTGAATATCAACAATAGTCATGACAACAGCAACATCAGCCTATATATTTGCATAGCGTTCTACCTACATATGTTAAAAGCCCTTGTGTGTATCATTTGAACCTCATAAAAACTTTATGAAGTAGGCAAGGAGAGAAACAGTTAAGTTTTTCTTGGATTGTGACTTTTCCAATTTCACAAAACATCTTAAACCTTGGTATTATGATGTAAATTCCTGAGACACTAGAAATTAGGTTAAAAAATTCTCAAGTGTGGAGATTATGCTAAGTGAAATAAGTCAAGCAGAGAAAGTCAATTATCATATGGTTTCACTTATTTGTGGAACATAAGGAATAGCATGGAGGATGTTAGGAGAACGAAGGGAAAAATGAGGGGGGGGGATTGGAGGGAGAGATGAACCATGAGAGAATATGGACTCTGAGAGACAAACAGGGTTTTAGAGGGGAGGGGGGAGGAGGGATTGGTTAGCCCGGTGATGGGTATTAAGGAGGGCACGTACTGCATGGAGCACTGGGTGTTATAAGAAAACAATGGATCGTGGATCACCACATCAAAAACTAATGATGTATTGTATGGTGACTAACATAACATAATAAAATTAAAAAAAAAAATTCTCAAGTGCTAACTTGCTTCTTAAAGGAAAAAAAAACACTACACACCTTGTGTTAATGTTCTATAAAGGGGAGGGGAGGAAGGGCACAAGGACCTTGTGCCAAAATATAAAAAGTGATTTTTTTTGTCCTTGCATACTATGATGGAAAAAGTTGCGTAGATTTCATTAGTTTAAAATTATGTAAATGAAAATGGATTGAGTTCTTGTAGTTTCAAGAATATTTGAACTGGATAAAATGTTGTAATAAACTAAATTTATCCAATTAAAGGATTATTTTTTAAAACAACAAAACATCGGAATGCTACTAAAACAAACAGGGAATATAAGATAAACACATTAAATGAAAATAAAATTTCATTTCAAAGAGGTTATTGGCTATTATATAAGGCAACAAGAAAAACAAAATGAAAATTTTTAATTTTGGTTATCAAATTAAGATAAAATAATATTTATGGTAATAGAACTGGTGGGCTTGGGGGAATGGGCACATTTGATCCAAAGAATCCACCAACCCCAGGCTCACTCCATTTACCCTTCTGCTTGGTGTCCCCTCAGTCACCCTTTTTCTCCTTCATTTCAGCCCCCAACTGAAGGAGGTTGAATGGGAACTTCCCTGATGATCCTGGTGGGCCAACTTCTCCTTTGTCACCCTTTGGTCCAGAAGGCCCCTGGTACTCTGGCAATTCTGGAGATCCAGGGCAGCCAGACTTCATAAATGCATTGCTATCATAGACAGGAGTCTTGGGAGGTCCTCGGAGCCCTGGAGGCCCTGAGGGACCAGGTGGACCCCTCACACCAAAGCCAACCACACAGACATGTCCATCATTAACCTCATGGATGAGGTGATGTTTCCCAGCTAGGAGGCCTTGTTCTTGGGCTCCAAGGAGCACCTAAATCCCAGGCTGAATCTTCTCTTTCCACAGCAGAGATGTCCTGCACTATTTCACCTAGCCCCAGAAGAGCATATGGCATGGCTCAGACCCTAGCAGACACTGGCTGATCAACAGCTACTGCAAGATGTGGCAGATGGAAGCTGTAGTAGCCGCTGGTCAGCCCTCTTCCCTGCTGGCAGTCAGGCTGCTGGGGCAGAAAGCTGTGAGCTGCCACAATGCCTTCATTATACTCTGCATCAAGAACAGCTTCATGACCTCCTCCTACAAGTAGAGGCTCGGTCAGCAGGGATGGACAGAGGGATAGGTGGACAGATGGCCAGAGGGGAGGCCAGGAGGCAGGGGAGTAGAGAAGCCAGTGCAAGAGCATTTGCCCACATCCCACATGGTGGGGAACTTTCCATTATGGCTCACATTTCATGTAATCCTCAAGAAATAAAAGGAAGCCAAATAATATATTTTAAATTTATTTAAAAAAAATTTTTTTGAGGGGTTTCTTCATTCTGCTGTTATAATTATGCCCACTTTTGTGCACAAATTTGAGTGCAGGGGCTGGAATTTGAGGGGGAGAGTCTCAGTTTGAGTCCCTATAGATCTGAGGTGAAGGCCTGTTGACTTGGTGATGAGCCAGCAGCAGGCAGTACACACTGATCCAGGTAGGAGGGTGGCTGGGCTGTGGATTTGGGACTGACAGGCCAATGGCACTTTTGTTAGTCTGGGAAACTCTCTCTCCTTCTATTCTGAATCTTAACCTTGCTGGATAGAGTATTCTTGGCTGCATAATTTTTCCTTTTAGCACTTTGAATATATCATGCTGCCCCCTTCTGGCCTGTAAAGTTTCTGCTGAAAAATCAACTGATAGCCTTATGGGGTTTCCCATGTATGTAACTGCATTCTTTTCTCTTGTTGCTTTTAAAATTCTCTTTTTATCACTACTTTTTGCTATTTTAATTACTCTGTGTTCTGGTGTGGACCTCCTTGGGTTGATTTTGTTGGGGGATCTCTGTGCCTCCTGGATCTGGATTTCTGTTTCCTTTCCCAGATTAGGGAATTTTTCAGCTATTATTTCTTCAAATAAATTTTCTGCCCCCTTTTCTCTCTCTTCTTCTGTGGGATCCCTATAATGCAACTTTTATTGTGCTTGATGGTGTTGCTGAGCTCTTTAGGTCTATTCTCATTTTGAATAATTTTTTTTTCTATCACCTGCTGAACTTGATTACTTTCTAAATTTTTCTGTCCTCCAGGTCTCTGTTCTGCTTTCTTTTGTCTACTATTTATTCCATGTAGTGTATTTTTAATTTCATTTATTGTGGTGTTCACCTCTGCTACATTCTTTTTTGTCTCTGTTAAGTGTCTCACTGATGTTCTCTAATCTTTTGTCAAGTCTAATGAGTATTTTTATGACCATTACTTTAAATTCTCTATCAGGCATGTTACTTATCTCCATTTTGCTTAGCTCTCTTGCAGTGATTTTGTTCTGTTCTTTCATTTGGGACACATTCATCTGTCTCCTCATTTTGTCTACTGCTATGTCCTGTTTCTATGTGTTTGGAAAGTCAGCTATGTCTCCTGCTCTTGAAAGTAGTGGCCTTATGAAAAAGAGGTCCTGTAGTGCCACAGGGCAATGTCTCTCTTTCACCAGAAAATGGCGCTTCAGGGGTGTCTCCTAGGTGTGTTGCATATGCCCTACTGTTGTGGCTGAGCAGATTTGCCTTCAGTTCAGTTGTCTGCAATCACCCTCTTTGCCTGTTTGTGGGCAGGGTCTGGTTCCTGTGTTGTTAGTGGGCCAGTTGGGGGCTGCCTTGGGCTTGAGTTGAGTCAGACCAGGCATTTACCAGAGATGAATTAGCACCAAACTGCAGGGCACTTTCCCTGTGTTGACCCCTGAGAAGCTTTTGTTGGTGAGCAGGGCCTGCAGTCAGACAAGCTGTCTGCCCCCAGCCCACTGTTGGGTCCACAGTGAGACTAATGTGTGTGGTTATCTTCCCCTCTCCCTGGGTCAGGAGTCTCTTTAGAGTGGTGCTCATGTCGGTCCAGGCTGCTTGCACACTGCCAGGCTTGTGGTACTGCTTTGGATGGGCTTGGGCCAAGAGCATATTGGAGGGGGTGGATCTGCAACAAGCACAGGGGCTGGAGGGGCAGGGTAGCAAGGTTTGTGGGCTGGTGGTCCCCTACAGGAGAGGCCCTGCAGCACTGGGACTGAGACAGGCCAGTCCTGAGAGATGGATCCACAGAAGCACAGCACAGGTTGGGTGGTGGTAGGGTGGTGGTGTAAGCAAGTTGAGTAGTGTTTGTTGGTATTGGGTTTCCCAGGTAGTTGGGTATCTAGGCTGGGGGGTGGGGAAAGGAAGTGGTGCCTGTCAGCTACTTTGTTCCTGGAGGAATCCCCCACCAAGCTCTGTCCCTCCAGGACATACTCTAAGATGAATAAACAACTCTCCCTCCCATATACCCCAGGTGTTTTTCAAACTGCTGGTTCTATGCTGAATCTCTGCAGGCTACTTGTCCTGCTATCTCCCTAAGTGTGGGGACTCAGCTTCTCACCTTTCTGGCTCTCTAGGGGACAAGCTGCTGATTTTTAAAATTCCAGGTTTTAAGTCCTGCTCCTTGTAAGAACTCAGGAAATTCAGCCCCTCTGGTTTTCAAAGCCAAATGTTGTGGGGATTCATCTTCCCTGTGTGGGCATCCCTGGTGTGAGAGTCTGTTTCCCCTCTCCTTGCCCACAGCTCCCTGCCAGCCAAGGACATGAATCTGTTTAGCACCCAAGTGCTTCTTCTCCGCCATTCCTACCCTCTTCTATGTGGCCTCTTGTCTATGTTTAGCTGTGGAGAGTCTGTTCTTCCAATCTCAGATAATTTTTTCAAGAGTGTATTTTTTTTTAATTTAAAACAAAAGGTAGAACTGATTTCCTCATGAATTAAAATATAGAAGTTCAATTATCAGTTTTAAATATTGTGTCTCAAAAATTAAACTCTACTCATAAACTGATCAATATATGGCCCCATGTTCATTAAAGGACTTGTATTATATTAAACACTTTATTATTCAATATAAGTGCCACAAAATGAAACATTTGGAATGTGGAATACATTTACATTCCAAGTATCACATTGCCAATATTAAAATTGTGAGACTGAGTTAAAATGTTATCATTATTAAGATTAGTCATAGTGCAGGTAATTATTTAAAAGAATTATAATATCATCAAGGGTAATTAGATAGGTGGGAAAATCAATTATATAAGATCCCTCATGTAAAGTTTTAAAATGAGAAGAGCAGTTGGTATATATCCAGTAGAAATGTACCTGGTTCTTAGGCAAGACGAAAGCGCCAAGGTAATTCCTGCCAAGATTTATGTAAAATAAAATTACATGATATCTAGTTGTATCATAATGTTGACATAATTAAGAGAGTTTAATCTTTTGGAGTAAAAGACAAAAATATTTAAAAGCATGTAGCATTTTATGTAGGTACCTTATGACGTACAATATGAAGATAATCAGACTGAAAAGCTGATAGAAAATGTTCTTTAAATGAATAGTCTCTATTAACATGCCCTAAACCCTGCAGAGCAAAAAGCCCTCTTTTATGTTAATATATTTTGCATTTGAATGAAAATATTTCACTAGAGGTATAATAATTATATATAACAGAATTGTAGGCCCTCTGAGTTGAAAGGGACCTTGCATATCGTCTGATTGAAACCTTTAGGTTGCTAAGGCAAAGCAGGAGCTCTGTTTCACTTTCCCAAGGCCACAAAGCAGATCTGGGACTGGAATCTAGATTTTTTTTTCTTTCTCCTGGTCCAAAACTCATTCCTCTGTAAGGTATTGCTTTACATTTGAGAAAGAAGTGCAATTTTACAAAGCACTCAAGACTTTTAGAAGTCAAATTAAACATAAAGATGACAATTTCCAGAATGCTAAACATATAAGTGCTCCCCTTACACTGATTGGCAATGAAGCATGGTTATAAAAAAAAAAATCTATCTTTCATAAGACCATTGCATCAATTCACCTTTATTCCCCAAAATCAATTAAAGCAAACTCTTTCCTTATTTTGATCTGGATGATCTGTTGGGAAACAAGACACATGTTCAGTGAAACTTTTTCAATTTTAGTCAATGAAATAATTGACCAGTTTTAAGAAAGCAATTGCATTAACCATTTTAAAGATCAGTATTTGAATCAATTCACCTGTATCCAAATCCATTGTGAAGATGACTGAAATGATTGGAATGACTACATTTTGATTCATTTTAGGGGAAATATATACTCATGACCGAGGCTTAATCTTGTCCTATGTCCTTGATATTCCTCTGAAAGTCACCTATTTATGAACATGGTTTCATGTTTTTATAGTCCCCCACATTTCTCTTAAATTATATTTCAATTTCTTTGACATGTCCTCATATAGTGACTTTTCAAAATTTACTAGAATTTTATCCTAGATTGACGACCATCCCTCCTATCCTCCCCATCCAACACACAAAACATTCTCAAGAATATTTAATAACAAAGTCAGTTAAAATACAGATGCTTGTAGATACCTAGTTACCCTCACAAGTTAAGTGGCTCACTCTACTATGTGCATTTTAAGGTTATTTGAGAATAGTCAAAACATCCTAAAATGTTAATTCAGTAAATGTCAAATGTTTTCCTCGATATGCAATTGTAAGAAAGCACTCCAGGGATAGGTTATACCCAGAAGCCTTAAAGGTAATCCCTTAGAAATTGCTGTTATGGATTAAATTATGATCCCTCAATAATTCATGCATTGAAGTCTTAACCCCCAGTGTCTCAGAATATGACCTTACTTGGAAATAGGGTCATTGCAATTGGAATTAGGTAAGATGAGATCATTACAGTAAACCCTAATATGACTGGTATTCTTATAAAAAGGGGAAATTTGGACATAGAGATAGGTATGCATAGAGGGAAGACAATGTGAACATATAGAGGGAGAAGACAGTAATCTATGAGCCAAGGAGAGTGGCCTGGAATAGATCTTTCCTCATAGCCCTCAGAAGAAACCAACCCTGCTGACACCCTGATCCTGAATTTCTAGCCTCCAGAACTGTGACACAATACATTTCTGTTGTTCCAGCCACTCAGTTTATGGTACAACAGCCCAACCAAATGAGTATAGTTGCCTATTTGTTTCAGACAAAACCCAAATACTTTAAAAGGTCACTTAAATAGACATTATATTGATTAATCAAAGATCATAAAAGAAGTGACACCTGTTAAGACCTTTAGTGTATGTGGTAGGTTTTTTAGTTTAACTAAGATCTCTAAATGGACTGAGAAATTTAGTTGAACAAAAGCTCAATTTCTTAACTAATCTGGTTTTATAATTCAAAATATACTTAAGGATCCCCTAAAAACCATACACTAGGGATAGAGTGATAAACAAAAATCAGCTGTGATCTCTGCTCTCATGAAGCTTATAGTCATGTTGAATATAACTCTGTGTGTGTGTCTGTGTGTGTGTGAATGTATGTGTCTATGTACGCATGTGTGGATTTTTAAGTTGAAGACACCAAGGCATGGAAAGGAGCAGTAATGGACGAAAACTTAAGTACTCATATACAAATTATTTCATTTAATTTTCACACAATTCTATGAGATACTCATTATTATCTACATTTTAGAGATGAAGAAGCTGAGGCACAGAGAAAGTAAGAAACTGAGTAGTGGAACTGAGATTCAAACCTGGACCTACTCATGTTTCACTTTGGCTTTGTTTTTTTGGCGGTGGCTTCCAACCGCTCTGGATTTTCTTAGGGTGCATCTTGCTTGGGTCATGGTTGATATTTTGGACTCTGTACATTCCCTCAGCCATCCCTCAACAGAATGACTAGGAGGAGGAACTCCCAACAAAGAAAAAAACCAGAGACAATGGTCGCTGCCACAGAAATAATGGATATGGATATGGATATAAGCAAGATGTCAGAGGTAGACTAATATCATATCTTTCAATACTCCCTCTCAATGTGAATGGCCTAAACGCTCCCATAAAACAGCACAGGGTTGCAGATTGGATAAAAAGACAGGACCCATCCATATGCTGTCTACAAGAGACTCATTTTGAACCTAAAGATACATCCAGACTGAAAGCGAAGGGATGGAGATCTATCTTCCATGCCAGCGGACCTCAAAAGAAAGCTGGGGTAGCAATTCTCATATCAGACAAATTAGATTTTAAACCAAAGACCATAGTAAGAGATGTAGAGGGACACTATATCATATTTAAAGGGTCTATCCTACAAGGAAATATAACAATTTTAACTATCTATGCCCCCAGCATGGGAGTAGCCAACTACATAAGCCAACTATTAACCAAAATAAAGAATCACATTGATAATAATACATTAATAGTAGGAGACCTCAACACTCCACTGTCAGCAATGGACAGATCTTCTAAGCAGAAGATCAACAAAGAAACAAGAGCTTTGAATGACACATTGGACCAGATGGACTTTGTAGATATATACAGAACATTCCACCCTAAAACAACAGAATATTCATTCTTCTCGAGTGCACATGGAACTTTCTCCAGAAAAGACCACATACTGGGTGACAAATCAGGTCTCAACCGACACCAAAAGACTGAGATTATTCCCTGCGTATTTTCAGACCACAATGCTTTGAAACTTGAACTCAATTACAAGAAGAAATCTGGAAGGAATTCGAGCACTTGGAAGTTAAAGAGCATCCTGCTAAAGAATGACTGGGTCAACCAGGAAATTAAAGAAGAACTTAAAAAATGCATGGAAACTAATGAGAATGAAAACATATCTGTCCAAAATCTATGGGATTCTGCAAAGGCGGTCTGAAGGAAGAAATACATAGCCATCCAAGCCTTTCTCTAAAAAGTAGAAAAATCCCAAATGCACATGCTAACTTTACACCTAAAGGAGCTAGAGAAAGAACAGAAAATGAGGCCTAAACCAAGCAGGAGAAGAGAGATAATAAAGATTAGAGCAGAGATCAATGAAATAGAAACCAGAAAAACAGGAGAACAAATCAAGGAAACTAGAAGCTGGTTCCTTGAAAGAATTAATAAGATTGATAAGCCTCTGGCCAGACTTATCCAAAAGAAAAGGGAAAGGACCCAAATTAATAAAATCATGAATGAAAGGGAAGAGATCACAACCGACACCAAGGAAATAGAAAAATGGATGAAAGACCTCAATGTGAGAGGAATCCATCAAAATCCTAGAGGAGAAGATAGGCAGCAACCTCTTTGACATCAGCCACAGCAACTTCTTTCAAGACACGTCTCCAAAGGCTAGTGAAACAAAAGCAAAAATGAACTTCTGGGACTTCATCAAGATAAAAAGCTTCTGCACAGCAAAGGAAAGAGTCAACAAAAGAAAGAGGCAAACCACAGAATGGGAAAAGGTATTTGCAAATGACATTTCAGATAAAGGGCTGGTATCCAAGATTTATAAAGAACTTCTCAAACTCAACACCCACAAAACAAATAATTCAGTCAAGAAATGTTCAGAAGACATGAACAGACACTTCTCCAAAGAAGACATACAGAACCACAGTTAACTAAAATTGACAAGACAGGAAACAACAAATGTTGGCCAGGATGTGGAGAGAGGGGAACCCTCTTAAACTGTTGGTGGGAATGCAAGCGGGTATAGCCACTCTGGAAAACAGTATGGAGGTTCCCCAAGAAGCTAAAAATAGAGCTACCCTATGACCCAGCAATTGTACTACTAGGTATTTGCCACAAAGATACAGATGTAGTGAAATGAAGGGACACCTGTACCCCAATGTTCATGGCCGCAATGTCCACAATAGCCAAAACTGTGGAAGGAGCCAAAATGTCCTTCAACAGATGAATGGATAAAGAAGATGTGGTTTATATATACAATGGAATATTACTCAGCCATCAGAAAGGATGAATACCTACCATTTACAAGGACGTGGATAGAACTGGAGGGTGTTATGCCAAGTGAAATAAATCATCAGAGAAAAACAATTATCATATGGTTTTACTCCTATGTGGAATATAAGAAATAGCACGGAGGATCATAGGGGAAAGGAGGGAAAACTGGGAAGAAATCAGAGAGGGAGACAAACCATGGGAGTCTTGACTCTAGGAAATAAAATGAGGGTTGTGGAAGGGGAGGTGGGTGGGAGGATGGGGTAACTGGATGATGGGCATTAAGGAGGGCACATGATGTGATTAGCACTGGGTGTTATATGCAACTGATGAATCATTGAACACTACATCTGAAAATAATGATGTACCATATGTTGGCTAATTGAATTTAAATAAAAAAAATATATATAGTGCAAACAGCCCTAGGCACGAAGTCAGCAGTCCTGACGTCTTTGTGTGTCATTTTCTTCTTGTGCTGGTTTGTTGTGTGACCTTTGGCAAACACTTGAACACTTAGTGTTCTGGCCCTTTCACCTATGAATTGAGTGTCATGCTAGGGCATGGGTGCCAGCAGGGCAAAGGTCTTTAAGTTAGCTGGGAGAAGGAGTCTGCCCTGGGGAAGGGACAGAGGTGCTAATATTACCAGGAAGTTCTTATAAGGGGATAATACTTCACCTATCCAATTCAAAGGGCACTTATGAAGAGGGTCACATGAAACTGGGTAAGAGGAAGTACTTTAAAAAGAATTAATTGAAACTTTTTAGAAATGAAGAGGTAAGATAATGACTTTTCTTCTGACACTGTATATGCTGTATATCAACAATGCAAAACCTACTGGAAACTCTAGCCTAATCTAAAATTTCATTTTTTCTTTGAAAACCTTTCCAGATTTTCTTTATATACTCATTCTTATAAGCTATCGCTTCTATGCAGACAACCCTCATATCTATGGTAACCATAACTTTTATCTGGAGCTACAGATTGACATTTTCACCTACCTTTGGATTATCTCCATTTGGATGCTTATGTACACTGCACACTCAGCTTCATTAAATAAGTCATTGTCTTCTGCATCAAACTTTTAACTACAAATTATTTCTTCTCTTAATACCTCAAATATGTAACAACGGGGTTAGTTTAGACTTTTTAAATCCTGTACCAAATCATTTGTCAATTTCTCTACAATCAAATACTGTATCTCTTATTCTTACTCTCATCCTCTCCTTTCCATTCCTTTTGCAACCATTTTATTTCAGTCCATCATTACATATTATCAGGATTATTGTAAGGCCCCTCTCTGTTCACCCATCTTTCAACTGTTTCTAATCCATCTTCCATAACCCTGGAGAGTAATCTCAAACACTCTTCTGGTTAATCCCCTTCAGTGGGTCCCTATTGCCCACTAGATAGAATATAGTTCAACAAGGCTTTTCATGATCTGGCTCTAACCAGCCTCACATTTCACCACTTCACTGGAAATATGTTTCAGTCATACTAACTACTGGTAGTTCCTCTAATCTGCCATGTTGTCTCTTGCTTACATATGTTCTCCTCTCTCTTCTTGGAATATTCTTCATGCCCTCTTATTTATTCATTTTTTTCTGCTTTGCTAGCTCCTATCTGGCCTTCAAAATAACTTAAGTTATCACCACCTCCAGGAAGCCATCTTTAATATCCTTTGTGTTTGCATGACTTCTTTAACATAATACTTTTATATTCTATTACAATTGTTGATTAACTTCTCTGAATCCTTCACTAGACTGCAGGCTCCTTGAAGACAAGGATTTTGTCTTTTGTCTCATTCATCTTTGTATCACATAAGCTAAGAGAGTGCTTTTTACAATTAAATAAACAAATGGATATAAACTTTATCATTAAGATTCTGACCAGTATACCATAGGGCAGAAATTGGAACATATGTAACTCAAACACTGCGGTTTAGGTTAGGGAAGCACAGTAATTTTCTAGAATCAAAATATCAGGGAAGACAAGGCAGAAAGGAATACAGTGTGGTCATGATTAAGGCCCAGGTGATGGGATTAATATACTAGGGACATGAACAAAAGCCAAAATCATTAACCAAAGTAAAAAATGTAATCTGGGCAAGATCGAGATTGTGAGTACCAAAACACAGAGATAAGGCAGGGAGGTTGTTAGTGAATCAGTTAAGGCCCTCTGGTGTAGGTGAGAAGTCTTAAATAACAGATCAGCTCTTGAGTGGGAGTATGCAAAAAATGTACCATGCCTGGCTTCTGGGCTTCTCATATGACAAGCATTAAGTTAGACAGAAAATCTCAGTGACTCTGAGTTAGATCTGGATATCTGGAAGTTGCAAATATACACTACACTGGATTAACCACATTTGCATTCAGCATTGCTATGCAAGGATCAGACCAAAATGTTCCTATTTGTGAAAGCAGAGTATGATACAACATGTGGTTAAAAAAAATCAAAATTGTCATATTAGATTGGCCTTTAAAAGCTTATTTTAATGGCAATTTTCATGGTTAATAAAGCCATTAAGTACCCAAAAGGAGTGAATTTATGTACCTTACATTTTAGCTTTAATGTGTAAATCAATATACAATTGATTTAATTAAGGAAGTTGCAGATAGGTTTTTCACAAGACTCTCTTTACATTTGTAAATATTTCAACTCCCAAGAATTTTGCAATAAGTAGTGTGACTTTTATGAATTTTAAACAATTTTTTAAATAACTGTGAACTGATTCTATATTAGTATAGATCAGAACATTTTGGAATGTGTTTCTTAGGCCTGAAACTTTTTTATTTTGCTCTGTTACTTTTCCTTCACTAGACATGCTTTTTAAGCAATCATATTAGCCTAATTAACTTTCTGTTTCTTCCAAAAAGGCTCTTTTTTTCTGTGGAAAAGGCAACAGCTCTTCTACCATGGGGAGATATAGTAACAGTAAAATGTGTAAATAAAGTTACTTGAGTAATTTTTGAAAGACACATTTGATAGCTCTTGGAAAATGCCAATATAGTCTGTCAAATTGCAGTAAAATTTGACTCATCTGTTGTAGTATTTTATTCATCATGTTTTGTGCTCTCCCTAGAGTATAAATAAGCTCCTTGAAGGCAGGGGTTATGTTTGGTTTATACTGTGCATCACAATTCTTGGCACAAAACTGGTACTCAATAAATATTGACTAAATGAATGTGGCTTTACATGATAGTTTTGCCAGTATAATGAAGACTGGCAATTCACTTATTTAACATTCTTCATATTCTACCTCCACAATATTTATAACCTATTGTTCTTCCTCTAACTCTTTAAGTATTAATGCCCAAATGGAAATTTATATGACCGAAGGCTAAAACCATCAAATTTGGATTAAATCTTAGTCATTCATTACAGTGAGTAATTTTCTGAAAATCTTTATTTTAGGCAATATGCTTTTACTAGGCACAAAATATATATAATTAGTATATATAATATAATTTGAAATACCAATAACCTTTAAACAAAATATTATGTTTCCTTTTTAGAACTTCTTTTTTAGAAGCATGGAGCCTCTGGGGGAAAATGGGTCATCTGCTGAATTTATAGGCTTGAAAATGAAAGCAATCTTGAGGAATCATCCAGGACATTTCTTGGACACCCACAATAATTTTTTCAAATAGTTCAGGACAATTTGTATTAATATTATTTTGAGAAATTCCTCTTGCTGAACAAGTTTCTTTAGTACCCCAGTCTAAAGTTTACTAGAAGTTCTTGTTTATGTGCCATGTAAAAACTTTCTGGGAAAATGCCAACTTGTTTTCTATTTTCTATTTTCAGTGAAGATAGAAAAGAAATTGGCCAGGCGTGTTTTGTTTTTTTTTTTAAACAATGCTTTATATCATTGATGGAAACATTGAAATTATTCTCAGTCTTCTTGGCTTTGGTTAAATTATCTTCACTTGTATTCTTAACCCTATGCCTTTGCTTTTTCTGCCCCCACTATCTGGAATACTCACTTGTTACTCACCATTTCTTCATTCATTCTAAAGGTGGTTATTGGAATTTGAAGTCACTGCTTAAAACGAGAAAAAGAAAAAAAAAGATAAGCCACAGGTCTGCTCTTGGTGAAGAGTTTGCAATTTAATATGACAAAATTAAATGATAATATAAGTCAGGGATTGACAAACTTCTGCCCATGGATCAAATCAGCCTGTCTCCAGTTATCATAATAAAGGTTTATTGGGATACAGCCAAACTTATTTATTTGCATATTGTCTATGGCTACTTTTGGCTTACAACAACAGAGTAGAAGAGTTGTCACTGAGACTGTATGGCTTGCAAGGCCAAAACTATTTAGTTTCTGACCCTTTATGGAAAAAGTTTGCTAATCCATGACTAAGGTAGTAAATGATTAAGGTCTAACTGAGTGGTCAAGATTTAGTAAGTACAAGCAGAAAGTGGTAGAAGCATGCACTAGAATGTGAGGAAGGACCAGTCCCCCTACTCCCCAATCCAATCTATAACGAAACAATATCTTTTAGAAATACAATAAAAATAAATCGGTAGACAAATGAAACCAAGACATACAAAATACAAGCCCAAAGGTTTTAATATTAGATTAAATCAATACAAAATTAATCTGTCAAATTGCAATAAAAGTTTCTAATTGCCCACCTCTTAGTTTTGGTACTTCTCTTATCATGGCCCCATAACAAACAGTTTGCATATGGGCACCAGTTTAAGGATCATAGTTGGAGTAACAATTGTCTAAAAAATATCTAAATAAACCAATCTTTGTTTTGTTTTACACACTAGGTTAATGCAAAATTTGCTGTCAGGTTATGGTCAATAAGACTTACAGGCCTGTGATATAGTCTGTCTCTTTAAGGTAACTTTTTGTAATTATGATCTGATACATTGTGTTGATGTAATTTAGATCTGAGATGACAATTTTGTTTCTCTTACTTTCACGAGTTTGTCAGTATATTAAGAATGGACTCATTCTAGCCAAGCTAATATGACAGTATTATTTTTTAGTGAAAAATAATTGTTGCAAGCATGTCTTCATGGACAGCACATTTTTTCCCCTACTCAACAAACCTACATAAGAAGTTAAGTCATATATTCTATATCTTGATTGTGGTGGTGGTTATACATCCTTATGTGCTTGTCAAAACTCATAGAACTATACCTCTAAAGGGGGTTATTTTTACACTATGTAGGTTATTCTGGAATAAAAGTAACTTTTAAAAATGCATATCATAAGGCATCCTCCACTGGAGTTTTTTGTTCAGTGGGAAGGGCATGCTGGGGCCAGTGAGGTTATATGTGACATCTATTGGCTGGAAGCACCTGCACTCTCTTCACATGAAGTGTGCTTTGCCTTAGGGAATAGAAATATTTAAGTCCAGCACCCAAGCCTCTCTCTCCTCAGGAAGATACTGTTTGGATAAAGCTAGCTCTAGCTTTTGAGATTTATTATCCTTTTTTTGCTCAATCCTTGAGCTATAGACCAATTCAGTTAGGATGTAAGTCAAGTGTTGGAGGCCTGTGAGTCATTCTGTCTATGTAAGGTGACTTTGCATGTTTCTGTTCTGATCTGTTTTGTAAAATTTCCTCATTTATGACCAAGTTCTTGTGGTAGAGGTGGACGTTGCCAAGAGATATCAGAATGTAGACTGTAGATAAGTGGTAAGAGTATTCAGTGGGGGAAGAGGACAGTAGGTGCTATAGCTGTGAAAGTTTCATGGAAGAGATAGGATTAATATGGCTACCCATGCTTAGGATTTGTAGAAAGTATTCTAGATGGGAAATCTGAGGCATACTGCTTAAGCCATTCTAGCTGGACCAGAGGATTACCTTTGAGATATAGTGTGTGGGATAAGGTGAGAAAAACAGATTTATCCTGTTGACAATGAGAAACCATTATAAATTTTTCATAAGGGGTGTATAATCCTTATTAAAAATCTAGCTAAAATCTTTTGCATGATGCTGTCCAGTTTTCCTAACACCATTTGTTGAAGAGACTTTCTTTTTTCCTTTGGATATTCTTCCCTGCTTCATCAAAGATTAGTTGACCATACAGTTGTGGGTCCATTTCTGGGTTTTCCATTCTGTTCCATTGATCTCTGTGTCTATTTTTGTGCCAGTACCATACTGTCTTGATCACTACAGCTTTGTAATATAACTTGAAGTCCAGAGTTGTGATGCCTCCAGCTTTGCTTTTCTTTTGCAAGAATGCTTTGGCTATTCTGGGTCTTTTGTGCTTCCATCCAAATTTTAGGATTGTTTGTTCTATCTCTGTGAAAAAAATCTGTTGGTATTTTGATAGGGATTATATTAAATGTGTAGATTGCTTTGGATAGTATAGACATTTTAAAAATATTTGTTCTTCCAATCCATAAGCATGGAATATTTTTACATTTCTTTGTGTTGTCTTCAATTTCTTTCATCAGTGTTTTATAGTTTTCAGAGTAGGGATCTTTTACCTATAGATATTTTACCTCTTTAATTAGATTTCCCACTTGTTCAAGCTTAAAATTAAAGTTCATTATGTAAAAGACTTGTTCAAGCTTAAAATTAAAGTTCATTACGTAAAAGACTTTTCTGTGTGTGTGCTCTGTTTTTCTGACTAGACCATGAGCTCTATGGGCAGAAAATCTCTTACTTTTGTTTGTCCCAGAGTGTGCAGTTCTTACTGAATTAATTGGAAAGCATTCCTTATCCCTTTAACTCATTGCAGATTTATAGGTTGGTCTTTTAAGCAACACTGGATTTTTTATCCCTTTCTTGAATATTTAGTCTGAATCTTGTAATCTGGAAAGTTGCCTAATAGTTCCTAGATAATATACTCTAGTTTATACAAGCCATTGTCATGCCTTATTTTTAATAGAGATGTGGTGCTGACTAATGTTTATTTTGAGTTTAAGTCTTTGGCAAGGGATTTAGATATTTGTTGTGAAACACAATCTTTGGAAACTTACCATAAAATGTTCTCTGAATGTGGAAACTATGTTATGAAAGACTGGCACCCTGTGGAATAAAGTAGATACCCCATGAGGTTTGTAACAAAATTTGTAGTTGTTTCCCAACTTGTCCTGTGGAACGACCCTGTTATATCTCACAATGGTTACTCTCAGTTGCCAAGCTTGAGTGGTAATCAGAAAGTTTTGTGCCAACATAAATTTTGATGGGTCATTTTTAGGTTTGGAAAGCCATAAATAATCTACCAAGGACTTTCTGTCCTTTAATGAGGAAAGGGAATGGAGAGAAAGTTGTTACTAGAGTTTTCCATTTCAAAAGTGCCCCACTCTTACACCCCTTCCTCCCCAGTCCTGTGCTGAGTGAACCTCAGGTATGCTCAGAACACCCTGCAATTATTCCTTCAAAGTGCTTATCATTGTATTGCCAATGTGGGCATATGTGGCTAAGTGTTCCACACTGTGTAAGCTTTTTCAATGGCAAGGACTGATTCTTAGTCATCTCTGTATCACCAATGAGCTAGTGGAGTGCCTGATGCATGTTGGCAGTTAATGAATATTTGTTGAATTGAACTAAGACTAATAATAGCTAATATTGAGTGCACTTACTTTGTACCAGGCACTGTTTTAAGAAGTTCACAAGTATTAATCCTCCCTACAATCCTGTTCAAATTATACAAATCAGAAAAATAGCAATGAAATATCAGGTATGTTCAATATTATAAGGGTGGTGAGTGGTAAAAATATGTGCTTTCGTTTTATATGTTTGTGTGTGTGCTTTACATAAGAATGTATATTCTGTAAAGTGATTTGTTTGTTTAACAATCTGTCCTAGTTATTGCTTCATGCCAAAAGATGGAGATCTACCGCATTCTATTTAACTGTTGCATAGTATTCAGAAGCATGTTTGGCAATATGTTCTTTATCCATTTCCCAGTTGATGGACCTTTAGGTTATTTCCTTTTTTTTCCCGCCTGCTATAGAGAATACTGTAGGATATATTTGAGTATGGATATTTCTCCAGATTTGATGAGAATGAATTGATGGGTCATAAGATGTGTGCATCTTTGACACCCACTGGTGTCGCTGGTCACTGGTGACCATCCTTGCATGTTTGTGCTCTGCCCTGCAACTTGATTCCCCTCTGGGAAGAGCACTCATCTGACCAGGAATATAGTCCCAGGGTTCCAGACAACCAGGGATGAGGGTGCATCTTACTTGGGTCATGGTTGATATTTTGGACTCTGCTCATTTGCTCAACCATCCCTTAACAGAATGACTAGGAGGAGGAACTCTCAGCAGAGAAAAGAAGCAGAGACAATGTCATTGCCACAGAACTAATGGATATGGATATAAGCAAGATGTCAGAGATAGAATTCAGGATAGCAATCATGAAGTCAATAGCTAGGCTTGAAAAAAGCATTAGTGACTCTATAGAATCTCTAAGAGCAGAAATGAGATCAAATCAGGCCAAACTAAAAAATGCTATGAATAAGATTCAGTCCAAATTGGATACTCTAATAGCCAGAGTAAATGAGGCAGAAGAGAAAATTAGTGACCTCAAAGATATGCTGATAGAAAAGAAGGAAGTGGAGGAAAACAGAGGTAGGCTGCTAGTTGCACATGAAAAAAGGATTGCAAAATTAATGATGCCATGAAACATTCCGATGTCAGAATTATTGAGATCCCCGAGGGGGTGGAACGAGAGAGAGGGCTAGAAGATATATTTGAGCAACTAATAGCTGAGAACTTCCCTAATGTGGGGAAGGAAACAAGCATTCTAGTCCAAGAGGCAGAGAGGACCCCTCCCAAAATCAATAAAAATAGATCAACACCCCGACATATAATAATAGTGAAGCTTGCAAATTTTACAGCCAAGTAAAGAATTGTGAGACTAGCCAGGGAAAGGAGGTACCTTACATATGGAGGGAGGAACATCAGAACAACATCAGACCTGTCCACAGAAACCTGACAGGCCAGAAAGGGCTGGCAAGACATATTCAGGGTACTAAATGAAAAGAATATGCAGCCAAGAATACTTCATCCAGCAAAGCTGTCATTCAGAATGGAAGGAGAGACAAAGAGCTTTCAGGACAGGCAGAAACTGGAAGAATATACAACACCCTAGCCAGCCCTGCAAGAAATATTAAGAAGGATTCTGTAAACTAAAAGAGACCCCAAGAGTTACATGGACCAGAAAGGAACAGAAAATCTATAAAAACAGGGACTTTACAGGCAATACAATGGCACTAAATTCATATCTTTCAGTAGTTACTCTGAGTGTAAATGGGCTGAATGTTCCCATGAAAAAACACAGCGTTTCAGATTGGATAAAAAAGCAGGATGGATAAACCACTGGCCAGACTTATCCAAAAGAAAAGAGAAAGGACCCAAATTAATAAAATCATGAATGAAAGGGGAGAGATCATGACTAACACCAAGGAAATAGAAACAATTATTAAAAATTATTTCCAGCAACTATATGCCAACAAATTAAGCAATCTAGAAGAAATGGACGCATTCCTGGAAACTTATAAACTACCATGACTGAAACAGGAAGAAACAGACAATCTGAATAGACCAATAACCAGGAAATTGAAGCAGTAATCATAAACCTCCCAAAAAACAAGAATCCAGGGCCAGATGGCTTCCCAGGGGAATTCTAGCAAACATTTAAAGAAGAAATCATACCTATTCTACTGAAGCTGTTTTTAAAAATAGAAATAGAAGGAAACGATCCAAACTTGTTCTAAGAGGTCAGCCTTACCCTGATCCCAAAACCAGGCAAAGACCCCATCATAAAGGAGAATTACAGACCAATATCCCTGGTGAACATGGATGCCAAAATACTCAACAAGATCCTAGCCAATAGGATCCAACAGTACTTTAAAAGGACTATCCATCACGACCAGGTGGGATTTATTCCTGGGATGTAAGGGTGGTTCAACATTCACAAATCAATCAACGTGATAGAGCACATTAATAAAAGACAAAAACCATATGATCCTCTCAATTGATGCAGAAAAAGCATTTAACAAAATATGGCATCCTTTCCTGATTGAAACTCTTCAAAGTGTAGGGATAGAGGGAACATACCTCAATTCATAAAAGCCATCTACGAAAAGCCCACAGCAAATATCATTCTCAATGGGGAAAAACAGAGCTTTTCCCCTGAGGTCAGGAACATGACAGGGATGCCCACTCTTACCACTATTATTCAACATAGTATTGGAAGTCCTAGCCTCAGCAATCAGAAAACAAAAATAAATAAAAGGCGTTCAAATTGGCAAAAAAGAAGTCAAACTCTCTCTTTGCAGATGACTTGATACTTTATGTGGAAAACCCAAAAGACTCCACCCCCAAATTACTGGAACTCATACAGCAATTCAGCAGCGTGGCAGGATATAAAATCAATGCACAGAAATCAGTTGCATTTCTATACAAGAACAATGTGACTGAAGAAAGAGAAATTAAGGAATCGATTCCATTCACAATAGTACCCAAAACCATAAGATACCTAGGAATAAACCTAACCAAAGAGGTAAAGGATCTATACTCTAAAAACTACAGAATACTTATGAAAGAAATTGAGGAAGACACATAGAGATGGAAAAACCTTCCATGCTCATGGTTTGGAAGAATAAGCATTGTGAAAATGTCTATGCTGCCCAGAGCAATCTACACTTTCAATGCCATCCCTATCAAAATACCATTGGCATTTTTCACAGAGCTGGAACAAACAATCTTAAAATTTGTATGGAACCAGAAAAGACCCTGAATAGCCAGGGGAATGTTGAAAAGGAAAACCAAAGCTGGGGCCATCATGATGCCTGATTTCAAGCTCTATTACAAAGCTGTGATCATCAAGACAGCATGGTATTGGCACAAAAACAGACACATAGATCAATGGAACAGAATAGAGAGCCCAGAAATGGACCCTCAACTCTATGGTCAGCTAATCTTTGACAAATCAGGAAAAAATATCCAATGGAAAAAAGACAGTCTCTTCAGTAAATGGTGCTGGGAAATTTGGACAACTACTTGCAGAAGAATGAAACTGGACCATTCTCTTACAGCATATGCAAAGATAAACTCCAAATGGATGAAAGACCTCAATGTGAGACAGGAATCCATCAAAATCCTAGAGGAGAACATAGGCAGTAACCTCTTTGACATCGGCCACATAATTTCTAGCTAGACACGTCTTCAAATGCAAGGGAAACAAATGCAAAAATGAACTTTTAGGACTTCATCAAGATAAAAAGCTTCTGCACAACAAAGAACTTCTATAAAGAACTTCTCAAACTCAACACCCAAAAAACAAATAATCCAGTCAAGAAATGGTCAGAAGACATGAACAGACACTTCTCCAAAGAAGACATACAAATGGCTAACAGACACATGAAAAAATGTTCAACATCACTAGCCATCAGGGAAATACAAATCAAAACCACAATGAGATACCACCTTACACCAGTCAGAATGGCAAAAATTAACAAGGCAGCAAACAGCAAATGTTGGCGAGGATGTGGAGAAAGGGGAACCCTCTTACACTGTTGGTGGGAATGCAAGCTGTTACAGCCACTCTGGAACACAGTATGGAGGTTCCTCAAGATGTTAAAAATAGAGCTACCCTACAACACAGAAATTGTACTACTAGGTATTTACCCCAAGGATACAGACATAGTGAAAAGAAGGGGCACATGCACCCCAATGTTCATAGCAACAATGTCCACAAAAGCCTAACTGTGGAAGGAGCTGAGATGTCCTTCAACAGTTAAATGGATAAAGAGGATGTGGTTCATATATACAATGGAATATTACTCAGCCATCAGAAAAGATGAATACCTACCATTTGCATCAGCATGGATGGAACTGGAGGGGATTATGCTAAGTGAAATAAGTCAAGCAGAGACAGACAATTATCATATGGTTTCACTCATATGTAGAACATAAGGAATAGCATGGAAGACCATAGGGGAGGGGAGGGAAAACTGTATGGGAAGAAATCAGAGAGGGAGACAAACTATGAGAGACTCTGGACTCCAGGAAACAAATTGAGGGTTACAGAAGGGATGGAGGTGGGAAATGGGGTAGCTGGGTGATGGTTATTAAGGAGGGCACGTGTTGTGATGAGCACTGGGTGTTATAAGCAACTAATGAATCATTGAAGACTACATTAAAAATCAATGATGTACTGTATGTTGGCTAACTGAACATAATGAAAAAAAAGATGTATACATTTTTATTGTAATAGACATGGCCAAATTATCTTCCCAGATGTCTGTGACAGTGACATTAGTAGTTTCACCACACAAAAGCAACTTGAATAAATGGAGAGATATGCCATGTTCCTAGATGGAAAGTCTCAATTTTTTAGAGATGCACTTTCTCATCAAATTTATCTGTAATTCCTATGCAGTTTCAATTAAAGCCCAACAGAATTTTGTGATGAATTTTGACAGGCTGATTCTAACTTTTAAGAGGTAGATAAAATAAGAAGAGTTGAGAAATTTTGAAAAAATAACAAAAATAGGAGTAGTAATTTTATCATGGAGGTGGGAGGGATTGAGAGGGAAGCAGAAGAGATAGGGGAAGGTGAGAAATAAAGAAAGGCTACCAAAGAGAATAATTCCTATGCTATATTATACAGTTAGCCTGTAGAATAAAATTTCTACCTTTAATGCCATTGCAAATATGTGAAATTTTAATATGCATAAAATGAAGGACTAGAAAAAAACCTGACTAAATGAAAACATTGACTTAATTAGGTGATGGAATTGTGGACAATTTTTGTTTTTGGATGCAGACATTTTAATATATTTTTTCAATAATGTGCATAAATATAACAATGACCTAGAGCTTTAAAGAAAATTTTATTTTCTTACTTTTAATATTGTTACATCTTCTTCCTTCACAATATTGCCTATGACAATTCAGATGTCATTGATTCATTGATTTTTGCTCTTTTAGGTCAATGTTTTACTCTCTACAAGCTAAGACTTTTTTTCTTTATTCTGATTTTTACCACAGTGTGTGTAGGTGTGGGTATTTATTCATACAATCTGCTTGACATCTGTTAGGCCATTTCAATCTAAATGCTCATATCTTTCTTTAGTTCTGGGAAATTTTCTTCAGTTATTGCTTTGTCTATTCTTTCCTGTCCATTTTTTAATCTTTTCTTTTTCATTTCGCATTTATTGTGCTGGAGCTTCTGGATATATATTCTATGTTTCTTAACTTCTCTTTCTTGCTGTTCTCCTGCATTATTCTGTTTCTTGATCTCAGGTTGGTTACATGTATTTGTTCAAAGTGTGTACATTTTTAAACATTTAGATGTCTGATATGTACATGTGTTTCAGTGAAAAAAATTTTTAAATGATAACTTCAAGGTTTTTGACCTGAACAAATGGAAAGTTGAAATTGTCATCCATTCAGATCCTCATCTGAAGGATGTTGCAGGTAGTGCAGGTTTGGGGAGAAGATCAGGAATTCAGGTTTGAATGTTGGATTTGAACTGTATCTTAGATAGGCAAGAAGAGATGTCAATTATTGTGTTCAATCCTCCTAATAGGTTGTCTTAGCCTGTTAAGGCTGCTATAACAAAATGCACAGTTTTGGAGTCTTATAAACAACAGAAATTTATTTCTCACAGTTCTGGAGGCTGGAAGATTGAAATCAGGATGCCAGCATGATTAGGTGAGGGCCTTCTTCCAGGTTGCAGACTGCCAACTTCTTGCTGTGTTTTCACAAGGTGGAAGGGGCTAGGAAGCTTCATGGAGCTTCTTTTATAAGAACACTAATCCCATTTGTGTGGGTTGCACCCTTATGACCTAGTTACCTCCCCAAATCCCCACCTCCTAATGTCATCACACTGAACATCACGATTTCAGTATATGAATTTGGGGGAACAGAAACCTTCAGATTATAGGATAGGTCAAGTAAGATGAAGACTGAAAATTAACTATTGGATTTAGCAATTTGGAGTTCATTAGTCATCTTGATGAAAGCAGTGTTGGTGGAGTTGCTGTGAGGGCTAGAAGCTGATTAGTGTCTAAAGAGCATGGAGGAGAGGAAACGAAGACAGGAAGTATAGGCAAGTTTGTTGTTTGCTGTCTGGTCCAAGATCATGGCAGGGGCATTAATTATAGTGGAGTCAAACTTCCTGGCTGTTTCTTCTGTAGGGCTCAAACATACGATCATTTTATTTGCCCTATGATCTCAGCTAATTCTGTACCAGAAGCATTTCTGAATCTCTGCTCAGTTTTCAGGAGTCCCTCCTATGCACCTTTGGACTGTAGCTTGTCTTTCTTTCTTTCTTTCTTTCTTTCTTTCTTTCTTTCTTTCTTTCTTTCTTTCTTTCTTTCTTTCTT